>NC_136970.1:21182983-21387983 GCF_032717465.1 Coenobita brevimanus | reverse complement strand
GTAGTAAATTATAATACACTACTAACCTTTAAAAAAGAACTGCTCGTACTAGAAAAATGATTCTATTCGACTACAAAAAATCTGTAAAAACCGCCAATAACGTTCCTTCCAAGAATGAGAAAGCAAAAAAAAAAAAAAAAAAAAAAAAAGATAAACCTGACTTTCCCACAGACAATTAGCGTTAAAAACCATCAGAAAATATACATTCAGTTAAAATAAAATGAGTGTTTTTATTCCTGGTGGCAAAAATGAGTCTTTGCGTAAAAACTTTTACCAATAGTTATGCTTCGTAAATAAAGGAAAACTTTCCAGCCGCAGTATCAGAAAAAAATAAAAGAAAAATGCTTTCAACTACGTTAAAACCTAAAGCCAGTAATTTTTACTTTAGCAACTAGCCAAAAAACATTCTAAAATAATTGCTGTCTGTTAAAATATACTTTTTTTTTTTTTTTTTTTTTTACTGATCTGGAGACAAAAGTATATGAGGAGGAGAGATATAGACTATGATTAAACTATTGTGCCTGAAATTCTGACTTACCTTAACACCAAGACTTTCCTTTATAATTATTATCCCAAGGCCAGTATCATAAACCCGGCAGGAAAATGTGAGGATAAACATTATACACTATGAAAAAAAACTGCCAAGGAAATTTTAGAAGGGAGAAACAGTAAGCATATTTTCAACTGCGATGAGCAACAAGAACATCAAAACTACGATATGTCAAATAGTGTAATACTTTGCAGTGACGCCTGGTGGTCTAGTGGTGTAAGGGCGCTAGGCTGGAATCGCCAAGAAGCGACTGGGTTGTAGGCTGGTCACATATCCCTTCAATGTTGTGTACTACGGCTGCCTAGCCAAGGTGCTCCATGTATCCTAGGTGCTATATACAACTGACCGCTTTCGTTTACAGTAGACCCACCAGGTGTCCAACAAGATCTGAAAAAAAGAAAAAAATTAACCTCATGCCTCCGCCCACCTGTGGTTGAGGAGACATTGTGTTTGATCTGTCTGTCCGTGCGTGTGTGGGTGCGTGAGTGCATCCATAACATATTTCTGGGTGCGATATCTCCTGAACCCATCAATTTTTGTCATTGATGTTGTATGAGGAGATGATGAAATGATTATGTCAGCTAGGTCAAGGGGTAAAAGGTCAAGGTCACATGGGGTTGATTTAGTTTATCCTTAAGGTGTAATACCTCCTGAGCCCCTTGACGGAATTCAACAAGACTTTTGTCACTGATAGAATCCGAAGGAACGATGAGCTGATAAGGTCAGGAAGGTCAAGGAGTCAAAGGTCAAGGTCATACTTGGTCGACTTAGGTTATCCTTGTGGACGTGCATCAGTAACACTAATGTGGGAGTGATATTTCCTTAACCCATCGACGATTTTCCACCAAGCTTTTGTCAGTGATGCAGGATGTGGGGTTGATGAACCATTTTAATAAGCTAGGCCTAGAGGTCAAAGGTCAAGGTCACGCTGGGTCAACTTGCTTTCTTGTGGGCGCAATATCTCCTGAACCACTCAATGGACTTTGACCAAACTTTTGTCACTGATACAGTATGAAGAGACGATGAACTGAATAGGGCAGCAAGGTCAAGAAGTCAAAGGGCAAGGTCGTATGGGGTCAACTTAGTTTATCCTTGTGGGAGCAATATCTTCTGAACCCCTCATCGGATTTCCTCCTAATTTTTGTCAGTGATACAGTATGAAGGGAAGATAAATTGATTAATTCAGTAAGGTCAGTGGACCAAAGGTCAAGGTCATATGGGTGTAGGAGTGATATCTCCTGAACCCTTCAACGGATTTTGATCAAACTTTTGTCAGTGATACAGTGGTCCGGTCAACTAGGTCAAAGGGTTAAAGATCAAGGTCATATGAGTAAGGGCACTAAATCTCCTGAGCTCCTGGATGGATTTCGACCAAACTTTTGTCAGTGATAAAGTATGATGGGATGATGAACTGATTAGGTCAGCGAGGTCAATGGGTCAAAGATCAAGGTCATATGGATTTGGACGCGATACTTCCTGAACCCTTGATAAATTTCAACCAAATTTTGTCAGTGGCACAGTATGAAGGGAGGATGAATTGATTCGGTCAGCAAGGTCAAGGGATCAAAGGTCAAGGCCATATGGGTTTGGGCAGGATATTTCCTGAACCTCTCGACGGGTTTCAACCAAACTTTTGTCAGTGATACAGTATGAAGGAGTGATGAACTTCTTAGATCACCAAGGTCATGGAGTCAAAGGTCAGGGTCAAGTGAGGCTGACTATCTTTAGTCTCATTTCAACCCACAATGATCCCTGTCATGGCTGTTGTATGGCGACTCAATGTGCAATGCTTGGCGGAGGCATACCGAGTGACGTTTTGCTTAGACAGTTTGAGGCCACAGTTTTCGGCGATTTATTAATGATGTAATGATATGCCAAGTACTACGGCAATCTAGCCATGGTGCCCTACGCATCCAAAGTGGCAATATGCAACTGACTACTTTTGTTTGTACCCACCAGGCGTCAAGCAGGATATAATAAACAAACAAAACTATTATTAATGATGTGGTAACCCACCCTAATTGTTGGGCGCTTTCATAACTTTCATCAGTAATGTTTGCCTTTCTTAAACTCAGTTAACACACCAACTGCAGTGTTTATAACTACGTAACTTGTCCGTGTCATCCAATCTTTTACTTCCTTACCGGTCCTTCCACACACTCATACAATACAATGTAACTTGCCCTTGTCATCCAGTACTTTATTTTCTTACCAGTCCTTTCTCACTCTCATGCATCTTTTCAGCACATCATGTCCTCAGCTGTGTTACCCACATCACAACCCGAGCTACATCTCTTCTGACCTTTGTGTGTCTCTCCAGGGAGCAAATTTAATTTTCTTGAACTTTCCTAATGAAGGAGGCTCCCAAGGAAAAGAAATCAGTGAAGAAATCGATGAAGAGGAAGAGAAGAAAAGTTTTCTAGAAAAATGAGAGGAAAAAGTAAAATATCAGAGGAAGGAGGAGCAGGAGAAGCGGAGAAGAGGAGGGTGATGAAGAAGTGCGGGAGAGGAACGGAAGGAAGTGTGTGAGGAAGAGGAGGGAGGGGAAGGGAGCCTCACTGGGGAAACTTTACTTTTTTTTCGCTTTCATTCCCTATCTTCTATCAAGTCTTTTTACTTTGTCTCCCTTCCATTCTCCTTCCCTCACATTGTTGTACGAATATATATTTCACATTCCCCCCCCCCCACCTATTTTTAATTGCCCATCTATTTTCCTTGTCTGACATTTATTCTTGTCAGTTGTTTTCTCCTCTCTTATTCTCACTCTCTTTAAAAATTTGTCTCGTTTCTCTCATTTTATATAATACTGGTTCACATTTCCCCCCGTTCTTCATCCTTTACTTCTCTCTCAAATTTCTCCTCCATCATTCCCTGTCTCACAGTTTCTCTAAATGGATCATATTCCTTTCCTGTCTCCCACTCCCCCAATCCCCATTCATCCACCCTTTTTGTTCCTTCTCTTCTTGTCCGTTTTCTCTGTTTTGTCTTTACCACCCTTTTGTCTATTAGACTCTCTCTCTCTCTCTCTCTCTCTCTCTCTCTCTCTCTCTCTCTCTCTCTCTCTCTTCAGTTTCTATTCGTCTCTCGTAATGATTCAACTAGATTTCCATTAACAGACATTGATTATAATTCACTCCCCTCTTCCTTAGCTCTTCCTCTCATTCTGTCTCTCTTACTCCTCTCATTAGCGTTCTCTTCCTGATTTCCATTCTGTTTCTCTTACTGTCTACATCTAACTCTCCCCTTTACTTCCCTCTTTTTATCTCTTCCATATATTTTTATTCTCAGTGTTTTTTCTTCATTTTTCCCCTTTCTCTAACTCTTTACACTTTGTTTATGACTTTCTCTGACTTTTAAATTTCATCCCCTTCTTTCTTCAGAATCTCTCTCTCTCTCTCTCTCTCTCTCTCTCTCTCTCTCTCTCTCTCTCTCTCTCTCTCTCTCTCTCTCTTTAAATAGTTCTGCTTACCTACACGTTGGTAATTTCCAGCACTGTATGTGTCTGTCTTTTAAAAGCAATGGGAGCTGTAAAAGAGAAAGGCATTAATTCAGTGTTCAAATACTGTTTTATTAATCGATTTATAAGGTAAATTCTGTCAAGAGGACAGAGGTTGCAAGTCAAGGTTTGGCATCAGTCAGTTTATCATCAGTTATATTTCCGATTTGATCCCGGTCAAGATTCCTTCCTGATATTGCCTCCGCTTCAAGATATACGAGTATTTAGATACTAACTGCCTTTAATTCCAACTCTCATTTTATCACAGCTGTGAATATTTTTGTATTCTCTACATCATGTGTGGTGCTGAAAAAATACATGCTTGTGTGCATATAACCTCATTCGCATACATTTTGTACACACACACACACACACACACACACACACACACACACACACACACACATGTGTAGAGGTGTATGGAAAGTAGGAGGACTACTGGGCCTTGAGGAGCAGGCTGTGAAGCCTGTGCCCCTAGCCGGACACACACACACACACACACACACACACACACACACACACACACACACACACACACACACACACACACACACACACTGTTCTCCCTAAAGTTATTATATGTGGTGCCAGGAGTTTTAAAAGTTACTTAAATATATTTCAACACACAACAATATGGGCGAGAACATAAAACAATCGAGGCGTAGGCGAAACACAAGCAGACCAGAATGTAAGATATTGGATTTGGTTAAAGTATCCTGGGAAGCTGCAATAAAGACTCATAAGCAACATAACGGATAAGTGTGTGTAAGTAGTAAACTTGGTGAAGAACTGCGCACGATAAAAATGTCTTAACTGTGGGAAAATGTGACTGCTGAGAAACTCTGAGCACAGAACTAAAGTCAGGTTCAGGAGATTGTGGCTGGCCAGGCATTTGCCACACGAGTTCACAGGACTGGTTAGTCCTGGACCTTATACTCCCCTCAGTCAAATCGTTCACATAGACTGGTTATTTGGTTGGCTGGTTCTGAACTTTATACTCCTGTCAGCAAGTCACAGGGACTGGTTACTTGGTTGGCTTGTTCTAAACTTTATACCTCCGCTAGTCAAGTGTAAATCGGGTCAGCCTTGTTGACCAGTTCATTGATCACTCATGTGGGTGATTTCAGTTAAACAGGAACGTCCCTGCATAAATCTGTGCTCTGTCAAATTCTGCATAAGAAAGCTTTCCCGCACTGCATGTCATTTGGATCTTTAGTATTTTAATATTCAGTGACAGTGTTGTAGTCAAGACCAGGCACCTCGAGACCAAGACCAAGACCAGACCCTCCAAGACCAAGACCAAGACCAGATCCTTCGAGACCAAGACCAAGACCAAGACCAGGTCCTTCGAGACCAAGACCAAGACCAAGACCAGATCCTTCGAGACCAAGACCAAGACCAAGACCAGATCCTTCGAGACCAAGACCAAGAATTTATGTGTCTGCTGAATGACTGAAAAGTAGCTGCAGCCTGCAGTTGCTGCACTGCTGGTCAGTTTTCACGGGCATCTCGGCCCCTCAAGTGAGTGCACTAGTACCCCAATCACCCAGTTGCAGATTCCGATACTCAATACCTTTTAAACGAATATAAGCTGATTATCTCACATGAGTTGAATGAGGCCGAGGAGTTTTTGGGATGACAATTACTAAGAAGAATGAAAGAGAGCAGAGAGCAATGGGGATAAATCCCGGGGCCAAAACTCAAGAGTATGGAGGGACCAGGGCCCACACCAGGACTGTGAAAATTTTGCTTCTTTTTCGGACCCGTGTCAACCGTTTTCCAGGCACCCCAGGGCGTGCTCTTAGCTCTCTACGGCCTTGCACACCGATGTTACGGCTTTTGAAAGTTTTTTAAGTTTTTAAACTTTTGAAAGTACAATTTTGATGTTATAATGTATGGTGTTGCATACTTTGTCAGTACCATCGTTCTCATGAAGAGCTGTATCATCCTCATGTGAAAGCTGGTCTTCAGAAGACTAATTTTCGCACATCCCTCTGAGCTTTACCCGTGCCCAAACGTTCCATACACAACATATTCATCTTTTGTTTCTCACGAACAGGCGAGGGAGACTACCTAATTTTCAGGATAATTACATTAGAGACCGAAGGGGTTTCGGGATAAAGAGATGGGACGCAATCAATTTTCATAAATTTAATATATATATTTTACTTCCATAAGCGCCCCAAATACTTCTTACGGTCGTACCCACTATTTGTTTAAGATAACAGTTTTCACTAACTTTCCCTTTTAAAAGGGGCCCTCATTCGAGTCTGCTCACTGCCCTTCTTGCTACTACAGATGATTTATCGGCCCCCAGGTGGTTCCCCCACTTTAGTGGGGCTAGAAACGCCACTGGGCCATATGGCCATGAAATACGAGGGTGGCTGTGAAACACTAGAAAATATTCAGATTTCTTCTAAAAAGGTCACAGAAGTAACTGCAGGCCTCCGTGATAACCATTTGAAAGCTCTGAAGGGTCATAACTCGAAAGGTTGGAAGCCACTGATGTCTGACTTGGCCATCGCTCCAAAATCCTGGCTACGCCCCTGTAAAGGAGGAAATATATTTACAGAATTTAATATATGTGAACATCTGAACATCTAGGTAAAATATTTCTGCTTTCATTGCTTCATTGGCATGAAGAAACAAACATAGGAAAATAAGACATTTTTGTGGTTACGTTTTCCGAGCGAACTAGCTAAACCTGTGGTGTACTGTACGAAGGGTGCGGGAATTGCATACACCATACACGTGTATGAAGTAGACGGAAGTGAACAGAGCTGTAAACATGCGTGCATGCAAAGAGAGATTATCACTGCGAGAATGGCCACGTCATGTATGTTTTCTCGACTCGCACGCACTCTATCAGCACTCGCGGGGCCCAGCTCATGCATCATCACCGTAGCGCTAGCCAGGTAATATCTATAGACAGTACAACGCTGTATGGCACGCCTTGAATCAAAACAGCCATGATTTTTCTCCGTGTATGATCATAAATTCCGACCTTCCCCACGCCACGATGCACTTTGTAATGCTGGTCTCGACCTGGTCTCGAGCCAAAGCTCCGAGAACAGAAGCTTCGAGATCACGATGAAGACCGAGACCACGTCAAACGAGACCAAGATCAAGACCAAGACCACATGAACTGATCTCGAGACAGAACACTGTTCGATGACGTCCATTTGATTATCGTATTGCTGTCTAAAGATTGTTTTATTCAGCTTAGAATTTTTGAATTGGAGGGGTTAGATATGTCTTCATTAATCTCCTTACCACCCCGGGCTCTCATATAATGGCGAGAATCTCTTGGCAGCGAAAAGAATAATATGTACACATCATCGGATTGACGGGGTAAATCAATTTGCCGTGGGAGGTAGAAAATGAGAGTTGTATCAGACATTTAACTGCCCAGCCTTCGTTACACATCCAAACACTTAATTCCTTTTCGCATAAAATGCACATAAATGTTTCATTTCTTCTTGTCCGTCACTTGAAGCATCACATTCACTGCCTCATGCATCATCAGCAGTTAACGGAATCCAACCAATTAATTCATTCATCAGAAACTGGTTTCATTTTTACATGTATAGGTTATTTACAAAACCTTGTGAAACTTCTTATATATCAAACCTTCCAAGTTTATTCATTATCATTTTCTTCCTCTGACTCGCCTCTGACACAGAATGTCACATCTTCACATTCATTAACTCGTTTACTCACCCATTCACCATTCAGCTGAATAATGTCACTCTTATCTTCAAGTTACCTTAACTCCTTTTCACATTCACTCACATCTAACTCCATATTTACTCAACACACACAAGCAAACAAACACTGTAATAGTTTATTAAAAGCGTGTTGAGTGCAGCAAGGTGAATTGATGCCATAATATCAGATTGGAAAGTATGATCCCCATAATTCGTATTGACCTAATGACAACATGTGGAGTGTCGCAAGGTTAACTCATGTAAAAATACCTGAGTGACATTTCTCTTGAAAGTCTCACAAAACAACACTATTGGCCAAGGCTGCATTAATATTGTCTCAGAAGTGAGGGCAAGGTAACTCACCGTCTTTTCGACTTTCTTTTGCATCTTCCTTCTCCCTACATGGTTGGTCAAATGCAAGAATAACTGTAAAACTTACATGAACTCCTTTAAATGTGTCGTTACTAACTCTAAGAAAAAAATCAATTGTTTATTGGACAGTAAATTTTATTTTGCAAGATATACGGTAATCTGTAATTTCAGTCAGGTTTACGAGTGGTGTTTGCAGCCTTTATTTATACAGTTCAGTAAGAACCAATGTTATGTTTAAGTGGGTATCTGTGGTAAAGCCAACAAAAGCCACACTAATCTTGTCTATGTTGGGTTACTGCTGCCTTGCTGGCCTATTACTGCCGAAATAAACCTTTAATGGCATATAATTCTCATTGTTGTTGCTATTCCCTACCCTCTGTTTGTTTTGTCTTAGTTTATTAAATCCTAAGTAGAATTTTTCTTTCCGTTCTTCACTTCCAAATAAATTCATTTGTTTTCATTTAGCCTATGTATTATCATCTCATTTTTTCTTCATAATATCTCGGTGACATATCTCTTCTTTAGTGATTCATGGTTACTCTTATTTTTGTAAGTGAAATTATTAGTTCTAATTCAGTGAGTTATATTGTAAATGAAAATCGTAGTACTAACTTAATGAGTTATTTTGAACGTGGAAGTCGTAGTACTAATTCAGTGGGTTATATTGTAAGTGGAGGAGGTAGTACTAATACAATGGGTTATATTGTTTATGGAAGATGTAGTACTAATTCAGTGGGTTATATTGTAAGTGGAGGAGGTAGTACTAATACAATGGGTTATATTGTTTATGGAAGATGTAGTACTAATTCAGTGGGTTATATGGTAAGTGGAGAAGGTAGTACTAAGTCAGTGGGTTATATGGTAAGTGGAGGAGGTAGTACTAAGTCAGTGGGTGATATGGTATGTGGAGGCTGTAGTATTAATTCAGTGGGTTATATCGTACGTGGAGGACGTAGGACTACTTCAGTGGGTTATATGATAAGTGGATGACTTAGTACTAATTTAGTCTGTTATAATGTGAGTGGAGTATTTATTGTCAGTGTGTTTATACTGGGGAAGTTGGGAGTAATAATTCAAACACAGTACCAACTCTGTACAGCCACCATTACACAGCACTCAACAACAGTGCTGGGTAAGTCTGACATCATTACCACATAACACAATACAACCAGTCAACAGGCGGCGTTCAATAATAAACAAAAGCTTAAATCAAAGTTCTTCAAGAAGGGCTACCACAGAAGCAAGAGGCTGAATTACAAAAAGGCTGGAGGCACGCGATGCTCTCAAGTACCGTGATTTTGTTGTCAGTGAAAAAAAAAAGGGTGCTAAAGTAGATTATTAAAGGACGCATTAGTGTGGCCGGGAATTATTTGCAATGTAAGGTACTTGTAAGCCGAACGGTTGATGTAAGTGTGGCGGTGTGGTGGTGGAACATAAATGTTTGGTGCTTCAAACTCAGTGGTGGTGAATTTAGGCAATGTATTGTTGGTGAACGGAAATAAAAACAACTGAACAGTTGCTGGAACAGAGCAGTTTGGAAGAGAGGAAACGGAGTGAATGAACATGAATTTGGGAAAACAAAAAATGAGGAAATGGAGGAGGTGGCAGGAGAGAAATTAGATAATTCTGTGGTTGAAAGAGTAAAACAAACATTGAAAGTTTGGTAAATGTCAGGATGGGAAGACAGACTGTGAAAGGGAGAAAATGTAGTGTCAGAATCTGATGTGGTTTTGTGTGTGAAGAGAGATACCAAATGAAAACTGGTGCAGTATGGGATGGGTTGGGGAAAAGTGCAATACTAATGTCAAAATCGTATGTGGTTGTGGGGGAGAGCAGAAATAACTAAAAAAGCAGTAAAGGTGAAGGTATGAACTGATGGGAAAAGAAGAAGAGAATGACGAAGAAACGTAAGAACTGTTTATTTTCTAAATACTGATAGCTGATTTTGGGCGAGTGTAAAGACATGGAGTTACTTTCATCCAGTTACACTTCACTTCAGTTTCCTTCAGTCAGTTACAGGAAACAAAATGTACCAGTATGTGACACGACATTTAATAAATATCACAGCCTAAACTAAAACTCGTGCATATATCTCGAAAGAAAAACTATATTATTAGAAACAGGGATTCTGTAAATAATGAGTCCTGAAATTAAGCTACCGAAGTAAACAAGCCATTTTATGAAACTCTACTTTAAATGCAGGTCATGCTGGATGACTAAAAATGTAAGTTATGATTAATTAATATCATTTTCTCGGAGGTGTTCACTATTTCTAGTGGATCAAAAGGCACGAAAGTAGGTAACTGTACAGTTTCATCAATACACACTCATTATACATGCCACCACCACTATACTCAAATAACTCCCACTACACACTAACACACGCGTTGTACATGCCACCACCCTACCCTCAACCCTCGCTTACACACCTAAATGCACAAATAAAACGCTGCCCACCACGCTCACACAAATAACGCCAACACAATCTCATCACTCACAACACATAACACACACACATAACGCCAACATAATCTCATCAGTCAAAATACTTTAACACACTACATGAACATAACGTCTGACTTAGTCTGCACACATAATTTACTCATAAGGGTTACTTTTGTTTAATTTTTGTATGACAGTAATTATGGGAGTATTTCTTCAACCCAGTAATTGAAAATTCTCTCTCTCTCTCTCTCTCTCTCTCTCTCTCTCTCTCTCTCTCTCTCTCTCTCTCTCTCTCTCTCTCTCTCTCTCTCTCTCTCTCTCTCTCTCTCAGCAAGGAAATGACCTGCCTAGCACGATGTGAGTGGTCATAAATAAGATTACCATGAGGATGAGGGAGCGCCACCTTCTCCACAGGAGACTTCAAAATACATCACTTTTTTTTTTTTTTGCTTGTTAACGGGGTAAAACAAGTAAATATTCACCTTGCAGTGTTCTCTGTATAGTATTTCCCTGTGGAAACTAATTTATTTTTCCTAATGTGGGTTTGTAGTTTGTTGGTGTGAACGAAAATATGTGGGATGAAAGCAATAGAAGGGAGGAAGGAACAGGAACGGCAAGGAAAGTGAGGTGGGAGGGAATGGAATGATGACATGCTACCAGGATAATGAAAGGAGTAACAAGGGGGTTACAAGACATATTGAGGAGGAAGGGAGTGAGGTGGAGATGAATGGCTGTGTAAGGAAATGAACATACGGAATGTGAATGGAGAATGATATTTTGTTAAATGGATGGAAGAGAGATTAAAACGGAGAGAAGAATCCGGGAATGAAGAGAAGGGAATGAAGGAAAGTGGAGGGAAATGGTAATTGTTAGAGGAACGAAGAGGAAATTGCAATAGAGATGAGATAAAGTGCCAGACAGAAAATTTTTAAAAAGTATGTGAAACGAGGCAGAAACTGTAAGGGAAATGTTTAGAAGAACTTGCAGAGAAGATGAGATGAAGGAAAGAGGGGCGTGGAGAATAATGCAGAGAGGAAGACTTTCGAAGAAAATATAGTGAGAGATTTGGGAAATGATGAGAGAAGGGTTGGAGAATGGAAAAGTAAGAGGAATAGTTAGTAAATATGGTATGAAATGAAGAGATCGACGTGGTTCTTAGGGTAATCACTGGATATAACGGAATCAAGAGTTTCTCTCTCTCTCTCTCTCTCTCTCTCTCTCTCTCTCTCTCTCAGTACATTCTCCAGTACATGAAAAATTGCCCTGGAGTCATTAGTCGACAGATATTTAATTGTGCACTGTAATCGAGCTATCCCCCCCCCCCACTCTCCCTCTCTCTCTCTCTCTCTCTCTCTCTCTGTCACTTTGATCTGCCCTTCCTCCTTTTTTTTTTTTAATATTCTTTCCCTCTGACTTCCTCCTTCATTCTTTTTCTGCCACGTGCTCCCCTTTCTTTTACTCTCACCTTCCATCCTCACCCTTTCTTTCCCTTCCTGCTCCAAGAAGCCGGCAGGAAAAAAAAAAAATGTACGAGTGTATACTCTACTCATGACTGCCAAACCAACATGAAGAGGAACTAAAGTATACTTAATAAAGGCCTACTATGTCGAATAACGCCTGATGGTCTAGAACTCTAGGCCAGCTAGTTGGAGTGAGGATCAGGTTGTCAGAGTAGGTTGGAATGGAATAGCCAAGAGGTGGGAGGAGGTTTATGGATCATGTAATACCATCGGGGTTTAGGCGGGTCACCTGTCCTTGGGTAGCACAACCTCTAAATCCAACATTTTGAAGGTAATGGCTTGGCATTGAGTTTGTTTACCTTGTGGTCGCCATGTGTCCACCAGCATCTGAAAAAGAAAGATATAAATGTTAGTGTCATAAGGTGTACCATGAGTCATTTGCTGACTTGGACTTTTCTCTACATAAATCTTTAGTGTTTGTACGTATTTCTTGTGTAATTCAGTTGGAATGAAATAACACAACCATGTACTACGTTTTCCCACTTACTATTTCATTTCCTAATACAAACCAACCGTACACTCTGCTCCAGTCAGTTTAATCCATTTAACCACCCTAGTTAAGTCACCTCTGAAGCTGTCAATCTCTATTGGGAGTTACAATTGAATGTTCTTAATCTGTCTGGGAGAAGTTACTGACGAATATGAAACAAAAAAAAGGAGAATAATGATGCGAAGGAATTAACAAACTTGAGGAGGAGGAGGAGATAAAAGGATGGGAAGAAGAAGGTAATGGTGATGAATATATTTCAGAAAATGAATGATGTACAAGAAGAGTTAGAATAAGCTCAAGAAAATGAGCGAAAGAAGAAAAGGGGAAGGAGAGACTGGAGGAGAAGTTTATATACTCAGTGTTTAAAAACACTGGGGGGGAGGGAGCCAGCTTACCTTTAAGTTGTGACATTATAGTAGCTAGGCTACTTATTACACGACACACGCACAGCAAGAACACAGCCACGTAATATGGGGATGAATCACATGTAACTATGTACGAAACACAGAACACAAGAAACAAGTTGACAATAGTCAGGGAACACGTGGAACTAAATAAAGAACACAGTGTACCACAACGAATTACCAGTCCTTTCCGTCACTTCAAGCCATCGTCTCTCAGGCACTCCGAGCTCGTTCCCAAACTTCCTTTCCTCAGTTTGCCTTTATCCTCACTCATATACACTCTATCAATCGTACACTGAATATGTAATAAACGTCAAATACACCTTTAAGTTATTCCTCTGATACACGACTCTCTAGTTTACCTTGATTCTACTAAGTTATCACTCACAATAATGTAACCGATGAATATGCCAGTAGGAACCTAAACCATTATAATCTACTCAGCTCAATGGAACAACCTGTAAGTCAAGCAATCCCAACATAATGTAACCCAACCCATTCTAAATAAACCTAACTGAAACTAACTTATAAAGTGTCCCATAAAACCATTAAACATTCAGAGGAGGGAGTGCCAGGGCAACAACAACAGCCCAGCCAACTATTTCAGTTTGGCTGCATTCAGGCGGAAACACAGCCGTTACTGCACCACCCCCAGGAGGAGGGAGGGAAGGGAGATAGAAGGAAAACAAGAAGAAAGGAAGAAGAGAGGAGGGAAGGAGAAAAAAAGAGAACGGACTGAAAGGGGGAGGGTGTGGAAGGAGGAAGGAAGGACTTAGCACACA
This sequence comes from Coenobita brevimanus, assembly GCF_032717465.1. Lineage (NCBI taxonomy): Eukaryota > Metazoa > Arthropoda > Malacostraca > Decapoda > Coenobitidae > Coenobita > Coenobita brevimanus. The sequence continues at coordinate 21,374,217 of NC_136970.1, read as the reverse complement.
AGTAAGGAAGGAGAGTGAGGAGAACGTAGGAGGCAGGGAATCCTAGGAGGGTGGGGTAGGATGATGAGAATAAAGAAAAATGAGTGAAGAGAATGAAGAAAGAAGAGGGGAAAGAATCAAGAAAGAGGAGGGGGAAGCGAGAAAAAGGAGACAAAAGCTGAAGTGTAGGAAGGACGTGGGAGAGAGATAGAGAATTAATAGGAGACGAGGTAGAAACGGACTGGAGAGGGTGAGGAAATGTGCAGAGAAGGCAAGATCATCCTAAAAGACAGAGATAAAGGGGATGAACTGCAGATCATAATATGAGGGTGGCCAGGCAAGAGGGGATTGTGGGCAGAAAAGCGGGTAGAGAGAGGAGTGAGGGGTTACTGACAAGGCGATTGAGAGGTGGCAGGTTTAATACAGTGTCTGCCTCTCAAGTCTACATTCCCTGCTACCCAGCTCTGGACTCCCTCCTCCCCCCCCCCGTCTGTATTCCCCACCAACTAACTCTCCACCCACCTCTCCATCCCTCTACACTCCCACTCCCTCATTCTCCACCCAAACAATGCAATGTTCGCACACTTATTCAAAGTTACACCACTACGCCCGAACCGTTTCTGCTGTTGTTTCTCTCAGTGTTGAGGCTATTTAAAGACTAACGAATATAATAATAACAACAACAATAATAATAATAATAATAATAATACAGATTAATTAGCCATCACTACATGATGTTCAAGTCCTTAATGCTGTTTATCATTACCATATGGGATGGCTAGGTCTTGAGAAATGCTGTTTGGTGCATCTTGTGGCACTAATCAAAGCAGATAAACGGTACATTATATTAAGATTCCGTCCTGTGGCGTAGGAGCTAGGAGGCTGCTTGCTTCACTGAACTTGTGAGGTGGTGCTGCAACATCCAGTTAACTCTAATATACACTTCTTGGGAATTAAGTCTCTCTCTCTCTCTCTCTCTCTCTCTCTCTCTCTCTCTCTCTCTCTCTCTCTCTCTCTCTCTCTCTCTCTCTCTCTCTCTCTCAGTTAGGAGCAAGTATCCATGTAAACTCTTCCATGCATACAAATAGTTTCCTCTTAGTGCCAGTCTTCGTCTGCTTTCTACTGAGCATAATGGCACTCCTTGATGGCTTGACTTGTACATAATTCAAGACCGCCACAGGCGAGATGCAGTGTTAGCACACACACACACACACACACACACACACACACGCTTGCTCAGTGGTAGCGTTCTCGCTTGCCATCTGGTAGACGGGAGTTCGCGCCTCGCTCAGGGTGCGAAAAGTTTCACTGACGAAGTGGGTGTTTACTGTCCCCCTTGAGCAAGGGGATGGGTGTGTGCGTGTGTGAAAGTCACAGCCTTGCCCTTAGATCGGACTATATGAGCTCTCAACTCCCTTCCGGGAGGGTAAAAGCTGACGATCACGACCATCAAGTGATCCTGACCGACCCGGTGAATTACACATATACATATACATATAAAATTTGCGTACCAGTCTGTCTCTTGGACTGCAGGTCGCTCAATCCGTCCGTGAGTCTGTATATCTGTATTCGCCTGTCTGTGGTTATTTTGTCTGTATCACTGTCAAGCTGTCAGTAGTTTTGAATGTGTGTTTGTGTACTGCACACACCCACTCTACAGGACAAACATTTCTTATTGTATTGAAGTCTTGGTAGGTACGACGAAATTAATATTATCGCAACAAAAATTAATAAGTGATATGCATTACTGTTTTGTGCTTCTGACTTTTGCTGCCATGTATACCTCACCCAGTCACTGAACCACTCTGCAAATTAACTCTACTTTTAAAAATACCAGAATGGGACAATTTGAGAGTCAGTTGATGACTCTGGGCACTCTTCTCCTCGTACAAACCAGGCAAGACCGCTGAACAACTGTGTACTGGACAGCCACATGATTCTAATCTGAACTTCTTATACTATAGGATTGGTGTGTGTGTGTGTGTGTGTGTGTGTGTGTGTGTCAGCAGAATATAAATGTGGTCGTCTTGGATCTCACTGACTGGGCTTTGTGGGTGAACAGAAATCAGGAAAAAATTGAAAAGTTATTGCAATGGCGTGGGGAAGGGGGGGAGGGGGAGGGGAGGAGAACATGTGCAGAGACACGAGTGTGACCGAATTATAAATATTAGTGGGTAAAGAGGAATTAGGAACCTTATGACAATTATGGAAGAATGAAGTAAGTGGAAGGGAACACGGAAAGAAAAGAAGGGGAGGGGGGTGCTTTAAAACTATTTTTTTTTTCTTTTTTGAAAGAAAGGTAAGTTGCAAATTGCAAAATGGGAAAATGGAAGAAAGGGGAGTGAAGGAATGTTGGAGAAGAGCGGATAAGGACTGTTGGAATGAGAGGTAGTTTTGTGGGTCAGCAGGAATTAGGAACTGAATGAAGTTGGGGAAATGAAAATGTTTATATGTAAGCCAAGTGACCTAAATGCTGATGACACTAAGACGGCAGAGAGGAGGACGAAGACAACGGCGACGACGATGAGATGATAATGGAGAGAGAGAGAGAGAGAGAGAGAGAGAGAGAGAGAGAGAGAGAGAGAGAGAGATGGAAGGATATGATAGATATGGAGGGCAAATAAACGATTACATGAAAGTGTCAAGGGAAGATGTTCATAAGTACCACGGCAAGAAGAGGAAGCGGCTGAACTAAAACTTCCAAAACTCTCTCTCTCTCTCTCTCTCTCTCTCTCTCTCTCTCTCTCTCTCTCTCTCTCTCTCTCTCTCTCTCTCTCACACACACACACACACACACACACACACACACACACACACACACAGTCCATTGGGTGGGTAATGTGGTAACATTTGTGGCTGTGAGGGAAGGAAGCCGCTCTTGGATCATGTAAGGGAAAAAGGCGGAAGTTTTTGTGTGACACTAACAGCGAGGCGGGGGATGCAAGGCCAGGAAATGGAATAGGAAAGGAGAATGTGACGTTAGATGAAAACCATTATGCACATACCTGCATTATGGAAAGGCAAAATATATTACTTTGAGCCAACCCTGAAGGGAAAGAGAAGCCTAGCAAGTGATTTAGCCAGATATTAATTCTTATTGAAGCCTGACGATTTAAACTAGGCCAGAGAGACTCCCCGGGGTGCACGGACTACACACAATAGCCATTCTATCTTTCCACAACGAGTACTTTCTTTTTTCTCTTTTTATTTTGGTTGTAGAGAAGGAGACAAAATCCCACTTAAGTTCTTCAGTGCATTCCTAGAAGAAGCTTTCAGACAATTAGATTGGGGAGGGAGGAGGAGGACATAAGACAAGAAGAAAAATAAGAGGAAGAGAGGGTGGAAAAGAATGAAAAGGAAGTGTATAAAAGGGGGAGGCAAAGGAGGAGATGAGTTACAGAAACAAAAGGAAGAGGATATAGTAATTAAAAGAAACAGTAGGAAAGGAATGAAAAAGAGTGCTCATAGAATACTAGATAAAAATAGGACAGAGAAAATCAGAAACGGCAAAAGAGTACAAACAGCTTAATATCAGTTCTGTAATTGATTATATCGTAATCGTGACATTAACTGAGGCAAGAGTGTGCAGAAAGAGGTGAAACAGGAAACAGGTGAAGTGAATGGAGGAGGAGGAGAGGCTATTGAACTGAGGAAAGGAAAGAAGAAGAAAAAAGTGAGAGGAGAGACGAAAGGAACGGAGAAACGTAGTAAGAGACATATAATGACAATAAGGATGACGAAATGGTGGGCTACGATTAAGAGAATACGAAATAGAGAGCAAGAATGAGTGGAGAGAGTTAAAGAAAAAAAAACACGACTGAAAAAGAATGAAAGAGAAGGTAAGAGTGAAGGAAGCGAAGAACAAAGAATAAAATGAAGAGAAAGAGAGAAAGAAAGTTGGAATGAGAATATGCAATAGAATATAAGAGATAGAAGAGAGGAAAGATGGAATAATATACGGGAGGAAACAAGGCAGGAGGAAAAGAAAGAGGAGAAAGTGAGAAGCTCTATTATTGCACAAGATTAGATGAGCCGAGGTTAAAGGAAGAAGACAACAATGAAATGATGAAACCAATGATGTTGCAAAAGAACAGAGACCCGAATCATACAGGACAAATTTAAATATTACAGAATAAAAGAAAAGAAAATTACATGAACTACAGTAGATTATGACAAGTAAAGGATGCGACAGAAAAACAGTAGAGTAAAAAACTCATCATAAACACTAAATAGGAAAAAACGAATAAAAGACGCAACGAAGGAAGTCAGTAAAAGACTATGAATTCAAACAGTAACGAGAAAAAGAAATCTGCTGATGAGTAAAACGATAGCGGGGCAAACATGTGTGAGACGGATGAGGGAAAAAATCAGATGAAATGATTGGGTAGATTGGTTACGACTGAGAGCTGATCACCACGCCATACAAAAGTCGTGTACTAGTTTGGTAACAATAACACTGCGTTAATGTGCCATCCTTAAAGCCCTTGGCCACAGGCTACCACTGCCCAGTAACCATTAAAAAGAAAAACTACTGCAGGAAAGTCACGTAAATAAAAAAGAATTAAGAAAAGTAATAATTAAAAAGTGTTATTTTGTGGGTCATACATGAAAGAGGAGGGGTCCTTTCCTGAGTCCTAGTGAGTGAATGACCTTTGATATTCAATAAATCTCCATTACACACACCATTTGGTGGTCGCTGTTTTATTCCGCTATGCGTTACATTTCATACTCCAACACACAGACAGAAAGCAAACTGTACTGGGGTAAACAATGAATACAGGAGAGTGTTCAGATTTCATAAGCAAATACTATGGTCACGTGTATTGCCATCAGCCTGGTGATTCCCAAGACGCAGGAAGGGCGGAGATGAATATGACACTTCCTTATTTGTTCCTTTACCCAACCAGACATCTTTCCTTTACATCTCCTCCACCCACTGTGCATCTTATAAATAAGGTGAATATTAATAAACTATCTATTGCCTATATCACTTCTCACTTAAATTTCTTTTCCGTCCATTATAAATTAAAGCATCCAATGTGTATGTCTGTGTGTGTGTATATATATATATATATATATATATATATATATATATATATATATATATATATATATATATATATATATATATATATATATATATATATATATATATATTGATTGATTGATTGATTGATTGATTTATGAACACAATGAATGACCCTACTACGTTACTCACAACAAATGTTTACAAATATGTTGGAGGTACTACACACAGACACAAATAAACGTCAGCCTTATATTCACCAGGTGTAAACTGGAAAGATAGAGATAGACAGGTAGGGATAGGGGTAGGTGTAGTAAAATGATATTAATAATAGGTAGGCAAACAAACAGGGAAATGGATAGGTAGATAGAGAGAGAGCAGTGGAACAGAGTAGGACTAAAGAAAGTGACGGAGGGAGGGAAGGTGAACACACGAAGTGGGATTAAGTGGAAGAAATAAGATGAATGAAAGAATGCAAATGAAGAAGGAGATGAAATGAACGGCGATGAAAGGGGAGAGACGAGATGAGAAAGCGAGGAGAGGGAGGAGGAAGGGAAAGGAAGGGCAGGAAGATACAGGAAGGACAGGACAGGACAGGTGAGGAAATAGAACCAAAGAGTGAACTCAAAATGAAGAAAGGTAAAAAAGAACAAAAGAATATAACAGATAAAACTACACTACGGTTAAGCGGGGACGAAAGAAGGAAACTGAAGAGAAAAGGAAGGGAAGGAAATGAAAGAAGGAAACTGAAGAGAAAAGGAAGGGGAGGAAATGAAAGATGGAAACTGAAGAGAAAAGGAAGAGAAAGAAATGAAAGAAGGGAAGACTAGGAAATTTAGGTGGTGCACATGGAGGGTAAAGAAAAGTTATAGGATAAAGAGAACAAGAGATAAAAGGAACCAAGAGAGAAGGGAGAGGATGGGTTGCAAAGCTTGAGTGTGAAGTGAAGGACAGGGAATGTAAGGAGAGGACGAGGAGCGAAAGAAAGTGTATGGAATGCAAGTGATGCAATGGAAAGGGAGGAAAATGCATAAAACGTGAGGTAAGCCCACTACAGCACTCCACCACACCTAACCACCCCACCACACCTAGCTGCCAACTCACCATCCCCCTGTTTTATACCAACTCTCCTGTGACACACATCATTGTCAAGCTGGAGGTGACTTTCTGATCCATTTATGATGGAAACGTACCCACCAACTACTTTAATTAGAAAGTACCCAGACAGCGCATACAATCGCCAATGCAATTGCAGGATCCGGATCCGGAACCGGATCCGCTCCCAACTTTAATCAGTTCTTTCTTGGCCCACGGCCCACCCTTCCACAAAATTTTATTGAAATTCATTGAGAACGTTTGGAGACATCGTGTGGAAAAAAAAAAAAAAATCTTGGATGCGTATAATGATCCAGATCACCACCAAAATCTAACGGATTATTCCTTGGGCCATACCTTATCTTTGAAAAAAAAAAAAAAAAAAAAATCCGTCCTTAGCCTTTTGAGAATCATGCAAACAAACTAACAAACACACCAACTCCGGCAAAAACATAACTTCCTTGGCGAAGGTAATTAGCACAACTAGGAGGAAAAAAAACTTAAGTTCAAGCGACGGAGCACATGAGGTGCCAGAGCAGAAAAGGAAAATGGAGGCTGGTAAAAATGAAACACACGCCAATCTTCCAGAGTTGCTCTCTCTCTCTCTCTCTCTCTCTCTCTCTCTCTCTCTCTCTCCTTGTTCAACGTGATAGTCCCCTCCACAACTGGATGGTGATTTGTCCTGCTTCACTCACTAATCATCCCTAGTTAGCTTCTCCTTCCCTCTACCCTCGCCACCATCATATCCATCTTTATTTCTTACTTTCTTCATCTTCTCCCTATACTTTATAAGTATTTTCCTGCCTTTTCGCGTGATTTCCTTTTCCCATCTTCTGCTCTACGGCATCATCATCATCTGTACCCCTTCATTCATAACCTATCTTCCCTTCATCTCTCCTTCTTTAAAGTCTTTCCTTCTATTGAGCTACTCTTCGTTTTCCAGTTTCCTCCTATTGTCCATCTTCATCATCAACATCATCGTCATCAAAAACTTCACATTTATTAATTCATTCATGACACCATTCCTTCTCGCCGTTCTATCCAATGAGCCATTCTCCATCCTATATTATTCTCCCCTTCTCACTTTCTCGTGTATTTATCCATCATCGTGTGTGACTCATTCATAACCATCGATCCTCCCTTTCTTTCTCCATCCATTTTCGTCCTTTATCTCACTGTTCTCCACGTTTCTTTCCCTACTTTCATCGTCTCCACCTGCAACCCTGCATTCATCACTCCCACTTTTCTATCGCTCTCCAATTTCGCGCGAAGCTTGAAAATTTTGGATCAAGATAAAACTTTGCCCGCAATTCATTCACGCTGATCACACCTCCAGGGACAATACTTCCTACCATCCTCATCATTCACTCGTAGGCGGCCAGACAGCAGCATGATCTGAGGAATGACACGCTCACTGGACTGGGATATTTAGGGGTCGATGTGGATGCGCGTGACTGTGGGTGTGGGTGAGACGATATCTGAATATGATGGTGTGTGTGTGTGTGTGTGTGTGTGTGTGTGTGTGTGTGTGTGTGTGTGTGTGTGAACTAGCCGAGAAATGCATCCAGGTACGCGGAGGTTGATTAACAGTCGCACTGCCTCTGAAAACACTATCTGTGCCAAAAGCAGGATAACTATCGAAACTGAATGCAAAATATTAATAATAATGGTAATAATAATAATAATAATAATAATAATAATAGGTAATAATAATAATAAATCAACCCAACAACACGTCCATCACCAGACTCATAACATCAGACAAGCCAAAAGAGGATATTTAATTAACCAGCCACCCACCTGGTCATGACCTGTGTGTGCCCAGGTGTTTGTATCTGTCTGTCCGCCTGTCTCTCTGTCTGTCTCTGTCTGTCTGTCTGTCTCTGTCTGTCTGTCTGTCAGTCTGTCTGTCTGTCTGTCTGTCTCTCTCTCTCTCTCTCTCTCTCTCTCTCTCTCTCTCTCTCTCTCTCTCTCTCTCTCTCTCTCTCTCTCTCTCCCCCCCTCTCTCTTTTCCCAGCCACTCCATGCTCATACACTCTCTGTAAATCTCTCACTCTGGTTCTGATTTTCAAATCTCATCGTCAGATTGGATATGCATGATATTAAAAGATTTTTTTTTTTCTCCTAAGATTACCAGATTTCTGGAGGAAAGTTCTGATAAAGTTTGAAAGCCGTGATGACTGAAAATTTTCCAAATCCTTTACGAAAGTTATCTTTTATTTTCACTTTTAGCGGTTGAAGCAGACGCAGACTATTACTGATAACAACAGACACGTTTATTACGGAAACAAAAACCTCATTAGTGAAAGACGTTAAAATTAGTAATATCCAGCAACTGTGGATAATGGTAAGACATTTGCCAGGTTTGTTCCTGCACCACACCACTGCATTATGGAAACTGAGGAGGTACGAAACGCCCTCCTACTGACACCCGTGGGAAGACCGTGTGTGAGCCAGAGTCAACGTGAGAGAGAGAAAATGAGAGAAAGATCTGTGAGTGACAGGAAAATGTGAGTAAAAGAGGGTACGAATGCTGGGCAACACGTGAGAAAATTTGTGATTCACACACACACACACACACACACACACACACACACACACACACACACACACACACACACACACACACACACACACACAACTAATCAATCAAGCATGGAATGCAAGCAATTCTACGACCGGCAATATTTATCTCGTCTCATTTCATAAGAACACGCCATCAGCAAAAAGCTGTACCAGACACGGGAATGGTACTGGTTTGATTTTACAGCACTTAGACGCTATAGTCTATTTGACTGACCTGTGCAGCTGAGATGCATGGGCCGAGTAGGGTGTGTTTGAATCGCGGCTGCTGATTGGCCGCCGATGATTTATATCTACACCTCTCCTTATTTTAACACATATATAATTATATTTTTTAACTGCCTGCAATACAAGCTGCCGGATTAAATATGGAAAAATTTCCGAAGCTGAAGACGTCAAAATTAGCTTTAAAAGTTTACCGTTATCAAAGAAAATTAAAGTTGATTAAAAAGTTTAATAAAACGATGAGTGACGTTTGAAACAAATTATCCACCCACGATGTACAGTCACGAGCAGCAATCAGTATCCCCCCTCTTGGCTGAAACCATGGCCAGAGAAGAGCAGGGAATCGAACAACCTCTCCCCCCACCCCCACCCCCACCCTCACCCACACCCCTCACCCCCACCCCCACTTCCACCCCCACCCCCACCCCCACCCAGCCCCGTTAAGAAAGTTGCTGGGTAGGCGTGTTAGCACCGACGTATTGTGTTCATATCTATGATTTAACATTCACGTGAATTACCAATACCGTCAATAACACACCAGGAGGTAATCTGCAATAATGTGTAAATGTGGCATTATGGAGATATCAAATTCACATAAAGGCGGATAAAAAAAAATTAGAAACAACCATAAATCTAACAATACACTGATTTTAATGTCACTAAATAATTTGCACATGTCAAGTGGATGTGTTATTCCAATAATATACGATATGTTACAGTCCTTCACCACCACCACACCACTCCACTGTAGTGCCAACGAACAAAACCACGAACACGAAAGAATCAACCAACACGTTTGAGAACTGTATATTGCTTTGCCATAGCATACTGCAGATGTGCTGATAGTATCGGTATCAGCAGTATTTTCCTTTGTAGCTAGTTTCTTTATCGGCCACGTGAAAATATGGACGATATACCACAACTTATCTGGTTTACATATGTGAATCAAGGTAAGCACGTTTCATGACACTGATTAACAGGTGATTATGATATTATTACATGTAGTTACATTATCATATTATGTATGAATTACTACCCGACAAGCTTTCCCACTATTTCTTTCCCTCTCCCCGAAATCATACCCACCGTCGTCTCCTTCCCTCCTGGGGGAGGGGGAGTGGAGCGATCTCTGGTCTCTGGCTGTGAGCACTTTCCAATCCGGCAGTTGGCTTAATATATTTAGGGAAGTTTAATATCATAGACAGATATACGCTTTTGATGACAAAAGAGTATGCTAGTTTTATCATTTGATATCCATATGTGCAAATAAGTTGTCATATTTAGCCTGTGTTATTAATCTGCTACAACTGTTTATCAAAATTACAAGAGAAGCTGACAAATCCTCCCTTTACAGAATGAAATAAATCATATATGCATTTTACTTATTATTCATACATGGAGGATTATCAAACGTAACAGGAAATATATATAGAGGGTATAAAGGATGACCGAATATTAAAATAGTGTAATTAGAACATCTGCAAGGCATGGACTATTAAGCATTGGGCCCTCCAGTCGTCCAACACTATGTCATACCATAATACCGTTTTATATATGTTTTCTGTTATTAAAAAAAAAAAAAAAAAAAGCAAACGGCAAAAAATGCCCGTTAGATGTGCAAGGCCATAAGGATAAAGAGTAAAATAACTCTTTATTAGGGAAGTGGTGATACCTTTATTATGGTATAATTTCGTGGATATATAAACTGTGCATAAATAATTGTAGTGAGAAGGATAATGTATACACATTAAGCAACGTATGCCCTTATGACTGGTTCGTCACATAGAGAGGAATACGTGGTAGATTATATGCAAGTTTATTACTTCACATAATTGGCATCATATGTAAGATTATTACATAATATCAGTATCCAGTCCACCCCTCTTCTGCATTAATGACTTTCTGCAGGCGTGAATGGAGGGAATCTACAAGTTTGAACAAATATTGGGGGGGTGTCTGAAACCTTCCCACAGTTCCCTGCTCTTCCTCTCTATAGCCTCTCTGGTCTTCTTTTCTACATCCCAGTTCCTCTTCATTAATATATTTTGTTTGATAAACAACCCGGACCATACGTCGACATATCACGTTGATTGTTTTGTGTTAGGAGGGACTACAAATGGAAGTGACTCATGGAAGTGAGGAGATGGTTCGAAAGAGGGCAGGTGAGACTTGGAGTAAAAAAAAAAGAAAAAAGGAGTGATTAAAGGGAGTGGGGAGGTTGTTAGGAACACGGTAGGTGATAACTCTGGATGGAATCTAATAATACACTGGACATGACTAATCACTGATAAGGGGATCGGTGGATGAATGACTGACACTGTCACTCTGGCCTTGTGACACTAAGATTGGATATTGCTGTGCGTGTTTAACCTTCTCACTTTAACCACAGACAACTCGTTCTCCTATAATTATGAGGTATCCTGTTGTCCACCGGTTCATTTTCAACATATGGCTCTCAAAGCATGTTGTTTCATTCTTTTTGCTATGCTGATGATCCTCCATGTGTGAATAATAAGTAAAATGCATATATAGAAATTTATTATATTAATTCTATTCTGTAAAGTGGAGGATTTGCCAGCTTCTCTTGTAATTTTGATAAACAGTTGTAGCAGATTACTAACACGGGCTAAATATGACAACTTATTTGCACATATGGATATCAAATGATAAAACTAGCATACTCTTTCGTCATCAAAAGCGTATATCTGTCTATGATATTAAACTTCCCTAAATATATTAAGCCAACTGTCGGATTGGAAAGTGCTCACAGCCAGAGACCAGAGATCGCTCCACTCCCCCTTCCCTAGGAGGGAATGAGACGACGGAGGGTATGATTTCGGGGAGAGGGAAAGAAATAGTGGGAAAGCTTGTCGGGTAGTAATTCATACACAATATGATAATGTAACTACATGTAATAATATCATAATCACCTGTTAATCAGTGTCACGTTCTTACCTTGATTCACATATGTAAACCAGATAAGTTGTGGTATATCGTCCATATTTTCACGTGGCCGATAAAGAAACTAGCTACAAAGGAAAATACTGCTGATACCGATACTATCAGCACATCTGCAGTATGCTATGGCAAAGCAATATACAGTTCTCAAACGTGTTGGTTGATTCTTTCGTGTTCGTGGTTTTGTTCGTCGGCACTACAGTGGAGTGGTGTGGTGGTGGTGAAGGACTGTAACATATCGTATATTATTGGAATAACACATCCACTTGACATGTGCAAATTATTTAGTGACATTAAAATCAGTGTATTGTTTGATTTACGGTTGTTTCTAATTTTTTTTTATCCGCCTTTATGTGAATTTGATATCTCCATAATGCCACATTTACACATTATTGCAGATTACCTCCTGGTGTGTTATTGACGGTATTGGTAATTCACGTGAATGTTAAATCATAGATATGAACACAATACGTCGGTGCTAACACGCCTACCCAGCAACTTTCTTAACGGGGCTGGGTGGGGGTGGGGGTGGGGGTGAGGGTGTGGGTGGGGGTGGGAGTTGGCGGGAGAAGTTGTTCGATTCCCTGCTCTTCTCTGGCCGTGGCTTCAGCCAAGAGGGGGGATACCAATTGCTGCTCACGACTGTACATCCACGTCCGCGTGTTGCACTGTATCCACGCACGGTGTACACCTACGTCCTACATATATATATATATGGCCTTAATAACCAGGGGCTTCGGCTCCAATGGTTGATAGGCCGGGAAAAAAAAAAAAAAAAAAAAAAACTACGTCCGCATGTTGCGCTATAATATCCACGCACGGTGTACACCTACGTCCGCATGTTGCGCTATAATATCCACCCACGGTGTACACCTAAGTCCGTATGTTGCACAACAATACATGGCTGCATTTACATCAATGACATCATCGGCGGCCAGTCAGCAGCCACGTATCAAACACACCCTACTTGCCGTATACATCTCAGCTGCACAGGTCAATCAAATAGACTATAACACCCTGACAAGAGAAACTCTATCCTAAATAAAATAACTCTGAGGCAAAATTAATTAAAGAAAATTACGTCATCACAATCAACTTCTAAACAAAAGCATGTTATCTCTGAAAAACCTTTTGAAAGTGCTTATAATATATCCAGCAGTTTAAAAAAAAAGTACCAAGAAAGGCAAAAATACGAGAGAAAAAGATACATCCTTTAAATTCTATGCATGCACGTGTGAGTGTGACCCGCTTTTGTGTAGCTCAAATTGGTTTTCATAATTTTACCCTTCTTAGTGGTGTGGGAGTGTGTGCCTCGAAAGTACAGTATAATCTCTCTCTCTCTCTCTCCTTTATATTCTACTTTTTGCCGATTGTGTGCAATGTCCTTCAGGCTTTTTAACCCCTGCAAGGCGCTACTTTTCACTTGTTTCCAGCACGATAAAAGCTGGGGGTTTTGTGGGGTGAGAAAGAGAGCCTTCTGATTGCTATCCTTTCCTCTTACTTTTGTAACTTGAGTTCTTTATCAGTGTCAAGGCCGGACCGTCACGTAGCTACCTTAAGTTGTGCGTGGTTTGTGTATCTATGTGACTAGGTCTCTCTCTCTCTCTCTCTCTCTCTCTGGATTTGGTTGAAATCGTCAGGTAGTACTCGGGTGAAAATAAAATATTTAATGCTTCTGCATCACATTCTTACCATTTATTACTTCATCTAATAACCTAAGTTGCTATACTTGTCTTTTTGTTTCCTTGCTCTCTCGTCTTCCTTTATTTCCTCATTCCCTTCGTCTACTTACAGGATTAAAGGTTGTCTCATTCTTCCTTTGGGTTGTCAATCGCTCCCTTTGACCCAGACTGGCACAACCATCCGTCAATTGTTTTGCGTAAGTTTTTCACCGTTTCCTCAGCTTTCCTTCCCACAGACATCACCTTCTTCCCCGTCAACCTAACACCCTTGTTCTCAGATTCCTACTTTCGAATTATTTTTATTTTCTTCCTTTCCGTTTCCATTTTCCTCCAAGTTTTCTTCAGTCATTCCATCACTTAATGCTTCTTTTCATCCAAAGTCCCAAGATTCCTTCATCGTCATTTGTATCGGCTTAATTTTCTTCACTTCAGTCTCATCTCCAGACCCCTGATCATATAATCCCCTCCTCCTTTTTCCTCCTCCTCCTCTCCCTCCTCCTCCTCGTCGTCCTCCTTCTCCTCTGTTCGTAGTATTCTGCAGCTAAAATAATACCAAAGGTCGAGTAGACAGTGAAAAAAGAAGAGTTTGGATTGGACGATGGGTAGGAGGCAGGTAGAAAAGGTGGGAGGACGAGGGAATTATGGGGGAGATCTGTGTAGAAGGTTGTTAAGGAAGAAAAGAGAAAAAGGAAGAAAAAGGCGAGGGTGATAGAAGGAAGTGAGAGAAAGAGAAAGTACGGTATGGAAGAATGAGCGGGAGGAAGTGCAAGAGGAGTCAAGGAAATAGAAACTGGAGAGAGAGAGAGAGAGAGAGAGAGAGAGAGAGAGAAAACTGTTGAGTGTAGTCAGTAAACCAGCAGGCCTGGTAAGACTATGAGTAATGGTGGTCGCTGGAGTCATACGTCAAGATCAACGTCAAGAGAGAGTAAATGGCTTTATCTCTCACACCGCCTCACTTCCTCACAACTGATTCTCGCTTGGGTGAAACGTGTGAACAGATCTTAAACTGTCCACCTTTTTTAGTTTGTTTTGTTTACGCAAGCGAGACAATTAATTAGTTTCCTGCCTCCCCCATCCTCTCTCTCTCTCTCTCTCTCTCTCTCTCTCTACACACACACACACACACACACACACACACACACACACACACCAGCTTCACCTATCTCACAAATACAAACCCAGCCCTAACCCCCCCCCCCACACCCGTCTATTCACTCTCGCATCTTCCCATTTTCTTCTTGCTTCCTGGCAGATTCAACTCTCGTTAAACACCAAATCTTCACCCGCTGTGGAGGGATCGGGAGGAAGAACCAATGGAGAAGAGAAAGAGAGAGAGGAGGGGGAAGAAGAAGATGAATGGAAAGCAGAGAGAGGAGGAGAAAGAGAAAGAGGAATGGGAAGGAGAGAGAGGATAGGGAAAGAAGTAAGGGAATAGGAAGGAGAGAGAGGATAGAGAAAGAAGTAAGGGGAGTGGGAAGAAGAGAGAGGATAGGGAAAGAAGTAAGGGGAATGGGAAGGAGAGAGAGGATAGGGAAAGAAGTAAGGGGAATGGGAAGGAGAGAGAGGATAGGGAAAGAAGTAAGGGGATGGGAAGGAGAGAGAGGATAGGGAAAGAAGTAAGGGGAATGGGAAGGAGAGAGAGGATAGGGAAAGAGTAAGGGAAATGGGAAGGAGAGAGAGGATAGGGAAAGAAGTAAGGGAAATGGGAAGGAGAGAGAGGATAGGGAAAGAAGTAAGGGAAATGGGAAGGAGAGAGAGGATAGGGAAAGAAGTAAGGGGATGGGAAGGAGAGAGAGGATAGGGAAAGAAGTAAGGGGATGGGAAGGAGAGAGAGGATAGGGAAAGAAGTAAGGGGAATGGGAAGGAGAGAGAGGATAGGGAAAGAAGTAAGGGGATGGGAAGGAGAGGGGAAAGAGTTACCCGGGAGAAGAACATGACAAGGAAACACAGAAACAGAATATTGATAGTCACTTTACACTGTATGATTTTAACGAGACACAACCATATACATCACTCAAAATAATTCACTAAATCATACATAACCACTTTAAAATACTACTTTATGCTCCTGATTTCAACACATACACACACAAAAAATATATATATATATCCCCATAACGAGAATCTCTCAAACAAAATTCCATCAAATACAGTTTCCTTCAGGTGATTCCATGCCTCGAAGTTTGGCATCACAACCCATCAGTAAACCTGTGGATCCGGCTCAAGGTTGTCTTCCTCCACACACCCGTAAAGCTCCCGCCTTGATGGTTTGATACCCTTATTGGGACTGAACGAGCGAAGCAAGCAAGTGTAGTGGAGCGATGTTTGCGTTCAGCTGTGAAACAAGCGGTCCGCCACAATCCGGCCCAGGCGATCATGACATGGTCCGACCACGATGGTTTTCAGAGGCTGATAACTTTTCTACTATGTGATATAGAGAAGAGATTCTTTCAGCAGGTAGTAAATACATTCAATAAATTTTGTTTTTAGCTACATGTTTACTCATGAGACCAAAGAAACGCATTAGGATCCCAGCTTTCCAAGGGAATGTACTGGGGGCTTCAATTGACATGCTCCACTATGAAATAGAATTGAAAAAGACTTCCTGTCGTAACACTGTTTTCTTGCATGAATTCTAACAATTAAATATCTGATATTACGCTCATGATTTTGCATGAACGTTTTCTCATGTTTAGGGGGTGAAATCAACATGGGTAATCACCCAGTTTCTGGGTTTTATCATTTGCTCAATAGCCAAGCGTTTACCGACGCAGTTCGTTGACATGGTAAAGTCGGGAGCAGAGAACTGAACATCGCGCGTGTGATAAACCCTACAGCGCCTCGTTATACGCACATCCAGAAAGAAATTGTGAGATGGAGAAAGCGTGAAAAAGTAAATATTTTAGCTCAATTATTCTTCTGTTCTTGTTCTGCTGCCTCACCAGAAATGTTGAAAGTTTGCACCAAGATGAAATTATGATGATATACGTATGTAGAAACGTTAGCTCCTTCGACACACGCTCACAAAGCGCACTTTACTGGTTAGTATTATGGTTGAAGTGAGTCTGCCAGACGCTGGAAGGTACAGACCAAGGAATTACGCTACACAACCTGACACGCTCTCTCTCTCTCTCTCTCTCTCTCTCTCTCTCTCTCTCTCTCTGTTGGTATAGAGATGGTAATGGGTATTTAATAAATAATCTGTAATGGCAGTGGCAGGAAAATAAACGTCTCATCTTCATCAGTTTTTGTCTCCTTAATTTAATTTTTATATGATTTAGCCTGAAAAACGCGCATCGCAGAAGCTGAGTTTTAAATAAGCTGACCGAATACATTAATACCTTAATGAAGAGAGAGAGAGAGAGAGAGAGAGAGAGAGAGAGAGAGAGAGAGAGAGAGAGAGAGAGAGAGAGAGAGAGGATAAAAAAAAAATGAACTGTGGCAAAACTATGGTAGGGTGAAGGTAAAAGAAAGTTTTAAAACAATACCGATACATGGATGGGTGAAGGCAAGGAAAGAAAGGGAAAAGGGAGGCAAAACAGTGAAGAAAAAATTTGGGAGGAGGATTTAAGAAGAGAATTAAGGAAGAAAGAAGAAAGAAAAGAAGGGAGGGAAAAGTGAAAAAAATGGGAGAGAGGGAGACGATGAGAAGCGACACATATAAGGAAAGTTAAAGATATGTATGGTAAAGGACAGGCAGAGAGAATGAGACAGAAACACAAGAGAGACTGAGAACATGGGAGCAGAGGTGAGGAAGAGGGGAAGGAGGAAAGATGTGTGAAACCAGAAAAAGGCATATATCCCTTCCTTAATCAATATGGACAGTGGATACTAGTGCACAGTGAGAACGAGTAGCTGCATATTGATAGGAAGATTACTCAGTCACGGGAACTCTCTCTCTCTCTCACTCTTTCTCTAAGAATCCTCACACCCCAGCGTCACAAATTTCAAGGTTAGGTAGTTTGAGTAATTACGGGTGTGCGTGTGTGTGTGTGTGTGTGTGTGTGTGTGTGTGTGTGAGAGAGAGAGAGGATGAGGAGGAGGAGGAGGAGAAGGAGGAGGAGGAGGAGGAGGGAAGTAACTACATGAGAAAGAATTAGACAGAAACAGAGAGCTAATGAGAAGAAGATAGTTTAAAGAATGAAAAGCCGAAAGTGTTAGACATATACAGGTTTAATGTTGGCCAAAATTAATCCATCTATCTATCTATTGCCAGACGCCTCAATCCCGTTTGGGGTGGCCACAAACAAATCGCCTCCAAGTCGCCCTGTCCCCCGCCATCTCACTGCCCTGCTCCCAACTCACACCCCCCTCTCTCATATACCTCTCCACCCCATCCCTCCATCTCATCCTCGGCCTCCCCCTCCCTCTTCCCCCCTCCACCTCACTCACATACACTCTCTTCGTCAGTCTTTCACCCTCCATCCTGTCCACATGGCCAAACCACCTCAGTGTGTTCCTCATAACGCTTCCTATCACATCCACATCCACACCACAACGCTTTATATCCTCATTCGTCAGCCTGTCTCTCCATGTGACTCCACAGGCTCCTCTTAAAGAACTAATTTCCACTACTCTCACTCTTGACTTGTATCCTTCCAACAACGTCCAAGCTTCACTTCCGTACGTTAGAGTTGGTATCACAATACTGTCATGTAGTAACTTTTTCACATCCATGCTCACTTCCCTGTTTCTTATCACTGCTTTCAAAGAACCAGCAACCTTTCTTCCCTGCTGCACCCTTTCACGCACTTTTGTTAAATAAAGTTGAAAGTAAACGACATCTCAGCACCACTAACAATCTCACCTTCATTAATTAGGTATTTTACAATATACAGGCAAAGTAATTGATATAAATGTATAAATACATGGTAGGTACTGAGTTTATACTTCAGGCTCCTGGCTCAAAACGTGCCCAAATTATAGTAGTACAATCAATACAAGTAAGTAAGCATGCAAGGCTGCTTTTTCACACCTTAAGTTCTTGGAAGCCTGGCAGCTGCAATAAAAATGAACCAGAACATAACTGTGGATCTGTTCGAGCAAACTACCCAGTTACCAGCCCGCCTTTCTCAGCGATCCGTAAACTGGTCATGACAACGCCCATCCGTTGTCCACGGAAAGTTTTTCCTGCACTGACCAGTTCCTCCTCAGACAGTGACCTGTAAATAATGGAGTCCCTTCTGTCATAATTTTACAAACTTAGTATCTGCAATAATGAGGAATCAACTGAATTACTTTTTTCAGATTAAATCTTAGACGCTTCTTCAGTAAGGATGCAGGATTTTTATTTATTCTTTTTAACGTGTGCTAGTATTTAGGTAGTTTTGTAACGACATTATTTTGCCAATCATTGTGTCATCTGCTGATTTTTAAAAACCTTCTAGTTAGGATTTTCTGTCGTAGTATATACGGATGTTTGTGATACGCCATACACTGCATGTCATGTTGAATTTATTTTTATTCCATTAATTTTAGTTACATGTCATAAGTTTTTTCCGGAATATTCTTTAATTTTATCTTCAAGTTGGTTATTTCAACAATTTTTTTTTCACTGTGTACATTAAGGCTTTTATGCAGATATTTAACGTTATTCATATTAATTTTTATCACAACAATACTGTAAGGAAGAAAACGAGCATTGCATGTACAGTCGTTTATTTCTTTTTAAGGTTCTGATGATGGTAGAAGTATTGTACCGAAATGTTAGCCAATAAAGATGAAGATATATGCTCCAGCCCTGGTGATTCTCTTCCATATAATTATGCGTCATTATGGAAAATGCACACACACACACACACACACACACACACACACACACACACACACACACACACACACACACACACACACACACACACACACACGTTCTTTCTCTTAAAAAAAAAAAAAATCTGTGGCTGATATGTCAGTGTTTGTAGGAAGAAAAGTATGTAAAGGTAATGAGGGTAATTACAAGCGATGGCTAGGCCCTCGCGAGTCTCTCATCAAGTACTCACATATGAGCTTCCCGACCCTGCTCGGCCCAACCCGGCCCGACTGTTACGCTTTTGAGAAGCTTCTATCTCAGCAACCACAGGGCCGATCACTGCGTAGTTGTACAATACAATAGCCCAATTCTTTAAAATTTGTTTTTGACAGGTTTCATCACACCCAGGCAGTGCACGTGGCAAGTGACACACGCCAAGTGTAGCATGTCGAAAATCTTCAAAAGAGGGCCACAGGCCAATCACTTCGTCGTAAAAGCATGAAACTTGGTAAGTAGATAGCCACCAACATACTCTGGGCATCCTCGGGGTGTAAGGCGACATTTCAGTGTTTTCGGATTTTAATGGCTTCGCTCGTACCTGGCCAACAAGGGCATTTTACTGGTTGTTTAGTGTGGTTTATATCCACCCAACAAAACACTCAAGGCAATCTCTTAATTACTCACATAGACAAAACACCTCCTTCATATCGCTCATACCACTGCTTATCCCTTACTTCCTCTCATTCTTACCATTATACCCCAACCTTATACTCTGTCACCTTATCTCACCCACACCACACCCATTATCTCTTCCATAATCTCACTCATACCATCATACCCCAGCCTTATACTCTGTCACCTTACCCCATCCACACCACACCCCTTATCCCTTCCTTACCCTAACTCCTACCATCATACTCCAGTCTTATAATTTGTCAACTTATCCCACCCACACCTCATTCTTATCCCTCCTTCCCCTCACTCCTGCTATCTTACAACTTATATTGTCACATTACCCCCAACCATACCAAACCTCTTTCATCTTCTCTCTTCTTCAACCAATTACCACTCTCACCTTACCTCTCACAAGCCCCTCCTCTTTCCCTTACCCTTCATACGTACCCAGCCACACTCTGCCCCTCATCTTCTCCTCTAGCCCCAGTTCCCTCACCCCTAATCGACTCCTCTTATCCATTCCCCACCACCCGTCCCTCTCTCTCTCTCACCTTCACCTCACCAGCATCAGCACCGAGAAGCGTAACTAAAATATATTGTGAAACGCAGGATATGAGATTCATGCAACTTATGAAGTTTGGTTTCCTGTACGACAGTGACCACATTATTTTTTCAAATTACTTTTGGGTAAAAAATATATATTGGAGGTTAAAAAGAGCATTTTCTTTTTGTTCATATAACTACAACCTTCTATTTGTGTGTGTGTGTGTGTGTGTGTGTGTGTGTGTGTGTGTGTGTGTGTGTGTGTGAGAGACCACCTGTATAGGACATTGGAGAGAGAGAGAGAGAGAGAATAATGTTTATAGACCACAATGTCATGCATAAAATCACCCCTGTCAGTCTGAGCTCGCCGAGAAGCGGCCAGCTCTCTCTCTCTCTCTCTCTCTCTCTCTCTCTCTCTCTCTCTCTCTCTCTCTCTCTCTCTCTCTCTCTCTCTCTCCATATGCCTGGCATCGGGTGCTGCCTCGTACAAAACTCGCATCTGTGCTGAGACTGGCGGAGAGAGAGTGAGGAAAATAGAGGAAGAAAGACTGAAACCTAATAATGTAAACAATGCGGGATATTATTTAAGAAGTAAACTGTAAATGTAATTCTGCACACACACACACACACACACACACACACACACACACACAACCATTATTGTTCCGCTCGTAAAGTTCAATACAAGAGTTTACAATGAACAAACAGTGACGGTTTGGACCGTTTTTTCCACACACGAAAATTTGCGATGAAAATTAGGAGACTCGCAGTGGGTAGGGAGAGAGAGAGAGAGAGAGAGAGAGAGAGAGAGAGAGAGAGAGAGAATGGAGGAAGAATCAAAGAAGAAAAAGAAGCACTAAATCGTGACCCAAATTTGCTTTGCTCACCTGCTCATTCCGTTGAACTCAATGTGATATTCAACAGCCAGCTTTCCCGCGGCATCCATTACCTCAAGGCTCGTGGTCGTTTTTACCGCCAGTCATAATGAAAAATATCTAGCCAGCTTCTTTAATAACCAGAACTTCAAGGTTAAACTTTTCAGGTTATTAGGCAGGGGTCATGAAGCCATACAGGCATTTGAAAAATGTTTTCGAAAAATCAGGCATCCTAATTTCTCTCTGTTTGTCTGTCTCTCTGTCTGTCTGTCTGTCTGTCTGTCTCTGTCTCTGTCTGTCTGTCTGTCTGTCTGTCTGTCTGTCTGTCTCTGTCTCTGTCTGTCTGTCTGTCTCTCTCTCTCTCTCTCTCTCTCTCTTCGATCTATCTATCTCATTACTGGCCTGCTGGCCGTTCTGTAAAAAAAAAAAAAAAAAAAACATTGAAATAAATAAACAATAATTAACTGTGAATGAGGTCTTTGGCTCAGTTTTACCAAAGAATGTTTTCCGAAGTTTTGGACTAAAAATTGAAATCCAACAGGTGCTGACTACTGTATGTTGCACGACACGAATGTTTAGCAATTATATCATAGGAGGAAGGAGGGTGGGGTGTGGTGGGGTGATGGAAGGAGGACAGGACTGAGCAGGGCTAGACAAGAAATAACAAACTGGAAGTTGGCAGATAAAACAGAACAGGAAGGAGCAGGACAACACAAATCAGAACAAAAATAATGGAGTGGGTAGGACCAAGCAAGGGAGCAGGGCAAAAGCCGGACACAGCAATTACTTCAGCCGACATAAAAGACGATGGTGAGTTTTGAACGAGTGGCATGTGGTTGTGTGGAGCGCCAGGCTGTTGGCTATATTGGCTAAAGACCCTTGGCAATACTGCATCCATAGTTACCACGCCAGCTGTTACAATTTCTTTATATGGATTCGTGGCCACCAACTCTTGGATGTCCGTTTTCGATGCTCCAAAAATAGACAACGCTTCTTTTTATTTGGTTTGCATTCAAACGCCTTTTCTGTGACAATTTTTTTCTAGTTTCCAGTGAGGGGGGAAGCGTGGGTGATGGAGGCAGGTTTATTATGGACGCTGAGATTAACAGAGCGTATGGTGAACGGCCAGTATGTGTGTCAGAGGGAAAGAGTGGGACGGGAGGGTGAAACGTGTATTTTGGTTCCCCCCACTCTGTGTGTGTGTGTGTGTGTGTGTGTGTGTAATATCATCTTACGCTCTGTGTGTGTGTGTGTGTGTGTGTGTGTGTGTGTGTGTGTGTGTGTGTGTGTGTGTGTGTGTGTGTGTGTGTCAGGTTGCGTGCAGGTGAGGTGGTAATTGTGTTGCAGTGTAAAAGGTACTTCTGAGTTAATACCCTGTTATAGCATTGTATGAGGTTAGTCTGGTTGTGTGAAGTACGGCATATGAGGCTGTATAATAGCCAGACAGAGAATGAATAGTTTCTTCACTTACCGCACACTGGAATATCAGAAACTACCAGTATATAATGAACTATTATATATTAAAGAGAACATATTGCGCCACAAATGTATTTCATTCAGTTTTTTTTTTATGACCATTATGGGAGGATAAGTGAGGAAAAAGGAGAACAGAGAGGGGCAATGGAGAAAATAGTGAGGGTAGTGTTGATAAAATGGAAGACGAAGAAGGTGAGATAGAAGGCTGAGGAGCGGAGGTTAGGAAGAAACGAGAATGGAGGGGAGCGAGACTGAGGGGAAAAGATGTGAAGAAAAAGACGAGGATAAAGCGTCTGAAAAATATTTTTGGTCAAACGGAAGAAAGTGAAGATGTGGAGGCAGGTTGTGGTGGGGAGAGGATCAGGTGGGTGATGTAATGATGGCGTGTGGTATAAGAACTGCAACTTTTACCGCAAAAACAGATTGAACTTTTTCAGACCCATGATTGTTCAGGGGAACACTGGACCTTCCCATTTATTGACTTGTATGTCAATCGTTATCTGTCTGTCTATCTATTTATCTTTCTAGCTCATGGTATGCAACTGTGTTGATATCAGAATTAATGCTTCTATCTTCCTGAAAATAACTTACTTGGTAGATGAAATAAATGATTGTGAGATATATTAAACACGTAAGTGAATTGAATAATTATCAGGGATAAATACCAAGTTGGTAAACTAAATTACTGAGAGGGTTAACGACCAGGTAGGTCAGCTCAGTTACAGTAAGGGTAAAGGTAAGTTACTGTGAAGCTGAAATAATTTAAAAGGTGTTGTATCGGAAGTTGAAGGATACTGAAAAGAAATCCATATAGAGAAGGAAAAGTACCGAGGCTGAAAAACTTCCCATCTGATAAATGAATGGCGAAAGAATTAACTTTATTTTTTCTTAGACAGGAAGTGAAAAATGGTGAATGGGTTAACTTTCTTATTCTTCAGAAGGTAAATAAATAAATATTGAAAGGGTTAACTTCGTTATTCCTCAGAGGTAACACGTTCACTGGCAGGTGCATTAAGTTCAGTAAAATACTGTGCCAGAGAGGAATGCGAAAGTCGAAGGGAAGGAAATGGTAGATGTTCGCTACTGGTAATGGGGGACTTCTGGAAATCGTCTGCCGCCAGATGTCTCTCGCTGTTCACAGCTTCTCTCTCCGGAGCAAGTTTTCAATCACCGTGATTTTTCTCTGTTGATTTGAGAACCTGTGTGGCAAAATACCACCATACACTATTGAAGCACTGAAAAAGCTTTGTAAGAAAAATATAACAGTGAGAAATATATTGCTCTCTCTTTTTTTTTTTTTTTTTTTTTTTTTACCAGAAACGAATTTTGAAAACCTGGCACTTATACATTTCTTTTCGTCGTTTTTAATGAAGCTGCTACAGAGCTGGGTTAATTCTTGCCTCCTGAAATGTTCAATGTATAGTGTAGTTTTAGCCAAGCACTTGTTTTGTTTGTGTCAGTCCCTCTTTTGGCAGAAATTCAATGATGATGTATTAAATTATTCTACTGTACATCAGCCATCCGAGCTCTGAGGCAGTCCCCATTCCAAGATCTGATCATACCCTAGGAAGACGCACTACCACCACATCCAAGTAAGTCGTATGAAATCTTGGAACGGGGACTGTCTCTGAGCGCTGAGGTGTGTGTGTGTGTGTGTGTGTGTGTGTGTGTGTGTGTGTGTGTGTGTGTGTGTGTGTGTGTGTGTGTGTGTGCTTGTTTATTTCTTTGTGGCAGAGAGAGAGAGAGAGAGAGAGAGAATGTTAATGTGTGGAGTGTGTGAGATGATATTGTAAAATGTGTGTGAGCATGATGTGTGGTAGTGTAAGGTGTGGTTGTACAGTGAACCCTTTGAGGTATGACTGTGAAGAGTGACAGTGTGTGGTGATGATGTAGTATGAGGTGTAGCAGTGTACAGCGTGTGACAATGACTGTGTCCGGGGTGGTGTCTTCTACTACACACTGACTTTCCGAATGACATGCTGAGAAAATAATGATCATAACTTTTTGCGTTGTCATACTAGAATTATGCTGGCGAGATATGTCATTCACTCCGACAAGGAGGATACGTTTTCACCCCTAATTTTTTGCTTGTTTGTTTGCTAACAGGATTACCCAAAAACTAAAATAGAGATATAGACAAAATTTGGTAAGTAGATAGCCCATGCCCCAGGGAACAATAGATTAACGTTTTGGATCGTTTTTTTTCTTTTACTTTGCTTATTTGTTAGCAAAACTTCTCGCAAACTAAAAGAGAGATTTGGATCACATCTGATGAGTAGATAGCCCATGTCCTTGGGAACAATCAGTTAACACTTGGGGCCGATTTGGATTGTATTACAGATTCTGAATCCGGAAAACACTTTCTGCGAAACCCTAATCAGTGCTGAGAAAACCTAATTCATTATGAAGAGTGGTTTGGCAATTACGTTGCTCATGTCGGACAGATGCGCTTAGTTGAGTGTCAGTCTAGTTTTTAATGTTATCTCTCTAATGAGCACTGAAGAAACACAGAAAAGCTTATTACGAGGATCCTTTCAAGTGTCTTGTTAGAGTTTTGCTGGCAAGACGTCATTTCTGCTGTTATCTCTCTAATCAGCTCTGAAGAGACAGAGAAAAGCTTATTAGCAGAGTCGTTTGAAGTGTCTTGTTAGAGTTATGCTGGCAAGACGTGCAGGTGTGTTGGCAGAGTATTTATTTCACACTACCTTATCCCAGCTACCTGGCTTATATCAGTGAAGGAGAGGCGGGAGTGTCAGCAAAGGACTTATTTCACATTACCTTATCCCAGCTATCTGGTTTATATCAGTGAAGGATAGGTGAGAGTGTTAGCACAGAGTCATTATTTCATTCTACTGTATGCCAGCTATCTGGTTTATATCAGTGATGGATAGACGGGAGTGTTAGCAGAGTACTTATTTCACACTACCTTATCCCAGCTATCTGGTGTATATCAGTGAAGGATTGGCAGTTGTGTTGGGAGAGTACGTTTTTTTATACAAGGAAGAAGGAACCAAAGGCCAGAAGGCCGTAAAATTATTCCCTCCAAGAAAATACAAGATCAACACTAGAGGCCCTGCCAAGGGGGAATAACACCAGCCGCAACCAGAGACATACCGGTATCTAGCGCGGCTCGGAATATGACCTTGACCTTTACGCCTTTCGCCAGTTTCGAACTCGTGTGAGATTTCCATCCCTACTACACAGCTGTAAAATTTTGGGATGATATCTTGAGCAGTTGCGAAGTTTTCGTGCTAACAGACAGACAGACAGACAGACAGACAAACAAAGCAATACTCGTAGGAGATTTTCATCCCTACTCAACACCTTTTAAATTTTATGATGATATCCTGAGCGGCTGTGAAGTTATGGTGGTAACAGACCTTGACCTACTTTCACCTATTTCCAACTCCTGATCGCTTTTTTTCCCTGCTACATACCTGTAATTTTTTTTTTTTTATATCGAGCGGTTGTGAAGTTATCGCGCTAATACACACACACACACACACACACACACACACACACACACACACACACACACACACACACACACAAACTGAAAACAATACCAGCTTTGCTATCGCGGCTGATACAGTAATAACAGAAAACCAAAATCAAGATCCGTTAATTTCGAGATGCCTGGACACACTGAGTCTGAAACACAGGAATTCATAGGCAGTAGGAAATACAGAGGAAGACAGCTCAAGAGTTGTCCTGTTGCATTCATGAAGGACTGACAGTAATAGTTAACTCATGCATTATAGAGTTGGACTGTGGACTGAAAAGGGATGAGAGTTCGTTGCTAGAAGGGTGCTATGTTCCCACTGTAGTTGTGGAGGGATGCAAGCAGACAGTTCAAAGGAGCAGTGACCATTAAAGTAGCGACAGAAAAGAGATAAAGATTCAACAGTGCGGTGAAGTGACAGGGGTTGAAGGGAGCCAGTAAGAGGTGGAAAGTTTATGAGATGAAAAGCCTACGACTCCAAACTGTTGAGAAGTGCTGTATGTGGGAACCTCTTCACATATGAGAATTGTACTCTATACAGGGGTGAATAAAACCCTTGTATAAAGTCAACAACTGTGTAGGGGAAAAGAAGGCACGGAGTCGGCTTAACACACCTAATCTCTTGCAGGCAGTTTTAACAGGAGAGGTAATCTGTTCTTTCCGAGATAAATTCCGAGAGAATGAAACACCAAGTATGTTTAAAGAAGATGTAGGATTGAGTTGGATATTGTTAGAAATTATAGGTTGCTCGTGCAGATTTTTTTTTGGGGGGAAGGGGGCAAAGATGTAAGGGTAGAGTTTTTGAAGCATTAAAAGCAAGATTACTATTACCCTAATCAGAGATATGAGCCAAGTCAGACATTAGGTGTACCATAGCCTTATCCCTTGCTTGTTGAAGTAACTGCTGAGATGGACGCTGCGGGAAGCGAGTGGAAAGGTGAAAGGTGGATTCATCAGCTTATGAGTGGATAGGGTTAGATGTTCAACTTAGGAGGTCGTGGATGAATAGAAGGAAGAGAGTTAGTGAAAGGACAGAACCATGTGGAACACCACTGTTCTAGGAGTGGAACGATGGCTGGCTACAGCAGTGGCTATAGAACGACTAGAACTGAAGCCAGAGATGAAGGCACAGACAGAAGGATAGAAACAGTAAGAGAACAGTTCGGAAAGTAAAGATTTATTTCAGATTTTTTTCACACTACCTTATACGAGCTATCTGGTTGATATCAGTGATGGATAGGCGGGTGTGTTAGCAGAGTACTTATTTCACACTACCTTATTACCGCTGTCTGGTTTATATCAGTAACCATGTTCCACACTACCTTATTACCGCTGTCTGGTTTATGTCAGTAACCATGTTCCACACTACCTTATTACCGCTGTCTGGTTTATATCAGTAACCATGTTCCACACTACCTTATCACCGCTGTCTGGTTTATATCAGTAGCCATGTTCCACACTACCTTATCACTGCAATCTGGTTTATATCAGTAACCATGTTCCACACTACCTTATCACTGCAATCTGGTTTATATCAGTAGCCACGTTCCACACTACCTTATCACTGCAATCTGGTTTATATCAGTAACCATGTTCCACACTACCTTATCACTGCAATCTGGTTTATATCAGTAACCATGTTCCACACTACCTTATCACTGCAATCTGGTTTATATCAGTAACCATGTTCCACACTACCTTATCACTGCAATCTGGTTTATATCAGTAGCCACGTTCCATACTACCTTATCACTGCAATCTGGTTTATATCAGTAGCCACGTTCCACACTACCTTATCACCGCTACCTGCTTTATGTTACTAGCCACGTTTCACACTTCCTTATCATCGCTTTCTGGTTTATATCAGTAGCCACGTTTCACACTTCCTAATCATCGCTGTCTGGTTTATATCAGTAGTCTCGTTTCAGGCTACCTTATCGCTACCTAGTTAATATCAAGTCACATTCACGCTTAATTTTGCACCGATCCTTAGCGCCACGTTGATCCCCTCAACGACAATCCAAAAATGCATTAAAAATATTTGAAATTGGAGGAGCGAGGCGTGGTAAGTATCCCCAGAGGCCGTCTGATTCACTGAAGCGGGGGAAGAGAGAGATTGGGAAGGATAAGGAGGTGAAGGAGGAGGAGGAGGAGTTGGAACAAAGAAAGGGTGAGATGGAAGAGGGGAGAGGAGCCTGGGAGAGGAGAGGCTGGTAAGACGAAAGAAAAGGAGGGTGAGAGAGAAGAGGAGATGAGAGGAAAGGATAGGAAAGGAGAAGACAGAAAAGGAGGAAAGGAAAGAAAAGGAGAAAGGAGAGAAGAGGAGAAAACAGAAAAGGAAGAGAGGAGCGAAAAGGCGAGGAAAGGAGAGAAGAGGGGAGGAAGCTAAGTGAAGAACAGAGAGAAGGGGAGGCTGAAAGAAGAGAGGAAAGCAGCTGAGAGGAGGCTGAGATAGGAGCTGAAAGGAGATGAGTATGAGAAAGGAGAGGAAAGGAGAGAAGAGAGGAGTGAAGAGAGAATAAGTTAGGAGGATAGGATACGGCAAGGGGAGGAGGGATTGGTGATGAAGGGTGGTCATGACACGACATGTAGATGATCATCCACAAAGGTGGTGCAAATGTCACGGCAACCAATCTTAGATATGACATCGATTAACAATTAACCCCTTCATTGGAACGCCATAAATATTACTCTGATTAATCCTTAAGGGGCATATCTTCTGGCTGGGGTGATACATCGGGGATTTCTTTTATCCATCCCAAATGCATCGTTACAATTTTATCATAATCACCATTGCAATCAATATAATTTTATCACGTTTTACTCAGATTACTACACTAATCTTCACCAGCACCACCACTGTCAACTTCATTATTACCATCACCATCATCACCTTGACTGTTACAATCATCACCATCACCACTATATCACCTTCATTGTTACTATCATCTTCACCATCACCACCATTGTCACTTTCACTATTACTTTCATCATAATCATCTTTCAATGCTAGTTTCCCACAATGGACACAGGCTATAACAATCACAAAACGTGAAGGGGGTACCATCAACAGAGCTGGGTCACAATAATTCACATGCTGTAAACCGCTGAATTTCTGTCTTCCACACCACAGGGTAACCAATCCACAAATCACTTCATTAGCGACTGAGGGATGGACCTGTTCGGGTCTTCGATTTAATTGGTTAAAAAAAAAAAAATCATTAATATTAAACGGATTCTGAGTGTATGAAATGGGTGAGTAGGATATTTTGCCGAGTGATTAACTTAGTGGTGAAGCAACAGAGTCGTGGGTACTGGACTGTCAGGGGTGTTATGCACAGATTATTGGTTTGTTGTAATGCTTACTTCGTTAAATATAATGTGCCACTGGATTACTGGACGACACTGTGGATACTTAATATTTAAAGAAGCCAAGAGGAATGTGTCGAGGCGGAGTGGACCAGTGAATTAAATGGAAGAAATAGAGAGTAAAAGAGGCAAAGGGAAAGAGAGGAACAAACGACCGATAGTTTGTGGAACCTGTTAAATAAAATATGAATACAATAATATTATTAAAACATAAATATACTACATAGTTTAAAAGTAAATTGAGAAAACTTTGCAACTTTTATCAACATACGATAAAGAAGAATACACCACTCACTGAGTGCACACCTCCGCCAACGACTATGAAAGACAACAACAATAACTAATAACAATAATAATAATAATAATAATAATAATAATAATAATGCATCCAACCATCCATCATCTAATCCTGTGTTTCCCCATGAGGAGAGTAGGGACCCGGGGCTAGGCAAGTTGGCCCTGAGATTCAAGATGAGAGTGACCAACCTCACTCATCCCTGAGTGGCATTACGTGAGCAATAAACCCCAACCACCCCATGGATTTAAACCTGCACAGGCTCAAACCAGTTGGAGTGCCTTAATTTCCCACTAAACCACCAGGTGCCACAATTTGGTGATATGGTTACAACCCATCGTAGTAAATGGTTTCCTGGGTTACAGGAAACCATTTGCCTTGTCACTCTGTGTAAAGACCATAAGGCAGCACTACAGTAAGTGAGTGGATGATGAGCACCCCCACCTACCATTGTTAATAAGAATAATAACAATAATAATAATAATAATAATAATAATAACAATAATAATAATAATAATAATAACAATAACAACAATAATAATAATAATAATAATAATTATTATTATTATTATTATTATTATTAATATTATTATTATTAGTAGTAGTAGTATTGTAGTTATTATTTTTTAAATTTTTATCTTAATAATAACAATAATAATAATAATAATAATAATAATAATAATAACAGTAATAACAATAACAATAATGATACTTATATTCCATAAAGTTAAATGGGCATTTTTATATAAAATCAAAATTGGAAACCTACAAGATTACATTTACAGGGATGATCAAACCTGACCTTACCCTGCAACGTGTACTCTTAACCTGTTGTGCTCAAATCTCGCATCTTTTGTCAAGAGAGGTCCGTCAACCCATCCAATAAATCTGATAAAACTCGGAGCAGAACTACTCCTTCTAGCACGGCCGGAACTACTCTCACGGGGCTGGAACTATTTCCATGGCGGCCGTGAGATTAATTCCTGCCTTGGTATCTCAAAGTATTTTTACCCGACTTTAACGATATTTAGTGGACGTGTTGAGGGACAGCCCAGGGGGAATACCCCACTGTTTCAAAATCATATATTAAAGATTAGTGTCAAAACGCATGATAAAGCTTCACTTTACCCTGCAACCTTGACTTTTAACCTATTATGCTCAAATCTCGTAAGTACTGTAAGGAGGAACCATCAACCATTCCACAGAATTTGGCTTTCGCAGTGCCAGAACCATTCTCTAGACCGGCTTGAAAATAGTTCCAGACTTAAAATAATGAAGAGTTTTTGCCCGAGTTCAACCAAACGTGGTATAGTCTTGAGGGGTAGCCCATGACAATCCCGCCTGTTTTTCAGAATCATATCTTAAAGATTATAATCAGCAGTAATGATCAAGCCTGACTTATATACCTTGCAACGTCAGTGTTTAGCCTATTGTAGTCAAATCTCGTAACTACTGCCAAGAGGGGTCCGTCAAGCCATCTGCCAAATTTTGTAAAACTCGGAGTAAAACTTCGTTTTCGCACTCCCGGAACTACTCTCTTGGGGCGGGAACGATGAACTTAAGGGACGTGAGAACAGTTCTGGACACAATATAATGATCAGTTGTAATCCGATCGTACTCAGGTTTGGTGGAGGTGTTGAGGGGTAGATCACGATGAACGCTACGAGTTTTCAGAAACACCTTAAATATCAACGTTGCAACACTTGAAGAAGTTTTACCTTACCCAGTAAACTTCGTTTTGAGGTATCTTGTGGACAAACAAACAAATATACAGATAGACAAACAGGGGTGAATACACAACCTACTGTAATTCCGATCGAGGAGGTAAAAATATATTTGCTGTTATAGGTAGACTAACTTTTAGGAGAGAGAGAGAGAGAGAGAGAGAGAGAGAGAGAGAGAGAAAGAGACTAAAAAACACCATGGCATCACATTCTACCCTGCCTCTAATCACCGTATCTCACACATAGTAATAATGGAAATGGTATGGTATTTTTGTAGGTTAACTGTGCACCTGGCTGGTTAATTAATGTAATGACCAGGGCAGGTGTGAAGGCTAAATGACAATGTCATTCACACCAGGACAAATTATAAATCTTTGAATGTGTACCAATACGTGTTGTGTTTCAGTTTTTTAGATAAAACGACCGTCAAAAATTGGTGTGCGTCTCTACCTTAACAGTCTGCTAGATCACAGTTCAGTCCTGTCTATTAGTCTTGCCAGAAGGGAGTTTTTCAATATTAATTTTTGGCATGTGTTTCCAGCATCATATTTTCTGCTTAACAGGACAGAACAGATGTGATACAGGTAACCAGGACTAACTGGCTTCTCTAACGATATTGTAACCGTAAGATAAGGTTGTTTCTAATATCCTAGTTTACGCTCAGTTCTTCCATTATTAACTTGTCTGATGGATGATGAAGACGTTGGTGATATGATGCAGGGCAAGCTGTGGGTTAATAAGGCGGCTAAAGCCAAACAAACGAAAAGCATTTTGCACAGATAAAAATATAAAGGATTACATTAAAGTAAAGTATGTCACAGTTATTTCAGCAGACAAAATGAGAACAGTCTACCTGGATAAGATGCAAAACACGATAAATATACAAGGTGTTACAAGGCATAAAATATTTAGCCAAGTGTGCAAAGTTATGTGGAGAATATACCAAGAAACAGAGAAAAAATGAGAACTAGTAAAAGGACCCGAGTTGACTTTCTTATACCTAAGAAAAGATTAGGGGAGAAAACCGAATGCTTGCGGAGAGAAATGAAAACAAAGTACTAATCTGATTAACTTAATACAGGATCATTTTTTTACTTTAAATTATCAGAGTTAGGAGAGTAGTGTGGCGGAGCAGGTAACTCAGGTGAAGCACTACTGGTTCTTTTACTCTAACTTGGTCTAGATTTTCGCCCTTTTAGCTTATTTCACGTGGCTCAGTGGCAAAATAATACAAAAGTAAGGCTCTGCATCCATTCCATGGCACATCTTCGTGACTATCTGGATATTTCATGATTAATCTAGTGTTACAACTCAGTATTCAAGATGAAGCAGGGGCAATATTGGACCAAGTTAGAGCAAAGAGTGTAGTCGTGTAGCTGGTGTTGTATCACTAGCCTGGGAAATGATGGTGAAAGGAAACACCAACCCACACAGAATGGTTGCAGAGCAGCGCTGGGAAGAAGGGCTGCACACCCACACACAATGGTGGCAGAGCAGCGTAGTGGAGAAGGGTATCATGTGCACACCCACACACAATGGTGGCAGAGCAGCGTAGTGGAGAAGGGTATCATGTGTAAACCCACACACAATGGTGGCAGAGCAGCGTGGTGGAGAAGGGTATCATGTGCAAACCCACACACAATGGTGACAGAGCAGCGTAGTGGAGAAAGGTATCATGTGCAAACCCACACACAATGGTGGCAGAGCAGCGTGGTGGAGAAAGGTATCATGTGCAAACCCACACACAATGGTGGCAGAGCAGCGTAGGAGAGGAGGGTGTCATGTGTTAAACATACACTGGATAAACAAGAAACAGAAAAGACGTTTATCGCGACAGAAAGAAAAAAAACGCAAGCAAACACAGACACTAACACACCTTCTCTCTCTCTCTCTCTCTCTCTCTCTCTCTCTCTCTCTCTCTCTGTCTATTGAACAGTATATTTTCTCCGAATCTTTCCAGTTTCCGTGCACCCCCCCCCCCACACACAGTAGTTCACACTACCCCTCAGTGATCCCTTCCCCCCTTCTCTCTCTCTCTCTCTCTCTCTCTCTCTCATTCTCTCTCTCTCTCTCTCTCTCTCTCTCTCACACACACACACACACACACACACACACACACACACACTCATACACTTAATCTGGATGGATAATGTTGACACATGTGTGCTTCTGAGGGGATGAAGCTCTGAGATAAAGGTAAGTGATAAGGCGAAGGTTTTGGAAGGGTAATGTGAGCAAGACAAGGAGAAAGAGCAAGACGAGATAAATCACAAGGTAACATGAGTGGAGGGGGGGATATGAAGGAATAATTATAACACTTTTGTTAAACTTCTTCCATCACCTCCTCTTCATCCCTTACCCTCCTTCCAACTCTCCCTCCTTCCCTTCTCCTAACCTTCTCTCCTCATATCCTAGCCATCGTCTTATTCACTCACCTAACCTTCAGCCCTTCACTCTCTCAGTCGGCCGTAAGGTGCACTAAGAATATGAATAATGGTGTCGGCTGGAGTCATACGTCAAGATTTATGTGAAGAGAGAGAGAGATAAATTGACTCCATCCCTTACAGCACCTCACTTCCTGCCTGTTAAATATCACTGCCATCCCTCACACCACCTCACTTCCTGCCTGTTAAATATCACTGCCATCCCTCACACCACCTTACTTCCTGCTTGTTAAATATCACTGCCATCCCTCACACCACCTTACTTCCTGCTTATTAAATATCACTGCCATCCCTCACACCACCTCACTTCCTGCCTGTTAAATATCACTGCCACCCCTCACACTACCTCACCTCCTCCCTGTTTAAATATCACTGTCATCCCTCACACCACCTCACTTCCTGCCTGTTAAATATCACTGTCATCCCTCACACCACCTCACTTCCTGCCTGTTAAATATCACTGCCATCACTCACACCACCTCACTTCCTGCCTGTTTAATTTCACTGTCATCCCTCACACCACCTCACTTCCTGCCTGTTTAATTTCACTGCCATCCCTCACACCACATCACTTCCTGCTTGTTTAATTTCACCGCCACCTCTCTCACTACCTCATTTCCTCACTAAACAAGCTGAAGCTTTATTAAATTTCTATCGTATTGTGTTGTTGTGTATTTACCGTGGAAAAATATTTTCGAGGGCCCCCCCCCTCTCTCTCTCTCTCTCTCTCTCCTAGACGCTTCAGGAGGCACAAATTATATCAGGTTCACGTACTGGACACCTGAGGCTTTGCTTGTGTGTGTTGGGGGGGGGCGGGGGATAAAGGGAGAAAAAATTACCAAGAGAAGGGAAAGGATAAGAAGCAAAGCAGACAGAATGCGAGTAAGTAGAGTCAGAAAGCAGACTAGAAAAGGAAGGGACATGACGTGATGGGTATGCTGGAGGCAGGTCTAGTATATTGGTCCCTAGTTAGATTCGCAGGGTGAAAGTGGGAGAGGGACAGCGTGTTTGATGATTATGATGATTATGATAATAGGGGATGGAGGGAATACGGCGAGGGAAATAGAAATGCAAGGAGAATGAAAGGTTAATGATAATAAGGGAAGGAATACTCAATGAAAGAATAATAACTGAAGGAGGAAAGAATATATAGAAATAAGAAAAAAATACAATTAATCTGATCAATATATAATGTAAGTGAAGAGTGTTGTGTTTAATGTGATGGTACTGTATTTGCAGTTCAGGTGGGTTTTGGGTCTGGTGCAGCCGTGTGACACACATCGTGTTCCACAACAGTAGTGCTTCCAACCACACTGCACTGCACCGACCAAGCAGTCAGTCAGTCGGCACTCACAGTACCACAATGGACCGGTACTTCACAGGCCACCACCTGCCAACCTTACCCTGAACCAAGAATATCCTTCCCTTCCACCGCAGTACCACCATCTGTCAACCTTATCCAGATCCAAGAATACCCCTCCATTCCACCACAATACCACCACCTACCATCTTTACCTAAGCATAAGAGTGTCTTTCCCTTACACCACAATACAGTGTTAACGTTATAGAATACTTTACTTCTCTCCAGATTTTGCGTCTAGTTCTCTTGCTCCACGACCATCATAAGCACATCCGACAAAACAAACCTGCAATGATGAAAATTGGCACTAAATGGGAGAGGGAATGACCTGATGTCTGCGTAATGGAGAGACGCACAAAGGTTCAAAGGGAAATATAGATTATAGAACATTCACATACAGAGATGACTGGGAGAAATAAAGATAAAAAACAAAACTAGAGGAATGAAGTAAAAGTTAGAATATGGAGGAAAAAAAGATCTGCAGTGAAGGAAGAAATATAGGTAAGAAAGAAAAATGTGTTGAGAAAGAATACATGGGGGTTGAGAGAAAACGAGATATATAGGGGGAGGCGGTGGCTGAATCGGTGGAGAGGTGGCATGCAGTCCTAACTGACACAGGTTCGAATCCTTGGTGGGGCAGGGAACAGTTTAGGGATTTGAAATTCATAAAGAAGACTACTGATCTACCAGAAGACCCTCCGGCATGTTGTAAAAATACCCCCTCTAATACGAATACACCAGTCCCGTATGAGACAGCCCATATTTTCAGTGTCGACAGTGGGTCTTAGCGCCGAAGTAGTGCCATGGGGAGGTTTATGGTATGTAGGAGGACTAGGCCTCGGGAACAGGATATGAAGCCAATGCCCGGAGTCGGAAACCCAAACACACACACACACACACACACACACACACACACACACACACACACACACACACACACACACACACACACACACACACACACACACACACACACACACACACACACACACACACACACATACACACACACACACACACACACACACACAAACGAGGGAAATACGAGGGGTAAAATGTGGAGGAAATGAAGATGGAGCATCAAGGCCATAATTTGAAGAAAAAAGGATATACCACAGAGAAGACGACACGACGAAAAAACAAAGGCAAAAGTAAAGGCAAATAAACTGGAAAAGGGAAAACAGACAACATTAGCAGAATAAACAAGAGAAATTACCTAAAACTCAGACTGAGAGTTTGGAAGATAGAAGAGAAAGAGGGGAAGAAGAGAAAAAAATAACTGAATAACGAAAGAGAAAATGGTAGGAGTAAGTGTGAAGAAACGCAGATAGAAAGGACTGACAGCGCTGATGAAGAAGGGAATGGGAGAAAATGAATAGAGGGTAATGAAGAAGACTGGGAAACGAGAGAGAGAGAGAGAGAGAGAGAGAGAGAGAAACAATATTACTGACGGCAAACCAACACACAAAAGATGGGAAGAGACAGGGATAGAGTGACAACGCAGTTCGGTACAATGTAGGACACGATAGAGAGAGAAATAAACAGAAAAACTTTACAAGACTATCTCACAAAACTTTCCTCCATCCACAGCACTACTGGGGAGGGGGGTGAGTGATAAACAGGATATTGTGTCGACAGGTAAGACAAACAAACGTGTCAGAGAGCTGGATGACTGGTGTGCATCAGGGTGGTAGTGTTGGGTCTGGGTGGTGAGATACTGTGCCATGGAAAGGATAGACAGTGGACAGGAGGGTGGAGTGGGATGGAATGAAGGAGTATATGCTGGAGAGTTGAGTGGGATGGAATGAAGGAGTATATGCTGGAGAGGTGAGTGGGATGGAATGAAGGAGTATATGTAGAAGGATGGAGTGGGATGGAATGAAGAAGTATATGCAGTAGGGTGGAGTGGGATGGAATGAAGAAGTATATGTAGGAGGGTGGAGTGGGATGGAATGAAGGAGTATATACAGGAGGGTGGAGTGGGATGGAATGAAGGAGTATATACAGGAGGGTGGAGTGGGATGGAATGAAGGAGTATATACAGGAGGGTGGAGTGGGATGGAATGAAGGAGTATATGCAGGAGGGTGGAGTGGGATGGAATGAAGGAGTATATACAGGAGGGTGGAGTGGGATGGAATGAAGGAGTATATGCAGGAGGGTGGAGCGGGATGGAATGAAGGAGTATATGTAGAAGGATGGAGTGGGATGGAATGAAGGAGTATATGCAGGAGGGCCGATTGGAATGGAATGAAAGAGTACATGCAGGAGGGTGGAGCGGGATGGAATGAAGGAATGCAATTGTGTTAGGGTAAAATTTGGAGACATTTTTATCACAGCCACCTTGGATGAGATACAGCCTGGTAAGAGATGGATTAGCTAACAGACCGGTACATAAAGAGACAGATAGGAGGAACAAGGATAAAAATTTGCACACACACACACACACACACACACACACACACACACACACACACACACACACTTCCTCCTTCCTTGCCTACACACTTCATCACAACCTCTCTGACTTTCCCTCCCCAACTCCTCTAGTACAGAATCCTTTCACCCTATTATTCTCTCTCTCTCTCTCTCTCTCTCTCTCTCTCTCTCTCTCTCTCTCTCTCTCTCTCTCTCTCCCTCTCTCTCTCTCTCTCACTCCAATAAACTTTCGTTCCGTATCTGTAGGCTTTTGTTTAAGTTTTGCACAACAAAACGTACTTTTAATTTTACTTTTATACATCTTTCAACACCACCTTTTTTCTCTTACACTTTTTTGTAGGGCGCCTTTGCTTACGCTCTCTCTCTCTCTCTCTCTCTCTCTCTCTCTCTCTCTCTCTCTCTCTCTCTCTCTCTCTCGTGAGGGGACGCGAGGGTGAGGGCAGTAGTCAGGTGAGGGAATAAGACAAAAGGTAGGAAATGAGGAGAGAAGGATAGGCGAGAGGGAAGATAGGGAGAGCTGCAAGGAGGGTTAGGGATGGAGAAGAGTGACGGAAAATAGACGACTCAAGAGGGAAGAAAGGATGGGGGAAGAAAAATAAAAGGACAGGAGCGAGAGGTAGGGGAGGGGAGAGAGGGATGATGGGTGAGGATGAGAGATAGGGGAGGGAGGAGGGGTGTAAGGAGAGGAGGGAAGAAGGAAATGATGGGAGGAAGTTAGTGACGATAGGAGGTAGGAGGGAAGAGGGCAAACAAAGACTGGAAAGAAGGGGTAGGCAGGAGAGAATAATGTAAGAAGACATGGAGAAGGAAGGAAGTATCGGGAATCAAGAAGTTATATACAAGATGAAAGCAAGTGAAATATGGAAGGAAAATGGGAAGAGAAGAAAAAAAAAGGAAAAGGAAGGAATCATAGGAAGAACGACAAAGAAAAATGAGAAAAGAGTGAAAGGCAAAAAAGAAAAAAAAAAAGAAAAGTGGAAGCACACACAAAACAGTAAAAAGGAAAAAAAGGAAAACAGTCCTAACAAACTAGGCCTTGGTTCACAGCCAAGAGGGACAAAACAAAGACAGAGGATGAAAACAACACAGAATTTAAAGAATATATCAAAACAACAAAATCCTTTTAAAAATGTGTACATTTTGTTCAAGTCGAGGCGAAATTTAAACTTACTTATATACGTAAATGTTATTTAAACTGCTTTCCTTTGCCTTATAATGAGAAAAAAATTTTTAAATGGTCTGAAGAGCAGATGAAAGGAAGTAAGAATAATGTGGCAGAGCAAGTGATGGGGCTACTGTTAGAGAAAGAGAGAGAGGAAATGACCCCATCCCTCGCACGGCCTCACTCTGAACAAACTGAAGGTTTATTGAATTTCCATTGTATTGTGTACTGTGTTTTTACTGTGGAATGATAGTTTCAAATGTTCTCCCCCCCGCCTTCTCTCTCTCTCTCTCTCTCTCTCTCTCTCTCTCTCTCTCTCTCAATGCTGGCCACGTCCCACCCTCCTAGACGCTTCAACAGGCATTGGACCACCACAAATTATATAAGGTTCACGTACTGGACACCTGAAACTTTGTGCTGGAGGAATAAAAAAAATGACTACCAAGAGAATAGAGAGGATATGCAGTAATGCAGACAGAAAATGAGAATGTAAAGGAAGAAATCAGATTAAGCTAAGAGGGGTCATGATGCGTTGAGGGGTATGCTGCAGGCAGGTCTTGTATATTGGTCTCTAATTAGATTCACAGGGTGAAAATGAGAAAGGGAACGCAGTTTCATGATTGTGATGATGATGATGATGATGGTAATAAGGAGATGGAGAGAATAAGGTGGGGGAAATACATATGCCAGGAGAATGAAAAGTTTTTTTTTATAATACGGGGAGGAATGTGCTTGTCCTATAGAGGCGGGTGCTTGTGCTATAGAGGTGGGGTGCCTGTGCTATAGAGGTGGGTGCTTGTGCTATTGAGGTAGGGTGCTTGTGCTATAGAGGTAAGTGCATGTGCAATGGAGATGGGGTGCTTGTGCTATAGAGGTGGGGTGCTTGTGCTATGGTTGGTGTGGTATGTCTGCGTGTGGAGGGACAGTCTGTAGTTTCTACTCCCACAATACAACCCGGTCAGTCGATTTACATCCAGGTACCTTGTTGATGAACAAGGACATGGCAGTTTACCAGAAGAATCTAGCAATGTCACTGGCTCGGGAATCGAACCCGGAACTATCGCTTGTAGAGCAAATAAGCTGTCACTGTACCATTGTGCATGAAATTTTGGCAGTTGCCAGATGCTCTGGTTCACCTTACGAAGCACCATAGGTAAACAGTGTCTTATTATTATTTTTTTCTTTTACGTGTCCGACTTTTGGCAAAGGCTTCAAGGCCTATTCCCAAGTCCCAGTAGTCCTCTCTGGGGCCCAGTAGTCCTCCTACATCTCCACATGTCACCACTTCGGTGCTAACACAGCAAGGGCTGTCTCATACAGGACTGGTGAATCGGTATTAGCAAGGGTACTATTATAACATGTCGGCGGGTCATCTGGTAGATCAGAAATGTCTGCTTCTTAAGAAATTCAAATCCTTAAGTTGTTCCCTG
Source organism: Coenobita brevimanus (assembly GCF_032717465.1). NCBI lineage: Eukaryota > Metazoa > Arthropoda > Malacostraca > Decapoda > Coenobitidae > Coenobita > Coenobita brevimanus. The sequence continues at coordinate 21,333,628 of NC_136970.1, read as the reverse complement.
CCCTAGCCGGGATTCGAACCTTGGTCCATTAGGACAGCAGGCCGCCTCTCTACCGATTCTGCCACCGCCTCCCCCAAATTCTTTAGCTCGAAGACGTAATTTATGTCCTATTCTGGTGAATGACTGACGATATTTTATTGTGACAGGACATATTGAGGTTGGAAGGGATAGACGACATCTCAGTGAAATATATGGCATCGCCAGGTGGTAACCAGAATTTTTACAAAGTATGGCCATACTAAATCCTAACAAGTGGCGCCAGGTACAAAAAACCTCGCACAACAGCAGTTATTTTATTGCTGTTAAATACTGAATCAGCACTGCCATATAGTGTCGCTACACAATTAAAGTCTAAGGTCATTGCGCGAATCTTTTCAAGTTATGCCTTTTGAAGATCTGGGATCTTGCATTTGACCTTTCACGGTCATTCAAGGTCAAAGGTCACGGTGGCAAATGAAAGCCCATATGAGACTTCATATATCTTCTATCTATCTATCTATTGCCAGACGCCTCAATCCCGTTCGGGGTGGCCACAAACAAATCGCCTCCACGTCGTCCTGTCCCCCTCCATTTCATTGCCCTGCTCCCAGCTCACACACCCCTCTCTCATATACCTCTCCACCCCATCCCTCCATCTCATCCTCGGCCTCCCCCTCCCTCTCCCCCCCTTCACCTCACTTTCATACACTCTCTTCGTCAGTTTTTCACCCTCCATCCTCTCCACATGGCCAAACCACCTCAGTGTGTTCCTTCTAACCCTTCCTATCACATCCACATCCACACCACAACTCTCCTTTATATCCTCATTTATCAGCCTGTCTCTCCATGTGATTCCACAGGCTCCTCTTAAATAACTCATTTCCACTGCTCTCACTCTTGACTTGTGTCCTTCCAACAACGTCCAAGCTTCACTTCCATACGTTAGAGTTGGTATCACAATACTGTCATGTAGTAACTTTTTCACTTCCATGCTCACTTCCCTGTTTCTTATCACTGCTTTCAAGGAACCAGCAACCTTTCTTCCTTGCCGTACCCTTTCAAGCACTTCACCCTCCAAACCTCCGTCCTTACTCATCACACTACCCAAGTACTTAAACGTACTCACATTTTCCAATTCCTCACCATCCAACCTCGCTGTACATTCACTGACTTTACCTCTCTCAAAGACCATCACTTTACTCTTCCCTACATTCACCTTTAGATTCCGTTTCTTACACACTCTCCCAAACTCATCCACCAAACCTTTGCAGCTCCCCTTTGTCTTCACTCAACAACACAGTATCATCTGCAAACAACAGTACAGGGAGTTTCCAAACACTACCCTCTCTCACCAGGGCCACCCGAGCATCCACTACCCTACCTTGTACCTCTTTTATTTTCCTATCCATGTACAGACTGAACAACCATGGAGACATGACACATCCCTGTTTCAACCCAACCTTCAAAGAGAAAAATTCACTCAGTTCACCATCCACACACACTGCAGCCCACCATCATACATACTCTTCACAGCATTCAACAACTTCCCATCTACTCCATATATTCTTAATACTTTCCACAATCCTTGTCTATCCACCATGTCATATGCTTTCTCCGAATCCATGAAAGCCGCATACAACAGTTTTCCCTTCTCTAGAAACTTTTGTACCAGGGAATAATTATACCTGACTTCCAATCCTCAGGAACTCTACCTTCCTCCCAGGCCAATCTGCACATCTTCCATATCCATTCTACTACTATCTCTCCCCCATGCTTCAACATTTCACCACACACTCCATCAATTCCTGGGGCTATCCCCAATTTAACTTTCTTCACTGCATCCACAACTTCTATCCTACTGATTTCTTCCTGTCTTCTCACCTCCTTCTCCCAGCCATTCCCCAGCCACTTATATTCGCATCACTTCCATCCTCTATGTTCAACAATTTCTTCAAGTGTTCTCCCCTTCCGCTCACTTTTTCTCCCTTCTCCACTAGTAATCTACCATTTTTATCTTTCACTTCCCTGCTTACTTCACTTTCACCCTGTCTTACTCTCTTCACCTCTTTCTAGAACATTTTCTTACAGTCCCTCTACTTTACATTCAAATTCCTTCCAAATTCCTCATCCACTCTCTTCTTACTCCTATATCTTGATAACAGTAAATATCTCTATCTTGAATGAGTTACGAGTTATAGCCCCCTGAATATCCATGACTTTGAGTTTGACCCTTCAAGGTCACTTGCAAAGGTATTGGTACCAATTAAAAACCCATATGAGACTTCCTATATGTTGTTAATAGTATACATCTCTTTCATACAGGTTCGAGTTATAGCCCCGTGAATATCCGTGACCTTGAGTTTGACCTTTTAAGTTCACTCAAGGCAAAGGTGTTGGTGCCAAATGAAAGCCCACGTTACCAATTGTTGTGTGTTCATAAGCTATATCTATAAAAGAGCTGCGTTGTTTGTTTATTTGTTTGCTTGTCTTTCAATCACGCCCAAACCAAGGGACAGAGACTCCCAGACCCATATATATTCTGAATCAGGGAACCCAAAAATGGTTTCAGGCGGTCATACTTCAGATCTGGGTAATTTGAGGTCACCAATAAAGTGCTCGCCTTAATGGCCAGGCAACGCCTGGTACCCCTGCAGCCCAATTTTGGCACTGAGACTCACATGACCTCCACTTCGGACATAGGATATGTGAGATTGACCTCCAAGGTTATTTGAGGTCAATGGTCGGAGGTCATTTTAGGTCACTGGTAAGAAGCACTCGATTGACTGGACCCAGCAGCCCAATTTTTGGCATGGAGACCCACATGACCTCCAGTTAGGACACAGGCTCTGTGAGGTTAACCTCCGAGGTCATTTGAGGTCACTGGTTGAAGGTCATTTGAGGTCTCCGACAATATTAAGCAAGTGCTCACAAATACCATGCATTAGTCTGTGAAAGCTCAAATAGATAGTTCTTGGACCTCTTATAATCCCTCTGCAAAAACATAAAAGGTACATGGTCTTTGTGGAGTAGAAAGAAGGATTGACCTAGAACAAATAGGATTAGAGTGTTCACTTTTTGGTACAGCAACGCCGGGTACCGGGTACCCCTGCTAGTAGTAAATATATCTTAATCTGGTTTCAAGTTATATCATCATCATCATCATCATCCGGACCTCTTTTCCCATCCTAGGGCAGGGTGAGGAGTAGCAATGTCCAGAGAGTAGCAATGTCTGGATTTCAAGTTATAGCCCTCTGAAAGTCCATGATCTTAATTTTCATCTTTCAGGGTCACTCGATTACCTCCAAAATTTAATCACTTTCTTTTGGGACCAGTGACCACATATCCTGAATGTTTCATATAATTTCATTTAGCCGTTTTCCCATAACGCTGCAAACAAACAAACAAATTTGACCGAAAACAATACCTCGCCTGACTCCGTCAGGGCAAGATAAAAACCTCAATGTATACATTGGAAGACGCTGGCATATCCGATGTTTTTGTAGGCACAAAATCATTATTTCATCAGACCCAAATATAATGCAAAGTGAACTTACGACTCACAGTAGGTAGTGTGATAAACTGATCTATTGCACTGTAGAGAAAGGTGAGGGAAGGTTGACGCAGTGTGCGTGAGCTTGGATTCCCTGAGTCCTCCGTGTCATTGTTCTGTGTCTTGGTTTGAACCGTCTCAAGACATTCTTACTCTTTTGTTTTTCTTTACCCACCTTTTGCTGTTTTCTTCTAGTCGTTTCCTTACTTCTGACATTTTCCTTTTTCTTACTTGTTAACTTTTATATATTTCATTTTTAAGATCAGTTTTTCCCTTTTCTGTGCCTGTTTTTCCTTTTTTGGGGATCCACAAATTTATTAACGGTTCTTCTTTTCCTTTACGTTCTCTCCCTCCCTCATCCTCTAACTTTGTCTTCTTCCCCACCTCTGTCTGCCTCAGTGGCTGTCATAATGTCTCTGTGTCCCGCTACATGCACCTGCTGCCTTTGGTCTTCTCCCTGCGTTCTTCTTTTTCCGAGAAGCAGTTAGAGGAACAAGTTGAAGGAGTATAAGAGGGAGGATGGTGATAGTGGGAGGAAGAGTTAGTTTTGTGTAGGTACAGAATCCGTGTTTTTGTCTTGGCCACCCCTCACAGGATGCAGTGTTGGTGTCTGATAATATACAGATAGCCAAATACATTAATTAGTATCGCTGCACCACCACCTTGTGTGACATATCTCTCCCATTTTTCACAAGGCATGTGTGTCATATTGTCAGGTTGTGAGGGTGAAGGTGTGGGGGGTCATATATTGATGTGTGAAGTACTTACCCTCGAAGACTTTATAATTTCTTTGTAATCGTAGGGGAATAATTAGATCACATGAATAGAAAAACAAACAACATAACATATGTGATACCAGGTACACACACCAACACACACACACACACACACACACACACACACACACACACACAAAGTGCGAAGTGCATAGAAACGTTGCTTTTAAAAGTAGCAACTTCCATTTTTTTCTCTATAATTAACACCATGTATATTGTTCACTAAAAAGAAGAAACAAGATGACTTGTTCATTCAAAATTACTAAATAAAGCATTGGGACCGTACGGAGGTAAGGAATGAGTCAAAGGGAAGCAGGGAAATAGGTGGGAAGGCTGGAAGGACGATGGGAAATAAGGCAGGCAGGCAGGGAATACAGCAGGCAGGGAGGCAACCAGAACTAGACTGGTGAAGGGGGCGTCAGGGAAACGCACAGAAGAGGGAGTGGCAAGGAGGGCAGATATGGAAGCAGGGTAAGGGGTGGATACGGATACAGGAGGGCGAAGGGTCAGGCAGGGATACAAGGGATTTAGGTAGGGGTGTAATATCCAGGAGGTCGGTGCAGCATGCGGTGTCTGTGTGATGAACCTCTATTGCATTGCAAAGATGAAGAACCCAGGCAGGCAGGCAGGCTGACCGGCAGGTAGGGCAAGCAGGGCAAACAGGGCAAGTAATACAAGCAAAGCAGGCAGGGGAAGGTGAGAGGGATGGGAAAGCCGGGGTATCAGAGTGCAAAGACAGGCACAGATGGAAAAACAGGCGTGCAGGAAGACTAACTGTAAATCAGTGAGTGTTCATTGGCAGTATATCATGTATTTTAGACCCTGTGTGTGTGTGTGTTTGTGTGTGTGTGTGTGTATGTGTGTGTGTGTGTGTGTGTGTGTGTGTGTTTACGGGCGTCCATGGGAGTGCTTGAATATGTGTGTGTGTGTGTGTGTGTGTGTGTGTGTGTGTGTGTGTGTGTGTGTGTGTGTTTACGGGCGTCCATGGGAGTGCTTGAATATGTGTGTGTGTGTGTGTGTGTGTGTGTGTTTACGGGCGTCCATGGGAGTGCTTGAATATGTGTGTGTGTGTGTGTGTGTGTGTGTGTGTTGCGCGTAATCCACTGTTCGAAAAATCATTTCCTTCATTTCCTTATCTTGTTAATATTTTCTTTCATATACTCTTAGTCGTCTGCCATAATCCTTTAAGTACCGTCTTCGTCAACAATGTAGCTTTCTTATCCCAGACGTGATGGCCAGGGATAAGAGTGAAGGCCAAAAAGACCAAAGGACTGAGAAAATAAAAATGGGAACGTAAGAGAAAACACAGTTGTGATAAAGTTTACCTTAAATGGCGAGGCTGCACTCCACGAAAATATTGAGCTTTGACGAAGAAGTGAATGGTGGAAAGAAGAAGGGAAAGGGAAAGAAAGAAGACGGAGGAAAGATATGAGAAAAGAAACCTGTGGAATTAAGTCGGAAGGAGAAGGAAGGAGACAGGAAGAAAAGGAAAGGGAGATCGGTGATGAGATATGAGAAGAAACCGAGGAGAGCTCAGAAGAGGGAAAGACTGAAGGTTGGCAGGTGGGTAGGCAGTATATGATGCGTTCATAACTTAAGGTCAAGTAGCTGGTTGAACTCATCTTTCACACTTCTTCAGTATTTAATATTTTTGCTCTTTTATTCACCTAAACTCCACGGTCTTCTTTTCTTCCCTTATATAACCCTTGTTCCATCTATGTTTTCCTTACTTATTTGTTTGTGTTGCTTACTTGGTTTCTTGTGCTGCCGACGTTGTATGAATGTGTTGCGTGAACTGTAGTGTGCGTGGTAAAAACTCGTATCCACTGTGATGCCAAAGCCCGGAGGCGGAGCAATGTTCCGTACAAGATTTTTCACGATCAATAAGCAAATTTTGTTTTCCCATAAACCCCGTACCTCCCCATTATCTTCCTCACTCTACCTTCACCCTTCTCCTTTTCATTATGAGTTTCTCTTCCTTACTTTGTGTCCCCTCATGTTAGCCTCTTCCATGCTCTCTTATTTTTATCGTCTTTTCATTTTACGTATATATTTTCTTACCCTCTTGCTCTTCATTGTTTTCCTCACTAATCTGTTTCCCTGAGGAACCTCGTTCGTTAGGAACAGGAAAGTGTAAGAAAATTAAATTTGCACTCCCTAGATACAACGTCAGAGAAATTTCAACCAAGGCCGTGAAATGTGTAACATGAATGAGGACAGGAGATGCTGAGGAAATGCACGCAAGTGAGAAATGACTGGTAAGGAAATAAAGTATTGGGCGATACAGACAAGTTATTTAGTATTTGATAAAGTTGTTTGTGTCCCCCCCCCCCCCTCTGGCGGGGGAGACACAATCTGGCCGCACTACGGGATGGTACTACTACTTTGCGGCCAGGTTGTGTTAGGAAGAATACTGCCATCGTATTCCCTGCGTGTCTTAAAAGGCAACTAAAAGGGGCGGGGTGAGGGGACTAGGGACCCCCTCCTCTGTTTTTTAGTTCCTAAAATGGGACAGGCCAGAGAAAAGGATGGGGAACTGAGTTATCCCCGTACCCTGAAGATTGGGTCTATGAATGTGCGTGGATGTAGTACGATTGAGGCTAAAAGGGAGGAGATTGGGAGAATGTTTGCGAGAAGAAAGTTGGATGTGTTAGCTTTGAGTGAAACGAAGATGAAAGGGAAGGGTGAGTCTATGTTTGGAAGTGTGAATGGAAGATTGTCAGGTGTTGATAGAGGAAGGGCAAGAGAAGATGTGGCCTTGTTAGTGAGTCCGGAAGTACAGCAATGTGTGATTGAATGGAAGGAGGTGTCATCGAGACTGATGTGGGTGAAAGCGAAATTTGAATGTGAGGTGTGGGTGTTTGTGAGTGCATATGGGCCTGGTAGTGAAAGGGATGAAGAAGAGAGGGAGTCATTCTGGAATTATGTTGATGAGTGTCTGCAGAGTATTGGAGCGAATGTGAATGTGGTAATGATGGGAGATCTGAATGCTCGAGTGGGAAATGTAGCAGTTGAAGGTGTAGTTGGTATGCATGGTGTGCCTGGAAGAAATGAAAATGGGGAACAAATGATAGGGATGTGCTTTGAGCGAGAGACGGTGATTGGAAATACTCTGTTTGAAGAGAAAGATATTTATAAGTATACATGGGTGAGACAGGAGGGTGGAAGGGTTATTGATAGAGCATTGATGGAGGATGTGTTTGTGTCCAGGAATGTAATAGAAAGATTGTTGGATGTGAGAGTTCTAAGAGGGGAGGGTGGAGGTATGTCTGACCACTACCTGGTTGTGGGAAAGTTAAGAGTAGGTAAGAGATGGGTGAGAGCTAGGAGGATTAGGTGTGGCAGGGAGGTTTTGAAAGTAAGTGAGTTGGATAAAAGAGAGAAAATGCTAGAGTATCAGGAGAAATTGAAAGATGAGTGGAACGCAGTGAAAGATCAGGAAAATGGCAGTATGGAGGAGGATTGGCAGATGTTTAAGAGTGCTGTGGTGGGGCATGCGGAAGAGGTGTGTGGTGTGAGACGTGTGGGTGGTGGTGAAAGAAAAGGAAGTGAATGGTGGTGCGAGGAAGTAAGTATGGCTGTGGCTGAGAAGAGATGTGCATATGAAGTATGGCTGCAGAGGAAGGATGAGGTGTCATAATGAGAGGTATAAGGAAAAGAGGAATAGGGCAAGAAGGGCTGTGCGTGATGCTAAAGTGGCAGCAGATGAGAGTTGGGGTAGGCGGCTGACAGAGAATTTTCAACAGAATAAGAAAATATTCTGGGAGGAGGTGAAAACGGTGCGAAAGGGAGAGTCTGGGAAGGAGGAGCGAATAAAAGCAGAGGATGGAAGGATGTTGAGATGGATGCAGTAAGGAAGAGATAGGCAGAGTATTTTGAAAGATTGTTAAATGTAGAGGAGGAAAGGGTGGCTGAGATTGTGGTGGATGGAAGGGTGCAAGGAAATAATGTGTTCGGAGAGTTGAATGATTCTTTGATCACGAAGAAGGAAGTGCAGGAGGCAGTAAAGGAGAAGAAGAAAAAAGGGAAAGCTGCAGGTATGGATGGGTGTGCTGTGGAATGCCTGAAGGGTGATGGAGCGACTATTGTTGACTGGTTAGTAAGATTGTTGAATGTGTGCTTTGTGAAAGGTATGGTGCCGATTGACTGGGCAAGTGCTTGTGTGGTCTCTTTGCATAAAGGCATGGGTGATGAGTATGAATGTACTAGCTTTAGGGGTATAAGTCTGTTGAGTGTTGTAGTTAAGGTGTATGGTAGAGTGTTAATAAAGAGAGTTAGAGTGGGTACAGAGGGAGTGACTGGTGATGACTAGAGCGGCTTTAGGAGAGGGATGGGATGCGTGGATCAGGTGTTTGCTGTGAGAGTGTGTGAAAAGTATTTAGCGAAAGGTAAGGATGTGTTTTGGGCATTCATGGATTTAGAGAAAGTGTACGATAGAACTGAAAGGGAGGCGTTGTGGACTGTTTTAAGATTGTATGGACTTGATGGTAGGTTACTAAAAGGGGTGAAAACTTTTTATGTAAATAGTAAAGTGTGTGTAAAAGTGGGAAATACGGTGAGTGATTGGTTTCCCATGAGAGGGGGCTGCGGCAGGGATGTGTGATGTCGCCTTGGTTGTTTAATATTTATATGGATGGTGTTGTAAGGGAGGTGAATGCAATTGTTTTAGGTGGAGGTCTAAGTCTGGTGAATGTTGATGGTAGAGTGGAATCTGAAGCAGCTGCTGTTTGCAGATAATGGTGCACTGGTGGCTTATTCAGAGAAGAGATTGAAACAGTTGGTAAAGGAGTTTGGAAGGGTGTGTGAAAGGAGGAAATTGAAAGTACATGAGAATAAGAGTAAAGTGATGAAGTGTACAAGGTTGGTAGATGGTAGGGGGATGAATATAGTTTTGAATGGTGAGTTGCTTGAGGAGGTAGAGTGTTTTAAGTATTTAGGGTCACATGTTGCTGTTGATGGAAGAATAGATGCAGAAGTGAAGTTTAGAATGAATGAAGTGGGAAAGGTGCTGGGAGGAATGAGAAAAGTGTTTAGATGTCGTTCGCTTAGAATGGATGTAAAGAGAAGGCCGTATGAGGGTGTTGTGGTACTGACTGCATTATGTGGGGCTGAAACATGGAATATGGGTGTAGCAGAGAGCAAAAGTTTGAATGTAATGGAGATGAGGTGTCTGAGGAGTATGTGTGGAGTGACACGTATGGATCGACTGAGAAATGATGAAGTGCGAAGGAGAACTGGAGTTGTTCGGGAGATGGCTGATCGAGTTGAGCAAAGGGTGTTGCGATGGTTTGGGCATATGGAGAGAATGGATAATGAGCGATTGATGAAAAAGATAACTAGATCTGATGTGAGAGGTGTAAGGCTGAGAGGGAGACCACAAATAGGATGGATGGACAGTGTGAAGAGAGCGTTGGATGGGAGAGGGATGTCTGTTGAACAAGGTAGAGTGGCTGTGCATGACAGAAATAAATGGAGAGAAATTGTGAATGAATAAATGATGACGCAGCCCTGGGGGAATATTCTCCAGCATTTGGTCTGATCTGCTAATCAGGTCAGGTGCGGGTAAGGGGATGGGTCTATTATGATGTGGTGGGGGTAAACCAGCTCTGCTGTCGGGCCCTGCTGCGGATGTCACTGATTGCACTGCGCAGTGCGCAATTGACCTTCATGTGGTTTGGTGTGGTGAGGATCTGTCCCTTCTCCGCTTTGGGGCTAAGATGTGAATGAATGTGTTTGAATGGATGAGTAAATGTGGGGGGGGAGGGTGTTGTCCTGTCTCAGCTACCTCCCTTTCCTTGGGGGAAGCAGCCCAGGTATATAGATAGATAGTTTGAGGTTTAACAGAGTTGCATAAATACATGCATATGAATGCTGGATACAAAAGGGTCGAGGTTTGTGGAGCAATTAAAATACATTATTACATCATCATTAATATTAATGCTTCTTTCAGCTCCTGGTGGACACCTGGTAGGTACGTCGTAAACAAACGCAGTCAGTTATGTGTTAGCACCTTGGACGCGTTGGGCACCAAGGTTACGCTGCAGTTGTACAGTCGGCCTAATAAGTGACGGCGGAGTATCCAGAAGTTTTCGGTCAGCGATAGTGCACATACTCTTCCTTATATATCCACGAGGTGAAACCTAATACGTAAAATTGTTACAAAAAACAACAAATCAATGCCAAAGTACCTGTATATTTCAAAACTGTAGGAAGCAGTTCGTTTGTTACGATAATAGGAAATCCTAAACGGAACTAATTGAAATTTCACAACTATCGCTCAGGGACAATCAGGAATAATTTGTGGAGTTCAAGTCTAGTATGGTAACACGCAATAATTTTTTAGTAGCGTAAGACTGAACAAAAAGGAGCTTCAATAAACAATTAAAATTAATATTTATTATTTATAAAATAATTTCCGTTACAATACTAGGGAATAATTTAAAGTCATTTATTTCCGTTTCCAATGTCTCCATGGACGACGACAGAAAGCGTGAAGGCGACGCAAGGCAGTAAGCTTTTTTAAATGTTCCGATCAACACGCACGAAAGGAGATAACATTTACTCAAAGATATGAAGTTATTACACTGCCTTTGGCCAGTTTCCCATCAAGAAAAATCTCTGGATTATTTAACATATGCCAGAGGGCTGTCGATGAAAGAAGTATAAAAAAAAAAAAGAACCTCGATGTTTGCCTACAGTCGGAGGTCCTTGGAGAATGCTAACTTGTCACAGTCTGATATCCTCAGTGCATAATCGATTAGCAAGAGCAATAAAATGCAGAGGTTCATAAACAAATCATTGAGTTCAAAACTTCCAAATCTGCATTTTCTGTTCAGCAGGACATTACAGTTTACTTAAAAAGACAGATATTAAGATTAAAAGATGGAGTAAAGATTGCGTGCTTTTGGATTGCAAGAGTTTATGAACTCATGTTTTGGTCCTGTTTATTGCCTAGTGTAAGAGAAAAAGGCAGAATCTGTCATACCTCCTTACAAGTAAAAATAATTTTGCATCAGTTGGGAATAAAGTTGCTAATTATAATTATTATTGGCGAAAGACGGAATGGTCTTGCTGCTACCGCAGGTAGGGCATCATTACGAATAATAATTTCATTGTTATGGCTTCCTTATTGTTGCTGTATCATCACCATAGCATTTCAAAATAAGGCAGTGTATTGCAGTCACAAGAATTTTCCTTAACTGGTCTTCAAAACTAGAGCATCTGTATTTGAAATCCTGGGAAACAAATCAGGAACACGGAGTTATAGGCCTACTGCCCACCGCGCGCAGAGTAATACATTTCATATTCATTCAAACCGGGAAAGGTAATTATATAAGTGTTAACTTCTAATATATCACTGCCTCCTGTTATTCATTTTACATAATTCTTAGCGTGATATAATATGTATTTTATTTGATATGACGTGATGAAGGCATTGAATGTTTACCTTATATTCACTGTTTCATTGAACGTATGGCAGGGCAGAGTGACCAAAGCAATCTGAAACTCTGCCATCACTTCTTGGGGCGACTGTACACAACATTCGAGGGATGTGTGACCACCCTACCAACCTGCTGGCATAACATCTTCCAGTCGTTTCCTGGGGATTTCAACCTGTCAGTAAGACTGGCGCCCCTACACCACAAGACCACCAGGTGTCACTGTGTAGAGTAAGGGCCATTTTCACAGTCGTACCTAACCTTTTGGGCCCGAACGTGTGTCGGGCCCGAACCAAAAGCGCGTTTGGATTTCACAGTCGCTCCAAATGGCTTGCGGGAGCTTACCAACGTGGGGACGTCTGCCTGTGTTGATGCGGTAGGGTTGGTAGCTCTGGGTGGCGAAAGCACTTTCCATATGTAGAGAATATTTAGAAATTGGAATGTAATGAATGTGATGAATAACATGGCTGGAACATCCACTTCACACAATTCTTACTAATATATTCAGGAGTGAAGATATCCGCAAGAATGCGCAAAAATAACGAACAGGAAACGTCACCGGATTAAAGAGCTAACTAACGGCAACCTCACCACGCTCCTACTTGAAATCGGAATTAAGCTGAATGCTGGTGAATGTTAAATACTGTAAAAAAAAAAAAAGGCTTAAGTAAAAACAACAATGAAGTAAAATGTATAACGTCTAATGAGTGATGTTGTGGTTTATTAACGGATATACTATTAATATATGAACATTTTCTTTTCTAAACGGGGTGTTAGCTATATCAACTTTTACGTCGGGCATCAGATATTAGAATTTTCATGAAGATATGCATTAGACAACGATTCTCGTATTTCTTTTGGGTCCGTTTGTTGTAGAGCCTCCATCACTCTGCGAAAGGCTAGTATTCGGATACCTAGTAGAAAGTCTCATAAAAATACACAAACATATATTTCTTTTCAGTACCGGGTGTGTTTTTTACTCCAGAAATATTACACTGGGTATATAATATTGAAATATTAATGAAAATATGTTATATGTAATTATTCTTTTACTTTTATTACTTTCGGGATCGTCTGTTGGGGAGGCTGCAGGTCCCCCAAGAATGTTCCAGTAATTTTTTCGGGCCGTCCCGAATGCCGTCCCCAACAGAGACCTCGGAAGGCTGCTTGGGGGCGACTGTGAAAACGAAAACGTGCGTTCGGAGGCGAGTAGGCTGTTGGGGACTGCATTGGGGACGACTGTGAAAACGGCTCTGAGACACTACTTGATATGCCGTAGTTTTGTTGTTGTGTAACGGTATGAATTTTTACTATTCCCCACCGTTATTGTTCATCCAGTGTAATGCTAGTGATTTTATCCCACCGGTATTCTTCAATCAGTGTAAGGACGGATATTAATAATCTTACCGGTTGTTGGTACTGGTTAACTTACCCATGGATAATACAGGTGGTACTCGACTTAGTATAGTAGATGGTAAATATTTAAGAAAACAAATAGAATTGTGGTAGCGTTTGTAATTTTTGGCCGAGCATAGATTTAGTCAGTACCACAGGTGGTCGTCGTTCCCTCAGCAAAGGAATCTTGAATTGGAAGGGGAGTGAATAGGCTTGAGGACTTAATTCCCTTGATTAGGTACACTAAGAAAATAAGAAAAGATACATACTTTACTCTACTTTAATAATTTTATGCTAATTTCCACAAAACATTTTTAATTACATGACCCTTTGTTGTATGAGAGATTGTACATTAAAACCGTGGTTTGGATGATCATTCCTCCAACATTGTTACCAGGCGAAAACAATTTGATACATACAAGCGATGTATGAAGTCATTGTACCATAGCCTACTTTCTTTTTGTCAGTTATTCCTGGGCTCGACAATAGCCTCAAGACAGGGACCTTTTTACGAGCATGGGTTATCTTTTCGGGCTGGCATAGCCTCGAACCAATAAGAATGATTACTCGTGTTCATTTTCGTCCATATAATATACTCTCATCATGTAATTCTCTAGAATCCAATATCAGTTCAGGATTATTTATAGTTCATAATCATCATTACTACATAATCACCAACAATGTATAATCACTCGGGCTGGTGTAGCCTCGAGGTACAATTTAAAAAAAAAATTGTTTAATCACTAAGAATTTGTATTCACTCGGGCTTGTTTAGCCTCGAGGTACTATTCACACATTTTATAATCACTAAGAATACATAATCACTCGGGCTTGTTTAGCCTCGAGGTTCATTTCAAAATTACATCATTGCTCACAATCACTAAGTTCCCTTCCACGCTCCAAACTTCCTAACCTTAGTTACAAGAAAGAAAACGGTTAATGGTTTTTAATTTCGCTCTTCCGTTACCAGATGACATCACTTTTAAATTTCTATTTCTTACTTACAAAATAAAATTCACTTGATAGATCAATAATACAGTTACAGTTACATTTGGTTTATATAATAATTAATGGGTAGTGTAAGTGTGTATGTTCTTGTCTAGGGACAATACCATGAAGAGGCCTCATGCTCACACTGACATCGCCGGTGTCTGGGGACTGAACGAACGTCCATTTTACACGACGTCTGGGTAGCAAGACCTACGTTAAACTTTCAACAATATTACTTCATATAGTTCATGACAAGTAAGGACTAAACAAAGAAAAAGAAGGGGGGGAGGAGAAATGTGGACAGCTCAACTGAACGAACGTCCATTTTACACGACGTCTGGGTAGCGAGTGGGCCTCCCGGCACGCAAGAGACGCCACTGCTAGATCAAATGAGGTGGTGTTTTTGAAATATGGTGGGTTTCAATTCTCTTTACAATTTATTTAGCAGTGTACCCATGACGCCAGGACTTTTGATTGAATTGGGGAAAATTTGGGATTTATTCCTTACTTAATTTAGATACTGATTCTATCACTATTTCACTTTGAATTTTAGGGTAGCTCATGCCATCTAGTGACGGCTAAGACAAACGGGACCTTTAAATCCTCACAAATGACATTATTTAGGCCTTTTGGACTGTTAATCTCACATATTTGGGTTCTAGCAGCTTCATTAGTGAACATTTCACAATTAGGTTACGGAAAGAATTGTATATTCATTATTATTCTGTTTAAGGGTTAAACTTGGCGCCCAATAGTGACGCACAAAGGAAGAAAGCTGCGCACATCTGTTATTCATTACTCGAGCAGACGAGGAATTCCCATAGCTCAACATCCACAGTTACATCACCCAATGCATAGTTACAGAGATACATACATATAAAAATAGTTAGCCCTACATTAATCATTAACATATGAATTACTACTTAGAGTAGGAACTTATAAACTAATATTCAGGTTACACCCTATCTAACTTAAAATTACAGTACCTCTAAACACATACATGAATATCAAATGTGTGGCACTACATGACTCCCACGTTCGGAAAACAAATTTTACCCAAGTCAGTTTTCTATATGTGCATGGATGGAATGTTGTTACTCTAATAACTGCTGTGAACACTTTGAATTGGAATACTTTCCCCACAATCGGTGGCACCTGTCAGTCCACATTAAACACCTGATGCGTACCTCAGAAGGTCGCTTACTCACTTCATTAGGAGGTATGATCACTCCTTACTCGGGATGTTATGAGGGAATTTATGCCCCAGTCAGCCTCAGGTTTTGGAGGATAGCTTATCGCTCACCTGAGCTCGACAGAGTCTCTCGAGATTGAGATCACCACTCTTCCATTCGCAATCACATTCACTCTGTCCTTTCGTTTCCAGCTTTCCGCCCGCAAGAGGTGAGCGCTCATTCTGTCCTGAAGACTCCACTACCTCACAAACCGTGCTAACTGTAAGGTGAGGGGATTATATACTCCCCTCGAAGTAAGGCACTTCCCGGTTCCAACAGGAACTCTTCTCTCTTTTCCTTTTTACACCCTCTCCTCGGGGATGAGTCCACCCGGAACATAACTTTAAGCAGTTATGTTTCACAACATTTGTCACATGCACTTATCTACTTTTCTAACACTCCTCTATGAGTCTCCGAGGGGCATTCCTCACTCGCGGTGGTAATCGCTCATCTTCAGGCTCCGGGGCGAGCTCCTGTTGCAACGGTTCTAAGAGCCATTCCTCAGTACCGTAATATGGTTTTACCTTTTCAGCAGCCCTTTGTATTTTTTTCCACTAAATATATTTTCAATTATATAAACACTTCCATCTAACAGCACTTCAATCACTTTATACGGGCCGTCCCATTTGGCATTCAGTTTTCTACAGGTACCCGGCTGCATGGTCTCTTTTTTCGCCCACACCAAGCTATTGACTTCAACCTTCTGGGCTCTCCTCCGCCTGTTGGCCACCTCCCGGTATCGCCTAGTCATCCTTTGGTTTGTACCCTTAATGAGTGTGTGTGCTATCGCCAGGTCGTCCTCCTCTGCATCCACGGAAGGCAATAAGGTACCAATGAGGCGAGGGGGATGGCGTGAGAAGAAGGCATAATAAGGCTGTTGTCCCGTGCTCGAGTGCACCGCTTGATTTATGACGGTTTGACACGATTGGAGCAGCTGAGGCCAATGCAAGGGGTGTCCGTTGCAGAGAGATGCTAGGATGCTTTTCATAGTCCGATGCATCCTTTCAGTGGCGGCATTTCCCTGGGGATGATAAGGGGTGACGTAGAACAAGTCCGGCTGCTTCCTCCGGCAGAACTTCTTGAACTCTCCACTCTTGAACTCTCCGCCGTTGTCCAGCACGATACCTCATGGCGTCCCAAAGTCGGTAAAGTATTGCCCAAGACAGTGTATGATGTGTTGTGTATGTTTATCCCTGAGGGGATAATATTTCACAAACCTACTATAATGATCTATCACAGTAAGGACATAGTGGTAACCCTGAGATCCAGCAACCATATCAGTCAAGTCAATCCCGATACGTCCCAATGGTTTGCTTACAGGCGGGAAACCTTTCCAAGGTTGCTGCAACCCAGTTTCACCTTTGAATCTCTGACAAGTGGGACACTGTTTCACATACTCGTGTACATCTACCTTTAGATTTGGCCAATAGAATAGTTCTTCAGCTTTCTTAATGGATTTGTTCTGACCTAGATGTCCTGAGATTTCATGAGCGTGTTTGATAGCTTCTTTAATGATTGACTTAGGAATCACCAAAGAATATTGGATGCTACCATCATTTGTTTCACAGGCAAAATATAATAGTTCGTCAATCAATGTGAACTGGCTCAACATAGCTTTCGGTAGTCTTTTAGTAGGGAGCTTCTCACTACGCAAGTACTTAACTAACTCATCCCACATGGGTTCTTCTTGTTGCTTATCTCTCATCTCGTCTCGGCTAAATCCAAGCCAGTTGGTTTCTGACTGGTGGAATATCACTCTGACAGGTCTAGAAAGTTGATCAGCGACTACATTATATTTACCCTTGACGTACTGCACGTTGTAGTCATACTCACGCATCTCGAGAATCCATCTGTTCATACGTGGGGATTTGGTCTTTCGCTTAAAAATGCTGGTAAGCGGTTGATGGTCTGTCAAGATAGTAAAGTGGGAATCCCACAAGTAATGGTGAAAGTTGCGGCATGTTAGAACGACTGCCAATGCTTCATTATCAGTTGCGGAATATTTTCTCTCGCAAGGGTTGAGCTTTTTGGAAAAGTAACCAATAGGCAAGTTGGAGGTGTCTGGTTGGATCTGACTTAATATACCACCAATATGGGTGTTCCTCGCGTCGGTGGTTACAATGAATGGTCGAGTCACGTTGGCTCTTATCAATACTGGCGCATTCTCTAAGCTCGTCTTCAATTGATCAAAACCGGATTGACTCTCATCTGACCATTAGAACGCTACTCTGGATCCGGTTAAGTTAGTAAGGGAAGCTGCTATTTTTGCAAATGAAGGTACATGTTTTCGGTAGAATCCGCACATTCTAAGGAATCTCCGGACTTCTTCTACTTTGGTGGGTCTTTTCATTTTGTTGATAGCCTCTATGTTTTTTTGGTTCAGCGTACTCCTGGCCGCTGAGATTTGATGGCCAAGAAAGGTTACTTCTTTTAACCCAAAAGTACATTTGCTTAAATTTAACTTGGCCCCATTCTGTGTGAGTAAAGTGAATAGTTGCTGTAAGCGACTCAACAACATGGGGAAGTCATCAGCCCAAATTATCAAATCGTCCAAATAATTTTTTACCCAGCCTTGCTTCAACAATGGAGTAAGAATGTCCTGCATTCGTCGGGAAAATATGCCTGGCGAACATTTTAGTCCAAATGGTAAGCACCTAAATCTGTAAAGTGTGACTCCATCACTGAATGTGGTTAAATCACGACTTTCCTCGTCCAACATGATTTGAAAATATACTTCACGCATATCAAGAGTCACATAATAATTATGACCTGCAGCCTGCTCGACTAACTCTTCCAGTCTGGGCAGTGGATAGATATCCGTGGCTAGATGTTGATTCATGTGGCGATAATCTAAACACATGCGTTTGGTGCCATCTGGCTTGTTAACTAATACAATAGGAGATAACCAGGCAGCTGTTGATCTTTCAATAATTTCTCTCTCTTCCATGTCTTGCAACATTTCAGCGATCACCTGTTTAGCTTGTTCAGGGTATCGATAGATCGGTCCACGGCTGGGCTGTGGATCTCCTACTTTAATGTGAACGGGGGGACCGTTGATGGTTCCTAGTTCTCCTTTTTCCAAAATGAAGAGGGGATCGTGTTGCAGAATTACGTTACCTAATTCTTCTTGTTGAGCTTAATCTAAGTGTGGCCATGTCTATTCGTCAATTAGCTTTCGGAGTCGTTGAACACGAGTTCCGCTTTCATCAGTTCGATCACTGGTAGGGATCAGGTCATTATGAATTTTGGTAACTGAGTTGACCGTACTTACAAGAGGGTCGTCAATGATTTCATATGAGCCTAGAATGGTACCTATTCGAAACAGTTTATCTTGTTTGGCTCTGTTATTGAGGGGCAAATAGACTAGGCCCTCTAAATTCACCTGTAATAAGTAAGGGTGACTATTATGACTGAAACGTGCTTGTGGGTAAAACAGTAAAGTGGTTTTAGGCTCCTCACTCACTGGCACGGCAATGAATTTGGTTTGATATGGGGTAAGTGTCTCTACTGTTACAAGATTAATTTGCTTCAACTGCTGAGGGTTCCTGACGGCTCTGATAGGTGTGGCCTGGACTCGCTCAACTTTTCCTTTCCGCCGCGGAACATAGTTCACGACGTACGGGGCTCCTCCCCACATCAGTTCTCGTTGCACACCATTCCAGATCAACGGAGATTGTCCGAGGACATCACATCCCAACAACATTTCAGTAGTCAAGTACAGTAGGCGTTCGGGATGACTGGACACCACTGTTGATGAACTTTCTCATCTCCCACTCTGATGTCTACTTTGACCACACCCAGGATACGGAGTGGCGCTCCTGTGACTCCCTGTAATCTCGGTGGATTTCTCCTCGTGTTTATTTCTGTTCCTAACTGCTTCGCGGTGGCCTCTTTAAGTAAGGTATATCCACTCCCTGTGTCAACAACAGTTTCCACGATCTTATTATTCATGCTGACACTTTTTGTGGGCGATGTTATACCTGCTGTTAGTCAAATAGCCTGATGGGGGAACTTTGTTTGAGTGGCGGTCAGCCTCGCATTTGGACTGGGTGGGCGAAATCTGTTATTGCTCCACGTTGCTGCGCTGCGGTTTATGCGCCCTGGGCAATCATTACTGCCTCTACGACATCCCAACCTTCGGCAATCAAAACCGTGGCCTGGTGGTGGTTTGGCCCAACATTCTTGCAATGTATGTGAACTCTTCAGACAATGACTACAGTATTTTTGCCTCGGTGTTACAGGAGTAGATTGTTTTTGATTGAGTTGTTCTAAATTTGTTTTCAAATCCCTTAATTGAGCTTTCAATTCAATCACTTCCTTGTCTGACTGGGATTGACAGTTATCATGGGATGGTCTTGGTGGATTATCAACTACATTGGTATCTGAGGGATCTTCACTTTTATTGTCTCTATCCGGCATTGCATTAACTCTGGTGGTATACCTCTCTTCGAGAAGGTGCCTTTCATTTTCGATCCTATCAATGAATTTACGGAGTGGATATCCATCATCAAGGTAAGCTTCCAATTTTTCCCTAGACTTGAGCGGAAGGCCATACCACAGTTTCTTCTTGATCCGTTTATCTCGCGAGGGAAACTTTTCTTTTGGGAACTTTGTTTCGAGAGCCACATGGTTACACATGAACCTATGTACAAACGCCTGGGGTGATTCCTCCCAGTCATAGGTCATGTTCTTTAACTCTTGCCAAGCTCGATCTACACTCAGCTCGATGGCAAACTCCGCATTCAAGAATTTTTTAAGCTCAGGCCATGACAGCGCAAAATGCTTCTTTTGATAATTATGAATAAAAGTACCCAGTTCATAACCCATTCGACTCTTGGCAACCTGGATTCTGGTTGCGTTGCTGGTATGAGTTTGTTCCACCGCCTCACAAAACATTTCGAGGCGAGATGTAGCTTCTATCCCTTGCAGCTGATTTAATTCCAAAACTGGGATATCGCGCGGTTTTGTGAGAAAGTGATGTGAATTCATAATGTGTGAACAAGGGGTCGAGTGTGAAAGCAGCGTTCTGTTAGTAGCACCGAACTGTTCCTTAATACTTTAGCAAGCTGGGCAGAAAAATGGCAAATTAAATTCAACACAGAAAAATGTAAAGTACTTCATATTGGAGGTAACAATGCCCATGCAAATTACAAAATGAACACTATTCACTTATCAAGCACAGACAGTGAAAAGGATCTTGGTGTGATAATATCAAATGACCTAAAACCAAGCAACCAGTGTACCAATGCGGTTAAAATTGCAAACAAGCTAGTGGGTTTTATTGGAAGAACTTTCAAGTTTAAATCGGAAAAAGTCATACTTGCCTTGTACAACTCGCTAGTGCGCCCCCATCTTGAGTATTGTGTGCAATTCTGGTCTCCGTACTACAGAAAGGACATTGAAAAATTAGAGAAAATTCAGCGAAGAATCACAAAAATGATACCACGACTTAGAAACAAACCATATGAGGAACGCCTTGAAGAACTTAAATTACTTATCCTAAGGAAGCTTAGGTTAAGAGGGGACCTTATTCAAGTTTTCAAAATCATGAAGGGATATGACAACTTAGACATGAATAAATATTTTGATATAGACCGGTCGAGTCAAACCAGAAGTAATGGCTGCAAAATCATGGGAAAGCGATTCCGATCCCACGAAGCAAAATACTTCTTCTTTAACAGAGTTGTAAATACCTGGAACAGATTACCCTCAGATACTGTGAACAGTATCTCAATTGAGACATTCAAAAACAAATTAGACAAGTATTTGCACGAAAATCCTCAGCTGACTCTTTTTCTGTCCGAATAACTTGCTTTTATAGCTACAGTACATGTAAGTTCATGCCCCATTAGTCTACAAGACACCCCGTAATCAATGTACCCGTACATAGTGTTGCGTCACGATATTATACATTTTCAATTTATTTGGTGCAAACAAAGCAATATAAGCACAGATTAGAATCTGCACAGATAACCCTGAGTTAACGGTCACTACTCTTACTTTCGACCTGTGATGGGCTGTGGATCACTGAGGGTCCACGTTAGTCAAGTGACCACCATCGGGGGTTTTTTTAATGTACCAGGGGTCACTGCTTCAGGATGAAACTTGTGTACTTGTCCCATATGAGAGAGTTCCCTGTCTCAGTGGAGTGAACGGAGCTAGGGCCTGATTGACTGCTACCTACCTTAAAAGCGCCAGGCAAGGCTGCTGCACCACCCCTAAACATCCACACTGTGCAGTCCCCTTGTGTCCACAGGTCACCCCGTAAACTTAACATAGCGTCACGTCACGTCATTATACGTTTTACGATTTACCCCAAGCAAATGAGGTAATATACAGTAAGCACAGATTAGGATCTGCACAGATAACTCTGAGTTAACGGTCACTACTCTTACTTTCGACCTGTGATGGGATGTGGATCACTGAGGGTCCCTGTTATTCAAGTGACCACCATCGGGATTTTTTTAATGTACCAGGGGTCACTGCTTCAGGATGAAACTTGTGTACTTGTCCCACATGGGAGAGTTCCTTGTCTCAGTGGAGCAAACGGAGCTAGGGCCTGATTGACTGCTGCCTACCTTAAAAGCGCCAGGCAAGGCTGCCGCACCACCCCTAAACATCCACACTGTGCAGTGTGTAGCTTCCACGTTATGTCCACAGACTTCTCATTAACTCAATGTTACTGGTTTATAATGTCATGCCGTAACTATTATTTTATGTGTTTACTTTCTCTTTCAGGTTACTCTATCGGGTAGCTTATAGATAAAGTATTATAGAATGTGACTTTTCCTTTCCAGTGTTTCCTATAAAATTTCCATGTCAGTTTTTCCATGCTGCATGGTGGTTTTTCTCACTTTTTCCTGGAGGGTTTGGTGGTGGGGGGAGCCTTCTTGCTTTACTATCCTTATCCTTCAACATGTAGAGTTAGATCTTGTAGTCATAGTTTTCTCTAACAAGCAGCCTCGAAAGGACCATAAGATCTGTTGCTGTTTGCTTTCCTGTGTATTCCTGTGTGTAACTAAATGGTTACATGATCTCTCCCCACTTGTGACGGACGATCAGCTTCCTGCTGTGTCTGAGCAAACAACTGTCCATACAGAGACATGGTGACCCTAATGTACTATTCTTACTCAGAAAAAAAAAAAAAGGAAATTAAATTTTGAAATGTTGTCTCTTTACCTTTCACTTCCCTTCATTTTCTCACCAACGCCACTAATTTGGGAGCGATGAATATCCCACCAGTGTAACGGTATGAATTTTTACTATTCCCCACCGTTATTGTTCATCCAGTGTAATGCTAGTGATTTTATCCCACCGGTATTCTTCAATCAGTGTAAGGACGGATATTAATAATCTTACCGGTTGTTGGTACTGGTTAACTTACCCATGGATAATACAGGTGGTACTCGACTTAGTATAATAGATGGTAAATATTTAAGAAAAAAAAATAGAATTGTGGTAGCGTTTGTAATTTTTGGCCGAGCTTAGATTTAGTCAGTACCACAGGTGGTCGTCGTTCCCTCAGCGAAGGAATCTTGAATTGGAAGGGGAGTGAATAGGCTTGAGGACTTAATTCCCTTGATTAGGTACACTAAGAAAATAAGAAAAGATACATACTTTACTCTACTTTAATAATTTTATGCTAATTTCCACAAAACATTTTTAATTACATGACCCTTTGTAGTATGAGAGATTGTACATTAAAACCGTGGTTTGGATGATCATTCCTCCAACATTGTTACCAGGCGAAAACAATTTGATACATACAAGCGATGTATGAAGTCATTGTACCATACTTTCTTTTTGTCAGTTATTCCTGGGCTCGACAATAGCCTCAAGACAGGGACCTTTATACGAGCATGGGTTATCTTTTCGGGCTGGCATAGCCTCGAACCAATAAGAATGATTACTCGTGTTCATTTTCGTCCATATAATATACTCTCATCATGTAATTCTCTAGAATCCAATATCAGTTCAGGATTATTTATAGTTCATAATCATCATTACTACATAATCACCAAAAATGTATAATCACTCGGGCTGGTGTAGCCTCGAGGTACAATTAAAAAAAAAATTGTTTAATCACTAAGAATTTGTATTCACTCGGGCTTGTTTAGCCTCGAGGTACTATTCACACATTATATAATCACTAAGAATACATAATCACTCGGGCTTGTTTAGCCTCGAGGTTCATTTCAAAATTACATCATTGCTCACAATCACTAAGTTCCCTTCCACGCTCCTAACTTCCTAACCTTAGTTACAAGAAAGAAAACGGTTAATGGTTTTGAATTTCGCTCTTCCGTTACCAGATTACATCACTTTTAAATTTCTATTTCTTGCAAAATAAAATTCACTTGATAGATCAATAATACTATTACAGTTACATTTGGTTTATATAATAATTAATGGGTAGTGTAAGTGTGTATGTTCTTGTCTAGGGACAATACCACGAAGAGGCCTCATGCTCACACTGACGTCGCCGGTGTCTGGGGACTGAACGAACGTCCATTTTACACGACGTCTGGGTAGCAAGTCCTACGTTAAACTTTCAACAATATTACTTCATATAGTTCATGACAAGTAAGGACTAAACAAAGAAAAAGGGGGGGGGAAGGAGAAATGTGGACAGCTCACCTGAACGAACGTCCATTTTACACGACGTCTGGGTAGCAAGACCTACGTTAAACTTTCAACAATATTACCTCATATAGTTCATGACAAGTAAGGACTAAACAAAGAAAAAGAGGGGGGGGGAGGAGAAATGTGGACAGCTCACCTGAATGAATGTCCATTTTACATGACGTCTGGGTAGCGAGTGGGCCTCCCGGCACTCAAGAGACGCCACTGCTAGATCAAATGAGGTGGTGTTTTTGATATATGGTGGGTTTCAATTCTCTTTACAATTTATTTAGCAGTGTACCCATGACACCAGGACTTTTGATTGAACTGGTGAAAGTTTGGGATTTATTCCTTACTTAATTTAGATACTGATTCTATCACTATTTCACTTTGAATTTTAGGGTAGTTCATGCCATCTAGTGACGGCTAAGACAAACGGGACCTTTAAATCCTCACAAATGACATTTAGACCTTTTGGACTGTTAATCTTACATATTTGGGTTCTATAGTAAGACTTGCGCATGTTTGCGGCTGTGTGTGGCCCGCACCTGTGTACAATGGTGCCACGTTTCCCCAACTTGCGATGTGAAACGGAAGCTATTTATGATCAAGGCATCACAAATTCGATAAATTCAGATGAATAAAACTTACACTTGTGTATTTTGATGGATGAATCAACAGTAATCTTATTATGCATAAAATATTTATACAGTAACACAGAAACATGGCATACATATTGTACAGTGTTGCTAAAAGAAATTGTAGTCACTTTTAATGGTTCTTAGTGTAGTTTTAGGGTGGGTAATAATATTACAGTTATGGATATAAGAGAATGAGCCTGAAAAAAGAAGAAATATGCCAATATCCAAAGTAAAAGAAATAATTCATGTAATTCTTGTGAGTGGCAACACTTACACACCCATCTGGCCTAAGGTAAAGTACGTACCTCCGTAGACCCAACCATAGCTTGTACAGGTGTTGCTAGGGAAAAATGCTCACATTTACCGGCTTTTACCAAAATTTTAAGGACGAGGAATAATCACATTTATAATCATAAGCTAATATGTAGGACAAAATAGTAGGCATATGCCAATACCGAAGTAAAAAAAAAAAAAACATTATTCACTCACGAGCGGCAACACTTCCACACCCAGTCGGTGAGAGAGAGAGAGAGAGAGAGAGAGAGAGAGAGCGAGAGGCAGGAGAGGGGCATGCATTGAATGCATTGTCGGCATCACTAAATATAACAAAACCAAATTAACAAATGAAAGCACAATTATAAATAACTTATAAAAGAATCAAAAGTACTCAGGGTGGCTCACATTTCCCGCCAGGAGAGAGAGAGAGAGAGAGAGAGAGAGAGATAACGGTATAGAAAACGTGGCAACACTATACACAGGTGCGGGCCACACCACAGCCGCAAACGTAGGCGAGTCCTACTATAGCAGCTTCATTAGTGAACATTTCACAACTAGGTTACGGAAAGAATTATATATTCATTATTATTCTGTGTAAGGTTTAAACTTGGCGCCCAATAGCGACGCACAAAGGAAGAGGGAAAGCTGCGCGCATCTGTTATTCATTACTCGACCAGACGAGGAATTCCCATAGCTCACCATCCACAATTACATCACCCAATGCATAGATACAGAGATACATACATATAAAAATAGTTAGCCCTACATTAATCATTAACATATGAATTACTACTTAGGGTAGGAACTTATAAACTAATATTCAGGTTACACCCTATCTAACTTAAAATTACAGTACATCTAAACACATACATGAATATCAAATGTGTGGCACTACATGGCTCCCACGTTTGGAAAACAAATTTTACCCAAGTCAGTTTTCTATATGTGCATGGATGGAATGTTGTTACTCTAATAACTGCTGTGAACACTTTGAATTGGAATACTTTCCCCACAATCGGTGGCACCTGTCAGTCCACATTAAACACCTGATGCGTACCTCGGAAGGTCGCTTACTCACTTCATTAGGAGGTATGATCACTCCTTACTCGGGATGTTATGAGGGAATTTATGCCCCAGTCAGCCTCAGGTTTTGGAGGATAGCTTGTCGCTCACCTGAGCTTGACAGGGTCTCTCGAGATTGAGATCACCACGGGAGGCGCTTCCTTACACTCTTCCATTCGCAATCACATTCACTCTGTCCTTTCGTTTCCAGCTTTCCGCCCGCAAGAGGTAAGCGCTCATTCTGTCCTGAAGACTCCACTACCTCACAGACCTTGCTAACTGTAAGGTGAGGGGATTATATACTCCCCTCGAAGTAAGGCACTTCCCGGTTCCAACAGGAACTCTTCTCTTTTCCTTTTTACACCCTCTCCTCGGGGATGAGTCCAACCGGAACATAACTTTAAGCAGTTATGTTTCACAACATTCGTCACATGCACTTATCTACTTTTCTAACACTCCTCTATGAGTCTCCGAGGGGCATTCCTCACTCGCGGTGGTAATTGCTCATCTTCGGGCTCCGGTGCGAGCTCCTGTTGCAACGGTTCTAAGAGCCATTCCTCGGTACCGTAATATGGTTTTACCTTATCAGCAGCCCCTTGTATTTTATTTCCACTAAATACATTTTCAATGATATAAACACTTCCATCTAGCAGCATTTCAATCACTTTATACAGGCCATCCCATTTGGCATTCAGTTTTCTACAGGTACCCGGCTGTATGGTCTCTTTTTTCGCCCACGCAAGCTATTGACTTCAACCTTCTGGGCTCTCCTCCGCCTGTTGGCCACCTCCCAGTATCGCCTAGTCATCCTTTGGTTTGTACCCTTGATGAGTGTGTGTGCTATCGCCAGGTCGTCCTCCTCTGCATCCACGGAAGGCAATAAGGTACCAATGAGGCGAGGGGGATGGCGTGAGAAGAAGGCATAATAAGGCTGTTGTCCCGAGCTCGAGTGCACCGCTTGATTTA
The DNA here is from genome assembly GCF_032717465.1 of Coenobita brevimanus. Classification (NCBI taxonomy): domain Eukaryota; kingdom Metazoa; phylum Arthropoda; class Malacostraca; order Decapoda; family Coenobitidae; genus Coenobita; species Coenobita brevimanus. The sequence goes on along the minus strand of NC_136970.1, from coordinate 21,306,700 downwards.
TGACGGTTTGACACGATTGGAGCAACTGAGGCCAATGCAAGGGGTGTCCGTTGCAGAGAGATGCTAGGATGCTTTTCATAGTCTGATGCATCCTTTCAGTGGTGGCATTTCCCTGGGGATGATAAGGGGTGACGTAGAACAAGTCCACCTGCTTCCTCCGGCATAACTTCTTGAACTCTCCACTCGTGAACTCTCCGCTGTTGTCCAGCACGATACCTCGTGGCATCCCAAAGTCGGTAAAGTATTGCCCAAGACAGTGTATGATGTGTTGTGTATGTTTATCCCTGAGGGGATAATATTTCACAAACCTACTATAATGATCTATCACAGTAAGGACATAGCGGTAACCCTGAGATCCAGCAACCATATCAGTCAAGTCAATCCCGATACGTTCCAATGGTTTGCTTACAGGCGGGAAACCTTTCCAAGGTTGCTGCAACCCAGTTTCACCTTTTAATCTCTGACAAGTGGGACACTGTTTCACATACACGTATACATATACCTTTAGATTTGGCCAATAGAATAGTTCTTCGGCTTTCTTAATGGATTTTTTCTGACCTAGATATCCTGAGATTTCATGAGCGTGTTTGATAGCTTCTTTAATGATTGACTTAGGAATCACCAAACAATATTGGATGCTACCATCATTTGTTTCACGGGCAAAATATAATAGTTCGTCAATCAATGCGAACTGGCTCAACATAGCTTTCGGTAGTCTTTTAGTAGGGAGCTTCTCACCACGCAACCACTTAACTAACTCATCCCAAATGGGTTCTCGTTGCTTATCTCTCCTCTCGTCTCGACTAAATCCAAGCCAGTTGGTTTCTGACTGGTGGAATATCACTCTGACAGGTCTAGAAAGTTCATCAGTGACTACATTATATTTACCCTTGACGTACTGCACGTTGTAGTCATACTCACGCATCTCGAGAATCCATCTGTTCATACGTGGGGATTTGGTCTTTCGCTTCAAAATGCTGGTAAGCGGTTGATGGTCTGTCAAGATAGTAAAGTGGGAACCCCACAAATAATGGTGAAAGTTGCGGCATGTGAGAACGACTGCCAATGCTTCTTTATCAGTTGCGGAATATTTTCTCTCGCAAGGGTTGAGATTTTGGAAAAGTAACCAATAGGCAAGTTGGAGTTGTCTGGTTGGATCTGACTTAATATGCCACCAATATGGGTGTTGCTTGCGTCGGTGGTTACAATGAATGGTCGAGTCACGTTGGCTCTCATCAATACTGGCGCATTCTCTAAGCTCGTCTTCAATTGATCAAAAGCGGATTGACTCTCATCTGACCATTCGAACACTACTCTGGATCTGGTTAAGTTAGTAAGGGGAGCTGCTATTTTTGCAAACGAAGTTACATGTTTTCGGTAGAATCCGCATATTCCAAGGAATCTCCGGACTTCTTTTACCTTGGTGGGTCTTTTCATTTTGTTGATAGCCTCTATGTTTTTTGGGTCCGGCGTACTCCCGGCCGCTGAGATTTGATGGCCAAGAAAGGTTACTTCTTTTAACCCAAAAGTACATTTGCTTAAATTTAACTTGGCCCCATTCTGTGTGAGTAAAGAGAATAGTTGCTGTAAGCGACTCAACAACATGGGGAAGTCATCAGCCCAAATTATCAAATCGTCCAAATAATATTTTTACCCAGCCTTGCTTCAACAATGGAGTAAGAATGTCCTGCATTCGTCGGGAAAATATGGCTGGTGAACATTTTAGTCTGAATGGTAAGCGCCTAAATCTGTAAAGTGTGACTCCATCACTGAATGTGGTTAAATCACGACTTTCCTCGTCCAACATGATCTGAAAATATGCCTCACACATATCAAGAGTCACATAATAATTATGACCTGCGGCCTGCTCGACTAACTCTTCCAGTCTGGGCAGTGGCTAGATATCCGTGGCTAGATGTTGATTCACGTGGCGATAATCTAAACACATGCGTTTGGTGCCGTCTGGCTTGTTAACTAATACAATAGGAGATAACCAGGCAGCTGTTGATCTTTCAATAATTTCTCTCTCTTCCATGTCTTGCAACATTTCAGCGATCACCTGTTTAGCTTATTCAGGGTATCGATAGATCGGTCCACGGCTGGGCTGTGGATCTGCTACTTTAATGTGAACGGGGGGACCGCTGGTGGTTCCTAGTTCTCCTTTTTCCAAAATGAAGAGGGGATCGTGTTGCAGAATTACGTTACCTAATTCTTCTTGTTGAGCTTAATCTAAGTGTGGCCATGTCTGTTCGTCAATTAGCTTTCGGAGTCATTGAACATGAGTTCCGCTTTCATCAGTTCGATCACTGGTAGGGATCAGTTCATTATGAATTTTGGTAACTGAGTTGACTGTACTTACAAGAGGGTGGTCAATGCTTTCATATGAGCCTAGAATGGTACCTATTCGAAACAGTTTATCTTGTTTTGCTCTATTATTGAGGGGCAAATAGACTAGGCCCTCTGAATTCACCTGTAATAAGTAAGGATGACTATTATGACTGAAACGTGCTTGTGGGTAAAACAGTAAAGTGGTTTTAGGCTCCTCACTCACTGGCACGGCAATGAATTTGGTTTGATATGGGGTAAGTGTCTCTACTGTTACAAGATTAATTTGCTTCAACTGCTGAGGGTTCCTGACGGCTCTGATAGGTGTGGCCTGGACTCGCTCAACTTTTCCTTTCCGCCGTGGAACATAGTTCAAGACGTACGGGGCTCCTCCCCACATCAGTTCTCGTTGCACACCATTCCAGATCAACAGAGATTGTCCGAGGACATCACATCCCAACAACATTTCAGTAGTCAAGTAGGCGTTCGGGATGACTGGACACCACTGTTGATGAACTTTCTCATCTCCCACTCTGATGTCTACTTTGACCATACCCAGGATACGGAGTGGCGCTCCTGTGACTCCCTGTAATCTCGATGGATTTCTCCTCGTGTTTATTTCTGTTCCTAACCGCTTCGCGGTGGCCTCTTTAAGTAAGGTATATCCACTCCCTGTGTCAACAACAGTTTCCACGATCTTATTATTCATGCTGACACTTATTGTGGGCGATGTTATACCTGCTGTTAGTCAAATAGCCTGATGGGGGAACTTTGAATGGCGGTCTGCCTCGCATTTGGACTGGGTGGGCGAAATCTGTTATTGCTCCACGTCGCTGCGCTGCAGTTTATGCGCCCTGGGCAATCATTACTGCCTCTACGACATCCCAACCTACGGCAATCAAAACAGTGGCCTGGTGGTGGTTTGGCCCAACACTCTTGCAATGTATGTGAACTCTTCAGACAATGACTACAGTATTTTTGCCTCGGTGTTACAGGAGTAGATTGTTTTTTATTGAGTTGTTCTAAATTTGTTTTCAAATCCCTTAATTGAGCTTCCAATTCAGTCACTTCCTTGTCTGACTCGGATTGACAGTTATCATGGGATGGTCTTGGTGGATTATCAGCTACATTGGTATCTGAGGGATCTTCACTTTTATTGTCTCTATCCGGCATTGCATTAACTCTGGTGGTATACCTCTCTTCGAGAAGCTGCCTTTCATTTTCGATCCTATCAATGAATTTACGGAGTGGATATCCATCATCAAGGTAAGCTTCCAATTTTTCCCTAGACTCGAGCGGAAGACCATACCACAGTTTCTTCTTGATCCGTTTATCTCGCGAGGGAAACTTTTCTTTTGGGAACTTTGTTTCGAGAGCCACATGGTTACACATGAACCTATGTACAAACGCCTGGGGTGATTCCTCCCAGTCATAGGTCATGTTCTTTAACTCTTGCCAAGCTCGATCTACACTCAGCTCGATGGCAAACTCCGCATTCAAGAATTTTTTAAGCTCAGGCCATGACAGTGCAAAATGCTTCTTTTGATAATTATGAATAAAAGTGGCCAATTCAGAACCCATTCGACTCTTGGCAACCTGGATTCTGGTTTCGTTGCTGGTATAAGTTTGTTCCACCGCCTCACCAAACATTTCTAGGCGAGATGTAGCTTTTATCCCTTGCAGCTGATTTAATTCCAAAATTGGGATATCGCGCGGTTTTGTGAGAAAGTGATGTGAATTCATAATGTGTGAACAAGGGGTCGAGTGTGAAAGCAGCGTTCTGTTAGTAGCACCGAACTGTTCCTTAATACTTTAGCAAGCTGGGCCGAAAAATGGCAAATGAAATTCAACACAGTAAAATGTAAAGTACTTCATATTGGAAGTAACAATGCCCATGCAAATTACAAAATGAACAATATTCACTTATCAAGTACAGACAGTGAAAAGGATCTTGGTGTGATATCAAATGACCTAAAACCAAGCAAGCAGTGTACCAATGCGGTTAAAATTGCAAACAAGCTAGTGGGTTTTATTGGAAGAACTTTCAAATTTAAATCGGAAAAAGTCATACTTGCCTTGTACAACTCGCTAGTGCGCCCCCATCTTGAGTATTGTGTGCATTTCTGGTCTCCGTACTACAGAAAGGACATTGAAAAATTAGAGAAAATTCAGCGAAGAATCACAAAAATGATACCATGACTTAGAAACAAACCCTATGAGAAATGCGTTGAAGAACTTAAATTATTTAGCCTAACGAAGTGCAGGTTAAGAGGGGACCTTATTGAAGTTTTCAAAATCATGAAGGGATATGACAACTTAGACATGAATAAATATTTTGATATAGACCGGTCGAGTCAAACCAGAAGTAATGGCTCTAAAATCATGGGAAAGCGATTCCAATCCCACGAAGCAAAATACTTCTTTAACAGAGTTGTAAATATCTGGAACAGATTACCCTCAAATACCGTAAACAGTATCTCAATTCAGACATTCAAAAACAAATTAGACAAGTATTTGCACGAAAATCCTCAGCTGACTCTTTTTCTGTCCGAATAACTTGCTTTTATAGCTACGGTACATGTAAGTTCATGCCCCTTTAGTCTATAAGAAACCCTGTAAACAATATACCCGTACATAGTGTTGCGTCACGATATTATACATTTTCAATTTATTTGGTGCAAACAAAGCAATATAAGCACAGATTAGGATCTGCACAGATAACCTGAGTTAACGGTCACTACTCTTACTTTCGACCTGTGATGGGATGTGGATCACTGAGGGTCCACGTTAGTCAAGTGACCACCATCGGGATTTTTTTTAATGTACCAGGGGTCACTGCTTCAGGATGAAACTTGTGTACTTGTCCAATATGGGAGAGTTCCCTATCCCAGTGGAATGAAAGGAGCTAGGGCCTGATTGACTGTTGCCTACCTTAAAACCGCCAGGCAAGGCTGCCGCACCACCCCTAAACATCCACACTGTGCATTCCCCTCGTGTCTACAGGTCACCCTGTAAACTTAACATAGCGTCACGTCACGTCATTATACGTTTTTCGATTTACCCAAAACAAATGAGGTAATATACAGTAAGCACTGATTAGGATCTGCACAGATAACCTGTGATGGGATGTGGATTACTGAGGGTCCCTGTTAAAGTGACCACCATCGGGATTTTTTTAATGTACCAGGGGTCACTGCTTCAGGATGAAACTTGTGTACTTGTCCCACATGGGAGAGTTCCTTGTCTCAGTGGAGCAAACGGAGCTAGGGCCTGATTGACTGCTGCCTACCTTAAAAGTGCCAGACAAGGCTGCCGCACCACCCCTAAACATCCACACTGTGCAGTGTGTAGCTTCCACGTTATGTCCACAGACTTCCCATTACCTCAGTGTTACTGGTTTATAATGTCATGCCATAACTATTATTTTATGTGTTTACTTTCTCTTTCAGGTTACTCTATCGGGTAGCTTATAGATAAAGTATTATAGAATGAGAGTTTTCCTTTCCAGTGTTTCCTATAAAATTTCCATGTCAGTTTTTCCATGCTGCATGGTGGTTTTTCTCACTTTTTCCTGGAGGGTTTGGTGGTGGGGGGAGCCTTCTTGCTTTACTATCCTTATCCTTCAACATGTAGAGTTAGATCTTGTAGTCATAGTTTTCTCTAACAAGCAGCCTCGAAAGGACCATAAGGTCTGTTACTGCTTGCTTTCCTGTGTAATCCTGTGTGTAACTGAATGGTTACATGATCTCTCCTCACTTGTGACGGACGATCAGCTTCCTGCTGTGTCTGAGCAAACAACTGTCCATACAGAGACATGGTGACCCTAATGTACTATTCTTACTCACAAAAAAAAAAAAAAAGGATATTAAATTTTGAAATGTTGTCTCTTTACCTTTCCCTTCCCTTCATTTTCTCACCAACGCCACTAATCTGGGAACGATGAATATCCCACCAGTGTAACGGTATGAATTTTTACTATTCCCCACCGTTATTGTTCATCCAGTGTAATGCTAGTGATTTTATCCCACCGGTATTCTTCAATCAGTGTAAGGACGGATATTAATAATCTTACTGGTTGTTGGTACTGGTTAACTTACCCATGGATAATACAGGTGGTACTCGACTTAGTATAATAGATGGTAAATATTTAAGAAAAAAAATAGAATTGTGGTAGCGTTTGTAATTTTTGGCTGAGCTTAGATTTAGTCAGTACCACAGGTGGTCGTCGTTCCCTCAGCGAAAGAATCTTGAATTGGAAGGGGAGTGAATAGGCTTGAGGACTTAATTCCCTTGATTAGGTACACTAAGAAAATAAGAAAAGATACATACTTTACTCTACTTTAATAATTTTATGCTAATTTCCACAAAACATTTTTAATTACATGACCCTTTGTAGTATGAGAGATTGTACATTAAAACCATGGTTTGGATGATCATTCCTCCAACATTGTTACCAGGTGAAAACAATTTGATAAATACAAGCGATGTATGAAGTCATTGTACCATACTTTCTTTTTGTCAGTTATTCCTGGGCTCGACAATAGCCTCAAGACAGGGACCTTTATACGAGCATGGGTTATCTTTTCGGGCTGGCATAGCCTCGAACCAATAAGAATGATTACTCGTGTTCATTTTCGTCCATATAATATACTCTCATCATGTAATTCTCTAGAATCCAATATCAGTTCAGGATTATTTATAGTTCATAATCATCATTACTACATAATCACCAAAAATGTACAATCACTCGGGCTGGTGTAGCCTCGAGGTACAATTAAAAAAAAAAATTGTTTAATCACTAAGAATTTGTATTCACTCGGGCTTGTTTAGCCTCGAGGTACTATTCACACATTTTATAATCACTAAGAATACATAATCACTCGGGCTTGTTTAGCCTCGAGGTTCATATCAAAATTACATCATTGCTCACAATCACTAAGTTCCCTCCCACGCTCCTAACTTCCTTAGTTACAAGAAAGAAAACGGTTAATGGTTTTGAATTTCGCTCTTCCGTTACCAGATTACATCACTTTTAAATTTCTATTTCTTACTTATAAAATAAAATTCACTTGATAGATCAATAATACTATTACAATTACATTTGGTTTATATAATAATTCATGGGTAGTGTAAGTGTGTATGTTCTCGTCTAGGGACAATACCATGAAGAGGCCTCATGCTCACACTGACGTCGCCGGTGTCTGGGGACTGAACGAACGTCCATTTTACACGACATCTGGGTAGCGAGTCCTATGTTAAACTTTCAACAATATTACTTCATATAGTTCATAACAAGTAAGGACTAAACAAAGAAAAAGAAGGGGGGGAGGAGAAATGTGGACAGCTCACCTGAACGAACGTCCATTTTATACGACGTCTGGGTAGCGAGTGGGCCTCCCGGCACGCAAGAGACGCCACTGCTAGATCAAATGAGGTGGTGCTTTTGAAATATGGTGGGTTTCAATTCTCTTTACAATTTATTTAGCAGTGTACCCACGACGCCAGGACTTTTGATTCAATTGGGGAAAATTTGGGATTTATTCCTTACTTAATTTAGATACTGATTCTATCACTATTTCACTTTGAATTTTAGGGTAGCTCATGCCATCTAGTGACGGCTAAGACAAACGGGACCTTTAAATCCTCACAAATGACATTATTTAGGCCTTTTGGACTGTTAATCTCACATATTTGGGTTCTAGCAGCTTCATTAGTGAACATTTCACAACTAGGTTACGGAAAGAATTGTATATTCATTATTATTCTTTTTAAGGTTTAAACTCGGCGCCCAATAGCGACGCACAAAGGAAGAGGGAAAGCTGCGCGCCTCTGTTATTCATTACTCGAGCAGACGAGGAATTCCCATAGCTCAACATCCACAATTACATCACCCAATGCATAGATACAGAGATACATACATATAAAAATAGTTAGCCCTACATTAATCATTAACATATGAATTACTTCTTAGGGTAGGAACTTATAAACTAATATTCAGGTTACACCCTATCTAACTTAAAAATTACAGTACCTCTAAACACATACATGAATATCAAATGTGTGGCACTACAGTTGTTGGTCATGGCAGAGACGATGAAAGACAGGAAAACTGGAAGAGATGAAAATTAAATGTACATAGGGAGTACCGGTAACAGGAGTCCTTTTGGCCTGTAAGGAAAGCTTGTTAAATATTTCGGGAAGTGTAGGAAAATCAAAGCAGTAAAATGTCTTAGAATATAAAACAGGAAGACGAAGGAAGAAAGGAATAAAGGAGACCGAGATAAAGTCTCCAGGCAGGAAAGAGAGAAATGCGGAAGGAAAGGAGGGGAGGCGAGAAGAGAAAGGATGGGAAAGATAAATGAAAATATTAGACGACGGGAGGAGAAAAGGTAAGGGTAGAGGCAAAAGGAAAACGTAAGAAAGGAGAGAAGAAATTTGGCGGAAGGTAGGATGAAATTAGAGAGAGAGAGAGAGAGAGAGAGGAAGGGGGGGGGGGGTTTAAGTGGTGTAGGCACAGGCATCCACGTTTACATGAGAAACATAAACAAATAATAACACTGAAAGCACACACACACACACACACACACACACACACACACACACACATATACTTGGCCAGCATGGATAGGACTGTGGAATGTTTGGTGACATTCAACTGGGGTCGTTTGGCCGCTCACAGACATTCCTCTCATAGTGCCTGAGTTCCTGTCCTTGCCCCCCTTACCCATCCTTGCTTTCCTGGATTTTCCCCCTTTTCCCCCTCTGTTCCCTCCGCTCCCTTTTCCTTTTCCTTGCCTTGCATCGTTCTCCCTCACTTCTTTGCCTCCCATGTCTCTGTACTACCTACCCTTTTCCACCTCGCTCACTATGTTCCTCCCTCCCCTACCCCTTCCTCCGCCTTTGTTGCTCCAGATAGCTTGTCGCAATAGCACCCCAGCGAGCTTGTAGGGGGCAGGTCGTACCTATAGGTTAAAACTGGACCGTAGCTAGTGGAGTTCCCCAAAGACCATGTGTGTGTGTGTGTGTGTGTGTGTGTGTGTGTGTGTGTGAGAGAGAGAGAGAGAGAGAGAGGGAGAGAGAGAATGATATGGTGGTATTAATGGTTGGACCGTTGGTAAAGGATTATTTTATATACACAGGATTTAGAAAGGAAGGAACAGTTTTGTACTACACCTGACACACATTGCCTAATTACATCGGCCAACGAAGTTTGAGGAGGTTATGTATTCACCAGTTTGTTTGTTTGTCCACATGATATCTGTAAAAGTTCTCAATGAATGTCGACGAAATTTTCTGGAAGGTTGGGCCATGCTCCGAGAAAGAGTTCATTAAATTTGGGGGCGGATTTGGATCCGGTTCCGGAATATCCTGCACAGTATCTCCAAAAGTTTTCAATGTATTTCAATAAAATTTTGTGGAAGGTTGGGCCATGGGCAAAGAAAGAACTGATTAAATTTGGGGCCGGATCTGGATCCGGATCCGGATCCTATGTATCCCGCACAATATCTCAACAATTTCTCAATCAATTTCAATACTAATTTCTGTAAGGGTGGGCCATGGATCAAGGAAAAATTGGCTAAATATTGTCCCAAATCCATATCCTATGTATTCCACTCAATATCTCCACGGATCCGGATCTGGATCCTTTTAATGGCAATGAAATTGGCGGAAGTATGCGCTTTCTGAGTGCGTTCTAGTTTAGTATGGTATTGGCGGAAGATATTACATCATACATACGTACATCATTTAATTCTGAGTTGCCCCATGAGGAGCATAGGAGCCTGGGGCTACTACAAGTTGGTCCTGACACTTAAGATGAAAGTGACCAGCCTTTCTCATCCCTAAGTGGTATTATGTGAGCAATAAACCTCAGCCACCCCTTGGATATAAACCAACACAGGCTCATTCCGGTTTGAGCGCCTTAATTACTGACTAAACCACCAGGCACCATAGCTTGGTTATATGGTTACCACCCAGCGTAGTAAATGGTGTACAGACAACTATTTGGCTTGTCACTCAGTGTATTGTAGAGGCACCCGTTGACAGAAGGAGAAGGAAAGAAAGAAGGAAAGGACATAAGAGGAAGGAAGGAAAGAAGGGAGGAAGAGGTGAAAAGGCAGCCACCCGAGAGCAGCACTTCATCGAGAGAGTGGATGGTGAGTGCCCCCACCTACCACATAATATTACTTGATATACCGGTAATAATAATGTTTATCATTTAAAAAATAAATCGGTTTCATAGTATTCTTTTATTTAATGGAACACTCTAAAGCAGAAAGTTTGCATTGGTATTGGGAGGTGATATTAATCGAAATAATGTATCAGTATAGTAATAAACTCGCTGAATAGTACATATTTATATTGTTATTTAATGAAACACATTAAGGTACAAAGTTTTACCTGGAGTGTGAAACCGAGAATTTTGGAAAAGCTTGATGGTGAATGTATGGAAACATGGCCGATTTCGATGTCCTATATGATAGTATAGTAGTTTTCATACTTTTGTGTTGTGGTGTTATGGCCGATTTCATTGTGTTGTGCGATGGTACTTTCTCGTACATTAATGTTCCTTCTTCCCGGTTTATATATTCTGACTATGAAAATGCCACTTAGTATGTGTTTTGTGGATTTTGAAAAGTCGTTTGATAATGTTTCACGTGGAGCTACGTTGAAAATTATGAGATTCTATGGTATACCAGAAAAGTTTGTAAATATTATTAGAAGCCTGCATGAAGGTACTTTTTATAAGGTAATTGTGGGTGGTTCTTTGCGTGATCCATTTGGGGTTAGGTCAGGAGTGATTCAAGGAGGAGTTCTTTCGCCATTGCTGTTTGTTTTGGTTATGGATTATGTTATGAGAAAGGTTGTAAGGAGAAGAGGTGCAGGAATTAACTGGAGCGACAATAAGAAGCTGATGGATTTGAAGCTGATGGATTTGGACTATGCTGATGATATTGTATTGATTTGCGGAAGTATTTACGAGATGCAGAGGGTGCTTGATTGTCTGGTGGAGGAAGGAGAAAAAGTGGGATTGGTAATAAATTGTGGAAAGACTGAAATTATTAATATGAACGTGGAGAACCAAATCGATCGTGTAATTGGGAATAATGTGGTGAAGAATGTAGAAAACTTTAAATATCTGGGAACGATTGTATCATCTAATGGATCATTAAACAATGAAATTGAGGAGAGGATTAGACAGGCTTGGCGAGCTGTTGGAATGTTGAAATCTGTTTGGAATAATAATATGCTCTCGGTACATACTAAAGTGAAAATTTTCAAGTCCATGGTTAGACCAATTTTAATTTATGGGCATGAGTCATGGTACAGTACTATTGCAACAGATCAGAAAGTATTAGGATTTGAGAATAAAATACTGAGAAGGATTCTTGGGGTAAAGTGGCAAGACAGAGTTACAAATGAAAGATTAAGAGATATTACGAGAGTGGAACCAGTTAATGAATATGTGAGACTGTCTGGCTGGAAGTGGCTGGGGCACATATACAGAAAAGAAGGCAGTTTAATACAGGATTTGCCAGAGTGGACTGCTAGAGGAAGAAGAGGTAGAGGTAGGCCGAGGGAAACCTGGTTGAGGACAATGGAAAAAAATAGTTGGAGAGGAGTGTTGGTGGGACCTGAAGGAGATGGCAAGAGACAAATATTGGTGGAGAGAGTTCATGGAGGCCCTATGCATCCCGTGGGGTGCCACAGGAAATGATTGTTTGATTGATTGAACTATGTCTTGTGTGCATGCTGATGTCTCTGTGTAGCTCAACCTGGCGATGTTATTGTGTGGCCCTTAACCTGGTGATGTGTGTGTGTGTGTGTGTGTGTGTGTGTGTGTGTGAAGTTATATGTAATAGTTACTGACATACTACAACACATGACCAACCACTCACAAAACAAAGTTGTATTACACCTAATTTAAAAACCTGACACCAGTGGCACCGCTGCGTAATTAAAAGCGTACAAAAAGCTGTCACTTACCTAGATAATTTAAAATCACTGCCGTTTCAAAGTAAAACATCAACATATACGTACCGTACAACCTGACTCAATCAGACAATGAGAGGGCAGTGACTCACTTGGGTGTTTTGGTACGACTAACCTCAGGTGAATACATTTATGAACACCTGCAAATCAGAGATTTAAAAATATACTCTCTCCGAAACAGTACTTAATCCAGGTCACTTACAGAACAAAAAATTTAAAAAAATCACTCTATGAAACAGTACTTACGCACTTCATTTAACGAAAAAAAAAAAAAAAAGTATCCGAAAGAGTACTTTGGCCAGGTCACTTACAACATATTCTCATCCACTACAGGAGAACTAATAATCCTACCTACTGAATGTAGGAAAGAAAATAGCGCATTTGCAACACATTTTTTTTTTTTCTCAAAATGTAAGTTATATTAAAACATTATCCATTTAACTAGTGCGGTGAATGTTGCTTCTGTGTGTCGAGATTTTTTTGAAGCAAGATATTTGTGAATAAATGTAAAAGATAGTTTCCCTTAGCATCTGTGGCATATAAAATGTATCTATATTTATCTGATGCCACAGGTAATTTAAAATTAAAAACGAAATTAAATACTGCACTCGTATAGGGCTTCATTTTGTGTATCCAGAGGAGTGGAAACTAAAAATACTGCTGCCTTCGTCCATGATATAGAAATAGTTGCAAGTTATATATTTTGTAAGCAACATATATGCAAGAGGGTCGCAGTTCCATCACAACTGTGGCCAACGAAAGTCAGATTGGATTTTTTGCAGGAATTTAGCCTTTGTAATGTGTGTGTGTGTGTGTGTGTGTGTGGAGGGGAGGGAGGAAGGGAGGGAGAAGAAAGGGGAAGTAGGAAGGAAAGGAAAATAAATCAGAATGAGGGGAAAAAAGGAGTAAGCAGATGAAAGGATGGAGAATCATAACTTTGCGGTGGTGTCGTTAATTAGTTTGTCCTTTATGACTCTGCTGTAAGTGCCGTGTTCCGGGTCTCGTTGAACTTAAGTTACTGTGGCTACTGTCGTTCCTTTAAGTGGTAGTTCTGGAAGATTATCATTATCATCATCGTTTTCGTCGTCCTCATCATCATCTTAACCCCTTCGATACTCTCACGTGTTTGATAATATGATGTTAGTTCTTACATACGGTTTTTTTTACTTTAGGACCTCATAGACTTTTCTAGCAAGAGGAGTTAAGTATTACAATGTTAGTAATTACATAACGATTTTATTCAGTTTAGGATCTGATTTAAGAGAGAGAGAGAGAGAGAGAGAGAGAGAGAGGGTCATGGAAAGGAAGTAAAATATTTCAAATGTGGAAGCACTTGTGCCTACTCAGCTGAAAATTATAAAAACAGAACAAAACATTAAAGCAGTGTGACAGTGTGAAGCGCGCGCGCGCGCGCGCACGCACACTCACGCACGCACGCACGCACGCACGCGCGCGCACACACACACACACACACACACACACACACTACCGGCATTTTTTGGTTCCATATTCTCTGTTCCGTAATCTGAGCAAAAAAAAAAAAAAAAAAGTTTTTCTCATTCTCAGCCGCTCAGATTGCCAAGAAAAATGTATTCAAGGTAGACATATTCCTTTCATTTTACTTACTGTCATCATCATCATAATCAGCATCAACAACAGTATTAAGAGATGAAAACAGAACCACTCACTGAATATATTTTTTCTTAATAGAAAAATATATACTTATTTCTGTTATTCGTCTCTGTTTACCAAATACAATAATGTCCTACTCGTAATGAACGGGTGAGAACATTGTCAAAACCAGTAGTATTTTAAGGTTCTTGTTCTATACCTTTATTGTTCAACACACTGCAGCAAAGGCGCGCGCGCGCGCACACCCACACCCACACCCCCTCACACACACACACCATCCTATTCAGACATCTTATGAGCAACACACAGACACGCACATCCACATTCACCCCCTCACTATTTCAGTCCAGTAAGCGTGTCATTCCTCAGATCATGCTGCTACCTGGCCACTTACGTCTGTGAGTAATGAGGATGGAAAGAAGTATTGTCCCTGGAGGCGTGATCAGCCTGAATGAGTTGCTGGCAGTTTTACCATGATCCAAAAAATCGGATGATATTGTCAAACTTGGCGCGAAATTGGAGCGCGAAAGAAGAGTGGGAGTGAGGGATGGAGAGTTGCGGGTGGAGATGAAGGAAATAGAGAGGGAAATGTGAATAACAACGAGAGATAAAGGATGGAAATGTGTGGAAGGAGAAAGGGAGAATCAGGTGTTATGAATGAAAAGATGATGATGGAAGAAAGACAGGAAAAAGTGGGAACGGGGATAATAATATTAAGGAATGAGAATGGCTAGTTGAATAGATTGGAGAGAAGGAATGAGATTGGCGGGAAATAATGGTGTGTTGAATGAATTAATATATGTAAAGTTGATGATGATGATGGAACGTAGGAGGAAACTGGAAAACGAATAATTACAAGAAAGAGGGAATGGCTTATAAGAAAGAGGGATGATGAGAAGATAAAGCAATGGATGAAGGGGTCCGGATGATGATGAACATAGAACAGACGATGAGAAAAGGAATCAAGTGAAAAAAACAAAAAAAAACAGGAAAGTACTTATAAAAAGAAGGATAATAGGACAAAGGAAGTAGGCAATGCAAGTGGGTAGGAGGATGGAGAGGGTAGAGAGAAGGAGTTGGGATGAAAGAGAAAGTGAAGGAAATATGAGGGAAATTGCAATAGCTAATAATGCAATAATTAGGGAGGGGATTATCGTAAATTACTACGAGAGAGAGAGAGAGAAGGGGGGGACGAGACAACTCGCGAAACGTCTCTCTCATTTTACCAGCCTCCATTTTTCTTTGACACTTCATGAACTCCGTCCCTTGAACATACTAGTTTTCCCGCCAAGTTTTGTTGACCAAGGGGGTTGGTGGGTAAGCTTCTTTATTTCACTGTTGGAGCAGAAAATCATTTCAGGATCAACAGGCATGGTTGTCACGGGAGAGTTGGCATAAAATAGGGTGATAACCAGCAAGCGGAGCTGAACTGGCGTCGGGGTGTGGTGGGGTGCTATAGTGGGTCTTAACTCACGTTTCATGCATTTTCCTCACTTTCCATTCCATCCTTTGCATTCACTACACTTTCATTCGCTCTTTTCTCACACTCTGGCATTGTAACCCTTCCCTTCTCTCCTCTCTCGGATGCATTTAGCTCTCGTTTCTTTTATCCTTATTGTTTTAACCTTCTATGTGCATTACTCAGATTTCTTTGCCTTCTTTCTTCTCTTTTTCTTTCCCTCTCTCTTCAGTTCCTTCGTTTGGGGCCTACCTAACTATATTGTACTTTTCTCTCTCTTAATTTTTTTTTTTTAATTTCCTCTTCATCATTTTGTTTTTCCTCTCCTATTCTCTTCCCTCACCTGCTCTGCCCTACCCTTTCTTTGTCTACCTCTCCTTCTTTCGCGTCCCCCTCCTGGTCTTGCCATCTCCTTTCCTCCCTTCTTTGTTTATTGTTTTATCTCTCTCTTCATTTGCCTTCTCTCATTCATCACATTACATTCACTTGAGTCCCCTTCGTGGGTTCACCTTCCATCCCTCCTTCACTCTTTAACCTTACTTTGTTTCACCATCTCATCCTTCTTCATCCTATCAATCCGTATTTAATATCACTTTGCTCCCCCTCCTCCTCCCCCTACCCGTCTGTGTTTCAGTATTATACATGTTGAATGAAATGCTGGCGTTTATTATTTATTATACACCTGTTGTATCACCAGTATATTTGTAAACTTTTGTGGCTAACACAGCTGGGTCATTAATGCAGTCAGTGTTTAGTGGTCACAGATGTTTATACAGTACCTGCTTTCCCAACCATTCCTGAGCCAATGATTCTTGAAGGTTATAGGGACTTGTATGTAACTCTCCTAGTATGAAAAATTTTCTTGTATATCCCCTATATATTTTGTACATGATACCCTTCTCCCCCACACTGCTCTGCCACCATTGTGTGTGGGTGTGCATGTGATACCCTTCTTCACCACGCTGCTCTGCCACCATTGTGTGTGGGTTTGCACATGATACCCTACTCCCCCACCCTGCTGTGCCATCATTGTGTATGGGTTTGCACATGATACCCTTCTCTACCACGCTGCTCTACCAAAATTGTGTGTGGGTTTGCATATGATACCCTTCCCATCACTGCTCTGCCAACATTGTGTATGGGTTTGCACATGATACCCTTCTCTACCACGCTGCTCTGCCAACATTGTGTATGGGTTTGCACATGATACCCTTCTCTACCACGCTGCTCTGCCACCATTGTGTGTGGGTTGGTGTTTTCTTTTACCAACATTTCCCAGGCCAGTGGTACAGCACCAGCTATACCACTATACTGTTTTTGTTCTAACTTAGCCCAAAATTGCCACTGCTCCATCTTGAAGAGTTGTAGCAACAGATTAACATTAAAATACGATACTAGTCACGAAGTGCTATTGAAAGGATGTGGAGCCACACTATTGTTTTATTTCTCACAGAGCTACGTGAAATAAGCTGCAAAAAGACGAAAATCTAGGCCAAGTTAGAGTATAAGAACCAGTAGTGGTGCACCTGAGTTGCCTTCGCTGCCACACAACTCTCCTAACTCTGATAATATAAAGTAAAAAAACGATCCTGTATTAAGTCTGTCAGACTGGTACTTCACTTTTATTATTCTCTGTAAGCTTTTTCATTTTCCCTGCTAATCTTATCCTAAGTATGATGAAGTAAGTTAAGATTCTTTTATCTTCATTTGTAAACTAGCCTTTACATCTCTACCCCCATCCCCACACCACCTCACATAATGGCTTGACAAGGCAGCACAAAATAACACTTTGGTGTGAGCTGTGGCAGTAATGAGACGGCGTGAATTAACGAGGTATGATAATGAAGCCTGATAGTTGATGCTATGGCGATATGCAAGAGAACACTGACACATACATGGATACATGCATACATACATACTGACATACAGAAAAACACACGTACATACATTTACATTGTGTAAATAGTATCTTTCCCTGCATCGCCGCAGTAATACAATTTCACCCTTAAAGTCGCATATCAGTTTTACAATACATTCTTATTATCCTTTTCATTTTTTTTTTTTACTCCCGCCCTGCTTCCCTCCGTTACCATCCCCCTTATATTTTTACTGTGCGTTTTCTTCTCATTCTGTCCGCCTGTCCTTTACCAAGCCAGGCCTCAGCTTTCCTTGTATGTTTCGTTTCTTATCATCTCTCTCTCTCTCTCTCTCTTCATTAGGGTATTAATAAATTCGGTTAGCGGTAGTAAAAAACAGGACCTGTGAGGCACTAATTTTCAGCCAAAAACTTCCAACAGTAAATTTTAGGAAACAAAATTGATGAAGGTGAGGCCTATTTTTACTGCCACTGCCATTATAGATTATTTATTATATACCCGTTTGTGTAACTTTATCATCAGGAAAGTAATGGAGAGAGAGAGAGAGAGAGAGAGAGAGAGAGAGAGAGAGAGAGAGAGAGAGAGAGAGAGAGCACTTTGGGAATTTATTTGTTTCAACAAAAAAAATGTCGTTACCATCCAGTGGATTGATTAATATGCATTCCATTTCCGTATTAACAAATTCATAGACACGTGTCCTGTTTGGCACCAATTGCCTGTTTAGGCTGTATGGACAGCATTTCTAATCAGCTTCCGCATTGCACCTCCGTCAGTTTTTAAGTTTAAAAGGTTTTTGAAAGTCTTTCTCCACTTCGTTTTTCTTCCAGTTATATTGTTCGTTCCACACAGAACTATCACATAGTCTCATTTATATATTACCTCATTCTCCTCCACTTCTTTTTTGTTCTACTTAGACTACACCTTCCACACACGTAATTATCATGCACTGCACCTCATGTCCTTCCGCATCTTGTCCCTCCATCTTATTCTTGGTCTCTTGTTCTTCTAACAACCCCATTTTTATAACACCCTCCTTGTCGTTATCTCACTTTCCACTGGATCCACATTATAGACCCTTCTCCTTGTATTTTAAAAGCCTAATATAATGAACTCTGGAAACTTGTGAACGACCCGGTAACTTCGGTAGTGTGGTAGTGGATCATATCTCGAGCCTTTTTATCTCTTCTCCCTAGACCTCCCCACACAAAACCCGGGGTCGTTGTTACCAGTGGGTGTTGACCCGGGCACTAACACGCCACCGCCAGGGATTTATTTTTATGTATTTTGCCACCACCGGAGCACAACATGCTGGTGGTTATTACAAGTATTTGTGCATTCCTAGCCGTGTCAGGGACTGGCAGCGGATTAGATATAATGGTTGTATATAATGACATCACCCATCATAATTAAATACCATGATGCTATTGATAGAAAGCTGGTAGCTCTGTTGGTTGGGAGAACATGAAAGGTTATACATGAATGAGGTGGAGGGACAGAGTAGAAAGTATATAAGAGGCCGTTTTTGATTAGGTTATATGATGCTATTGACAAAAAGGTGGTGGTATGGTTGGCTGGGAGAACCTGAGTAATAGATTAAGAAAATGATGGAAGGACAGGGCTGGGGAGTATGTGTGATAGGGTGGTGTGTTGTGGGTGGTTAGCAGAAAATGAACGATTAAGTAAGAATGAGGTTAAGAGATAGGTTGAGGGACTACTTGAGAAAGAGTTGTATGTTGTGGGTTGTTGGCAGAATATAAATATAATAGTGAGAACGAGACGGAGAGTACACGAAGGGTCGTTACTGAGTAGGCTTGTGACACAAATACCTGGTGAATATTTCCTCATCCATCTCTCACAGGATACGGCGTCAGACAGTACAGTATATGGATGGATGTCACTCTGAAATGTAGCCGATCCAGTCCAGTGTTAAAATGTGTGCTAATGCCATTTGTCGCGCGGATTCGGCTTTGTTAAGGATTGTAAGATATAAATTTATACACCGTGTAATGCATAGCTGATGTTTTTTTCTTTTTTATTCTTGCTTTCAATTCAGATTGAGAGCAGCCTTCAAAACCTATTAGTTACTGAGTTCCACGGAGATCAGAGAATGCTTGTGTGTTCATTTCGGGTAAATGGATAACACCATATGTGGTATATGTCTGGGACCTAGTCTAAATGAAACACGAAAAAATATATAATTTGTCGTGAATATTTGAGGAAATCCCGTCAACAGCTACCCTTTCCACGGCTCTTACATTATTCATGCCTCCCCGTCTCATAAATACACCCATCCCTCACCCACACACGATAGCTACCCTTCCTGCAGCTCCTACCTTACCCACACTTTCCCCGTCTCATAAATACACCCATCCCACACCCACACACCACAGTTACCGCGCCAGGGAAAGAATAGACAGTGCACAGGAGGGTGAAGTGGGATGGAATGAAGGAGTATATACAGGAGGGTGGAGTGGGATGCAATGAAGAAGTATACTGTATATACGAGGGTGGAGTGGGATGGAGCAAAGAAGTGCAGTTGTGTTAGGGTAAAATTGGGGGACATTTTAATCATAGTCACCTTGGATGAGACAGCCTGATAAGGGATGGATTAACTGACAGACCGGTACATATATAGACAGATGGGGCCGTACTATAAACACCAAGAGTTCAGGTGGTTCAACGGTGACGTTCAGTCGTCAGACGTTCCTGAGCGTTAGTCATCCTTACAGTAAAAAATCTGGACAGTCAGTCTTGGCGAAACCCAGTTCTGTCGTTTGAATGCCACGACAGTAGCTGGATTGGGCCAGAATGCGCTGCATGAGCACTAGAACCTCGCAAATTTTTAATGTTTCCTCTGTTTAATAAATCAGACACTTAGCTAACCCGCTCTAAACTGTTATGTAGGAAATAAGTATATTTGCGGTAGAAATGGTAACAAATGATAGTAGAACGCATAAAGAAGATGCATTTACAAGCAAGATATAGTGTACTGTATAGCCTATATAGACTAAGAATGAATTATGATTTAGCATCCTTTTGCACTTCTTTACATGGATATGATTATTGAGATTATCCAGATTTGAATGCATACGAGCAAAACGAATGTATTACTGCATACTTCATACTTCTTATCCACAGTTTGGGTCCATCCCAGACAAGGAAAATGGACAGTCATAGAGGTAGGCAAACAACTTGGTTAAGCAGAAATGGGATGCAGGAAGATAAAAAAAAAAAAAAAAAAAACTACGACGAAGCAGAGAGGCAAGGATGGTGGTGAGACATGGATGGTGGTGAGACAGGGATGGTAGTGAGGCAGGGATGGTGGTGAAACAGAGATGATGGTGTGGCAGGGATGGTGGTGAGGCAGGGATAGTGGTGAGGCAGAGATGGTGGTGAGGCAGGGATGGTGGTGAGGCAAGGATGGTGGTGAGGAAGTGATGGTGGTGAGGCAGAGATGGCCGTGAGGAAGGATTCCAGGACCTATCCAAGCCTTCCTCACCCCAGATTTTAGCACTTTTTGGTGCACCCTGAGGCAACTGTGAGCCGATTTGGTCTCAAGGGTCCAAGAAAATGACAGATTTTCGCTGTCTGTCTGTCTGCCTGTCTACTCCCCCTTCTCTCTCTCTCTCTCTCTCTCTCTCTCTCTCTCTCTCTCTCTCTCTCTCTCTCACACACACACACACACACACACACACACACACACTGTTAAATAGCTCTCTTCCAGCAGTCTTAGGTCAAAGTGAAGTCACCTCTATTTCGAAACAATACTTTGAAAAACTTTTTTTTTCTCCTTAAAATTTATTGAAAAAAAAAGAAGAGGTGAAGGGAATGGGTACAAATTCATTGGTCTAATCTTTAGCAACGGAAGTAAAAAAAGAACTGGGGAATCTGGGAAAATTGGAGAGATGAATGATGCATAAGAAAAAGACATTACAACTATCTATCTATCTATCTTGTGCCAGACACCTCAATCCCATAAGGGGTGACCACAAACAAATCGCCTCCATGTCGCCCTGTCCTCCACCATTTCATTACCCTGCTCTCAGCTCACACACCCCTCTCTCATATACCTCTCCACTCCATCCCTCCATCTCATCCTTGGCCTACCCCTCCCTCTCCCCCATCCACTTCACTCACATTCACTCTCCTCGTCAGTCTCACACTCTCCATCCTCTCCACATGACCAACCATCTCAGCGTGTTTCTCCTAAAGCTTCCAATCACATCCATATCCACACCACAACGATCCTTCACTTCCTCATTTGTCAGTCAGGCTCTACATGTAACTCCACATGCACCTTTCAAATAACTCATTTCCACTGCTCTCACTCTTGACTTCTGTCCTTCCAACAAGGTCCAAGCGTCACTTCCATACGTTAGAGTTGGTATCACAGTACTCTTATGTAGTAGCTTTTTCACTTCCATGCTCACTTGCCTTTTTCTTATCACTGCTTTCAAGGAACCAGCAACCTTTCTTCCTTGTTGTACCCTTTCAAGCACTTCCATCCTTACTCATCACACTACCCAAGTACTTAAATACACTCACATTTTCCATTTCCTCCTCATCCAACCTCACTGTACAACCACTGACTTCACTTCTCTCGAAGACCGTAACTTTACTCTTCCTTACATTCACCTTTAGTTTCCGTCTCTTACACACTCTCCTAAAATTATCCACCAAGCCTTGCAGCCCCCCTTCGTCTTCACTTAACAACACAGTGTCATCTGCAAACAACAGTACTGGTAGTTTCCAAACACTGCACTTTCTCTCTTTGGCAGCTCCAACATCCACTGCCCTACCTTGTATCTCTTTTATAACACCATCCATATACAGATTGAACAACCACGGAGACATGACACATGACATTACAACAAGAAGAAATAAAGTGTGTGAGGCTGGAAGGGTGTGTGGAGAAGGTTCATACAGTAAGCTGGCGAAATTGTCTTCGAGATGAAGAACGTGTCAGCGGAAGAGTCTTTGTGAGAGACAACACTAATAGATTACATATATATATATATATATATATATATAGATAGATAGATAGATAGATAGATAGATATACTGTATATAGATAGATAGATATATATATATATATAGATAGATAGATAGATAGATAGATATAGATAGATATAGATATAGATATAGATAGATGGCTATATACAGTATGTATATATATATATATATATATATATATATATATATATATATATATATATATATATATATAAACATATATATATATATATATATATATATATATATATATATATATATATATATATATATATATATATATATATATATATATATATATATATATATATATATCACCATCCGGACCTCCTTTCCACCTAAGGGCAGGGTAAGGAGTATCAATGTCCAGACAGCACAAACTTGCCCAATCCAATAGGCCACGCTTCCATTCACTCATCATTCAAGCCCCCGGAATCCTGGCTGTACTGGATATGCCAAAAACATTCACCACATTCTGCAGCTTCACACAAACGTATCCGATTGAGTCAATCCAGATGCTGCCATGCTCAGATGGGGTGTCAAAATCCCTGATCATGCACTTCTCCTCACAACATTCATCCAGCCAGCTCGATCTCTTGTCAGTTCCCTAACCTCACCGACTTCCAAACCTCTCTTCCTCAAACACTCATCCACCATATCTCTCCACCTTCTCCTTGGCCTACCTCTCCTCCTTCCTCCTTCATCTTCGCTCAGGTATACCTTTTTCACCACTCTATTGTTATCCATTTTTTCCACATGACCATACCATCTCAGGACACTCTCTTCGATTCTGGTGTCCACCGACTTCCTCACTCCACATCTTTCACGAATCACATTATTTCGTATCCTATCCACCCTCTGTACTCCACATACATTCCTCAGCAGTCCCATCTCCACTGCTCTTACTCTTGCCTTTTCATTTTCATGCCACACCATAGTCTCACATCCATATGTTAAAGTTGGCACTAACACTCCCTCATGTAAGCCTCGTACAGCTGCAACATTCAAGCCTCTGTTTCCTATCAAGGCCTTCACTGCACCAGCTACTTCTCTTCCTTGTGTCACTTTACTTTCAACTTCTTTTGCACATTTTCCTCTCTTTTCTCTCACTGTACCAAGGTATTTGAACTCTCTCACCAATTCCAGTCTCTCTCCATTCATTGTGACATCACACTGGGAGTCACCTTCTCTCTCAGTAACCATCACTTTACTCATCTCTTCATTTACTCTCAAGGCACGACTCTCACAGGTATCAGCAAAACTCTGCATTAGCCTACCAAGTTCTTGCATGGTGCTTGCAAGCAGTACTGCATTAGCAGCATACAACAAATTTGAGATATTCCATCTATCACCATTCATTACCAACGCCATCCCTCTCTCCATTACTCGCGTTTTTACTTCTCTCATCACCCCAGAACCAATCATGTTTACAGCAGCTCTGCTCTCTCTATTCCCATTCATCAGGCTGTCAAAATATTCTTTCCATCTGGTCCTTACTTCATCTCCATGGGTTAGTAACCTACTACTTGCATCCTTCACACCATCACATTTCTTTCCGCTTTCACTTCTACATTTCTGCACCTCTTTCCAGAATAACTTTCTATTTTCAAAGTAGTTCGTATTCATTTTTCTTCCCAGATCATCATTTACCTCCTTCTCTTTCTTCTTCACTAGTCTCTTTACATACTTCTTGCTCTCGATATACTCAGTTCTTATTTCTACTGAACCCCTATCCTGTAACCATTTTAGCCACTTCTTCCTCTTTTCCTCCACCACTCTCTTAACCTCCTCATCCCACCATGTCGTACCCTTCTTTTTTTGTTGATACGCTTGCCACACCACACACCACTTTAGCATTCCTAACTAAGCAATCTCTATATGCATCCCACAGGCTGTCCAGATCCATTTCATTCCAGTTCACTGATACTAACTCGTCCTCTACTTTGGTCCTGTGATCATCGCCATTTCTTTGATCCTCAGCTTCTCAACTTTCAGTCTTTCTCCCTGACTGCTCCTCTCTCTCTTGATTCACCACACTCCTCTCAGCTTGATCTTGCACACCACAATCATATGATCTGACAGACCTCCACATTGTCCTCTCACAGCCCTCATATCAGCCACCCTTCCCATCATCGACCTGTCTATGAGCACGTAATCAGTCAAGGCTTCTTTCAACACGATCCCCATTTCCTCAATACCATGTATAATTATTTGCATCTTTGTGTTTGAAATACGAATTACAAATGCACAACCTTCTCTCCAGATACATATCCTTTAGTCGATTCCCATTATCATTTTCTACTGGTACGCCATAACAACCCATTATGTCATCCTCAGGACCAGTGCCTACTCTTCCGTTCATATCTCCCATCACGATCACTTTATAGCTCCTGGGCATTTCTCTCACTACTTCACCCAACTCATCCCAAAACCTGTCTTTCTCTCTCTCACTCCTGTCCTCACTCGGTGCATACGCTACAACTACTGCCACTTTCACCTTCTCAAACTTGAACTTGACATACATACACCTCGAGCTGACACATTTGTAGTCTCTCATTCCACTCTGCCACACCTCATTTATCAACAAAGCAACTCCTTCCTTACATCTTCTTCTCCCATTCATTGCCGTTCTTATACATTTCACACACACCCACTCCTCCACTTCGCACCCTTTCATCTTTGTTTCACACAGTGCCATCACAGCATATCTCGCACTCTTGAACACATTCAACACTTCCACGCTCTTCCTCTCCTCATTCACACCTCTCTCATTCCATATGGCCACGCGAGTCTGCCCATTTGGATGGGGCCCCGGGCAGGTACTGTTTGTGTGTGTGTGTGTATTATATTATATATCGGTATTTATATATTCATATATATATATAAATATATATATATATATATATATATATATATATATATATATATATATATATATATATATATAAAATATCAAATTTATTTAGTTGGTAATTTATTTACTTATTTGTTTAAATATTTATTTTTGCTGCCACCAGAGTTTATTATTAGGTTAGGGATTTATCACCATTACCCCGTTCAGTACGATAGAGTCCTTTATAAATTATTGCTACTAACGTCAGATGACGAAATATAGCTTAGGATAGACCTCTGCTGTGTTAGTACATGATTACTGGTTATGGCTTAATATTTGACTATTGGTGAAACAGTATGAAAATAATGAAATCTGTTGTGGATCATCATGTTCTCACGTGAAACAAACAGCATGACGTAAAGTTACTTCACAGTATCATCGATGATTTTACTTAGTTCGCATTCATTTTCCTTTCCCAACCCCTTCCCTGCCCTCCCCAGTATATTGCAGCACTCTACACCACCAGCACTACCATCACCACCACTACCATCACATACCGCCCACTCTCATAACACGCTCCATGCACTCAAAACTCTTGTTAACAATGCAGTTTTTTAACTCACAAACACAACTCTTTACATCACACCATAACAGTCACAACTCTCCTGTATATTTAATATTCATTCAACTCTCTGGAACATCCTGGAGCGGTGTACCCTGACATGTAATTTCCTGTAACGTTACATCCCGGACGAGTTTGTTATTTTGTTTTTAATAAACTAGTGTCCAGTCGCTTTTTCTCATGGAAACATATTCAGTACATACCTCCACCTGAAAATAAGAAAATTCTACACAATTCTATATTATACATTTCTGTCACTGGTGAAAGGAGTGTAGATGAAGTGATGACACATACATGGTTACAAGCCAGCACATGAAGACAAAGTACGAGATGATAAAAATGGCAGAATGACATAGATGAGAATGGAACACAAACAAAACATTAGCAAGACAACCATTAACACACACAATGAATTAACGTCAACAAAATGATGATAAATTACAGATAAAATACGGCAAGAATACTGGATGACAAATAATAAAGAATTAAACCACAATGGATAAAGAAAATCATAACTGGTGAACATAAGGAAATGAGAGAGAAGAATGGTGAAGACTGAGACGCCAGAAACACAACATCCCAAGACAAGCATTTCACTTGGGGAAAAAAAAAAAATACCGTGTTAATGTGTAACTCGGTACGTACTGGTTAATCAGTAGGACTGATATCTCAGGGTAAAAGAAATGGAGGGAGAGGGGAGGGAAGAAAGGTCAAACGAGAGAGAGAGAGAGAGAGAGAGAGAGAGAGAGAGAATAACTCCTTGGGATAGCTGGACTGGTGTATGAGTAATGGTGTCCAGTGTAGTCATACCCGGTACATGCTTTACGTCCAGAGAGAGAGAGAGACAAATATATCTATCTCTCACGCCACCTCACTTCCTCACAACCGAATCTAACCAGGATTAAATATATGCCTGTCTATTTCATTTTGTTACCATTATACCGGAGAGAAGCTAATTAAGACATGCTACATGGTCCCTCCAACCCCCCCCATCTCTCTCTCTCTCTCTCTCTCTCTCTCTCTCTCTCTCTCTCTCTCACACACACACACACACACACACACACACAACGTCTGACACCTATAATCTTACCAGCCAACCACTCAAACAGCTGTCAACTACTAACAAGAGTAGACACGATATCACAATTTATCTCCGTGCCAGTCTCTTAGTACTCCCTGTTAATACTCAAAATCTTTCTATAAATTCTCCGACATTTTAAGGTATCTTCTCCTTCCATAAAATATTTAAATATAGCAAAATAATAATAATAATAATAATAATACCGGTAATAATAATAATAATAATAATAATAGAAGAAAGGACTGGAGCAGGAGGCAGAAGAAAATTATCAAAATGAGTAATATTTGGTGTTGGAGGAAGAAGAGAGAGAGAGAGCAAAAACAAAATAAAAAAGAGGAAGGAGAAAGACGAGGAATATAATAAGGGGAAGCAGGAGAAATATGTGGCAGAAAAAAAAAGTGAAGCGAGTAAAATGAGATACAAAATAACAAGATGAGATTCAAAAATGAAGAGGAGAGAGGCGAGTCATAAACACAAGATAGAAACAGATAAAGATGAACAGAAGAAAAGATTGCGTGAGGAAAGAAGAGAAGGATGTAAGAAAAAAGAAATTAAAGTGGAGAAGAAATAATTCTGTTTTATCAGGAGAGATGAAAGGAGAGATAAGGCATGATTTATTCGAATGGAAAAAACGGGTGAGAGAGAGAGAGAGAGAGAGAGAGAGAGAGAGAGAGAGAGAATGAAACGCAGCATGACAAGAAATTAATGACTGAAGGAAAGAGAAAATATGAAAAAGAAAAGTGAGATGATGCGAACAGTGGTAAAAAAAAAAAAAAAATCTAAAATTATCTTTCGCAATGCGTAGTATCCAGAGTATAAATAAACCTACAGTCACCTCTTTGGCATTAACACTTTTAGAACACAAGGCGTCATTAGAATATGCACAATATAATGAAAGAAACTATGAAAAAAATATGAAAGAAAAGAATGCAACTATGGAAGTGGGGAGCACTGGAGCCTGGGGACAAAATGTTGCCTTTAAGGGTGTTTGTGGAGAGGTAAAGAGTGATTATCTATGTACTTATGCCTTTCGGTACCCCCGTTATGCAGACATACTGACATTCCCACTTTTTTACCATCCTTCCTTCTTCCTGCCCTTTTCTCCCACTTTCCTCTATCCTTTCCGTTTTCCTGACTGAGGCAATGATCTTCTCTCCTTTCCGTTTTTTCCTTCTATTCCTTTTCTATTTACCTCCGTACTTTCTTTCTTCATGTCCTACTGAAACATTTCCTTCCTTCCTTTCTCCTATCCCTGCATCCTTTCTTCCAGATATTGTTTCTTTTACGCTTCTTTTTCATTATGTTGACTTCTTCCCTGCTTCTCTCTCTCTCTCTCTCTCTCTCTCTCTCTCTCTCTCTCTCTCTCTCTCTCTCTCTCTCTCCCTTTCGTCTCCCCTGCCCTCCAGCCTGTATGTGGGGTAATGGCAGCGTTTATTAAGTGTTCATCGTATACGGCATTAGTGGGATTACAGGGAGACGGACCGCAGATAATGGCGAGGTTGGATTACATCAGATCAGTTTATTTGTTACAGGTAATAATAACACCCGGGGGAGGCGGTGACTCAATCGATAGAGAGGTGGCCTGCAGTCCTACCGGACCCAGGATCAAATCCCCGCTGGGACAGGGAACAGTTTAAGGCTCTGAATTTCATAAAAGCAAACTTTACTGATCTACCAGAAGACCCGCCGACATGTAAAAATAGGATACCCCCGCTAATACCAGTATGTACATGATTCCTGTATGAGACAGCTCTAGCATGTATTCAGTATCAATGTGGGTGTTAGCGCCAAAGTGGTGACATGTAGGAGAACTACTGAGCCTTGGGAGCAGGCTGTGAAGACTATGCCAAGATTCGGACACATAAAAAACAAATCATTCCACAGTGCCTGTGGCCAAACTCATCCCCATCCTCACCCTCTCTCACCCTCCCCGCTACCTCATCATCACCATCACCATTAACCCCGCCCTCACCCTGGCTATCACAATTAATCCCGCCCTCACCCTGGCCATCACAATTAACCCCGCCCACACCCTCACCATCACCATTAACCTCGCCTTCACCCTCACCATCACCATTAACCCCGCCCTAACCCTCACCATCACGATTAACCCCACCATCACTCTGACCATCACCATTAACCTCACCCTCACCCTCACCTTCTACCTCACTCTCAACTTAATTCACATCTTCATCCTCACTCACCCTCACCCACACCGTCATCCTGACCCTCACCCTCATCCATCTTAATGCTGGTGTTAATATCAAGGTTCAGTGGAATTTATGTACAATTTTGGCTCAGTATAGTTTTCTCAGTACAGGTAATCATCCCTCTTCAGTCCTCTGTTCCTAGCACTTAATCCTTCCAGCCAAAAACTGGCAGGAAAAAAGTAAGAAGGCTCACAGGACACAATATAAACCAACGGAAATGTGCACGAAAGGAAGTCTAAAACGTATTCATAGCTGCCATAATATGTATGAACGATGACAAAACAATAATAAACTGAGATTTACTCTGCCGGGTAAGGCCCGGTGGTCTAGTGGTCTGAGGGACCCAGTCGGGGAGGTCATATAACATACGTAGGTTCGAATCCACAAAAAGTGGAAGGGGAACTTTCATTTTCATGATGCCACTGGGGAGTTGGCCAGTCTCCTGCCTTCAAGCGCTCAGGTGTACCCCAACCTAGTTTCGGACCCCTGCGCCTTCAAGTGGATAATACAGAAATGGATTATTACTAGCCTGTCACAAAGTGTGCACCATAACCTGAAAAAGAAGGAAAATATTATTAATGACATATACAATGTGTATAATGAGCTTTTAGTCACAATCCCTCCCATTCCTTTAGTTACTCTTGCCTACTGAACCTTACTGAAACTTATACGACGTTGATTTAGATATAATGATAATTTCCTTCAATGGCATGTTTTTGTTTTACTAGTTATAAATCAACCGTGATTTTGCTGTTCTTATCTGTGACAACCATATACACACTATAACTAAGCACAGTATCAACCAGTGCCCTGCTACAGTGCGATAACCTTATTTCATTAACTTGATCCCATGAAACTTTTTCAATCAAGGAAAGTTGTCATGTTTTAGTGACAACTTCTTATATCAGTTCCGTCGACTAGAACACCAAAAACTGTATGTTGAAATTTGACGAAATGTTACAATTATAAAACAGCAGCATTACTGTACAGTACGTAAACTGAACTACTCATACCATAACATTGCCACTGTTGGCAATGTTGTGTTTACTGCTGGTCTGCACTGATGTTACACTTTAACATCCACATTAAACAGGGCAATCCCCCCTCCCCCCCCTCTCTCTCTCTCTCTCTCTCTCCCCCCCCCCAAGTATTACCGTACGTGCAGTACCGTCAACACACACACAATATAGATGTCCTTTCTTCCATTGTAATTACAGTATACACCACAGCCCTCCCCTCACGCTGCTGGTTTTTATGTCTACACCGCATTACACTTGGATGAGGTGCAGTCATAACACATACACACTCAGCTGTGTGTGTGTGTGTGTGTGTGTGTGTGTGTGTGTGTGTGTGTGTGTGTGTGTGTGTTAATAGCTCTTCAAAAATCTCTCGAAAGAAAACTGGGTTATTAGGAAACTAGTTTTGCCTCATCTTAAAATCTCTCTCTCTCTCTCTCTCTCTCTCTCTCTCTCTCTCTCTCTCTCTCTCTCTCACACACACACACACACACACACACACACCAATAACATTTCCCAGAGCCACATTCCCTGCTGCATCATCCTCATTGCTACTCCAGCTATTCTGGTTAATACTTCTTAACTGTACATATTGTCCCGATATTTATCACCAGTCAAAAATATGATAGCATTACCAAGGCATTCCGTGCGTGTCGTTATCCATGGTTTCCACTTACATTCTTTATATAAGAGTAGTATCAACCTGGAGTTATTGGTACTAGCGTATCCTTTGTTTGAGGTTAAACATTAGTCTCATACGAATGCCAGTGTAGTGTTTTGTTATTTGTAGTGTTGTCCATTGTTACTGACCTGTCAAGCTGAGTTCAGTCTCCAGTCCCTAAGTTATGTGTGTTGTCTTTCTCTTCCCTCAACGCTGCTTACCATGCACAATTCTTTAACTGTTTCATCTCCATAGTTAAACATACTTGATACCACTCCTCGCTCTGACGCTTCTAAATAGTAAGTTCAGTACGACCACGATGTTTTTTGTATTTTTTTATTAGGCTTCTTCCTAAAACTTCCATAATTACTCCATAATTACCTTCTACAGCCAATGTGTGGGCCAGGGAAGCGGCAGGTCATAATCTTATATTACCAGTGTAAGGTCAGCAAGGTCAGCAGTCCCTCACACTACCGCTAAGGTAGCCAAGACAATCTGGCCACAACTCACTAATTCTTCACACATGACACTTATGGCCCCGACCTGGATTACACTTACCACCTACTTCCCGGAAAGTGTAGCGGTATATAAAAGGGGGAATTTACTAGTACAGGTTAAACTGGGTGGTATGTTGGTATCACTGGCATACGTGGTGGTGGTTGTTAATGGTACAGCGTTAAAATACAGTACATCGATGTGAACTAATTAATTAATCCTTGCGTGGATACTAACAGCTCAGTATAATAATCTCTATAACTCTGTGGTACAAAGCAGACTTTTCTTATATAAATTACGGAGAAGTAAAAGAATGAAATGGCGGTCTCACTGTTTTGTACCTTCATTTTACGTATATGGCTGGCCAATTGTAAGGGTTAGTAATAACCACAGCAACTTCAAAACTCACACAAACTACATTACGTTTTCCTTTATTGTTTCTCCACAGAAGTAATAACAAACATTAGCCTTGTAGAAGTAAATTTAGAAACTCATGCGATTACACTATTACATATAATTAAAATGAGGTTTACGATCGATGCATATAATTTTTATGCATGCACCTGTGAACATGAGTCCCCAGTAACAATACTACTTTGTATTTTTGCTGAAGCTGATGATAACGCAAGAGGGAGACTGATAGTTAGTATACTCCCAATGAATATATATGACCAGAGACTGAAAGCTGAAGTTTATAGCAAACTACCCATATGAACCTGTATGGATTGATACTGAAAGCTATCTTTTTTATCGCAGTTTACTCTACTGGAATTATTTGGATAGATTTTGAAAACTGCATTCTTTATCGCAGTCTACTCCACTTGAAGATCATGGATAGACTTTGAAAGCTGTTCTTCATCGCAGTCTACGCCACTGGAATTACAGGGAAAAACTCAGAAATCTACTCTTTTTATCGCAGTCTATTACACTGGAATTGCATGTAGCTATTAGTATATGGGAAACATGTGGAAATTCAATTATACAAAAAATTTCCCTGTACTGTCCTGGAACCACTGCACACAGCAACGAATGAACAGTAAAACTCCCTATGTGACCCACCCAAAACCCAGTAACGAAGGCTGCAATATTTGGAATCTTAATTTTGACGTGCTTTCCAACAGACACCACTTAGATCAAACTGGTCGTATATTTTATTTGAAAGACTGAGGTTGCATGATTTTCTGAAAAATAAAAAAGTAGCATCAAAATCACAAAATACCAACAGTTACCCAAGAGTGTAGATACCTGTAAACGACGACAATAAATTCGAACCAGCCACCAAAAGCAGTTTTAGAGATATCCAAGAGGTGTTTGCAAAAATTAGTTGGTCAAAGAGCGGACGATTTTGCTGATAAAGAGTAAACAAGAACAAAGAGGAAGCCAGAAGAAAAAGAAGAGTGTGGGGAGTACAAAAAACTTAGGAAGATGAGTATTAGAATACTGAATAATTTTGTGGGTGAATACAGCACTAAAAGAAAAATCAAGAATCAAGGCCTGAGATGCTGGAGAGAGAGAACAAGAGATAGGTTACAGAATAATAATTTGTTGGTGACGAGGAAACAAAAACATTATTACTGTTTTCCTGTGAAGTGAACTTAAGGTGAAAGTTGAGGAAGGGCAATGGAGAAACTGGAACTTATTTACCCGGGGACTGGAATCAGGAATAGGCGGAAAATTGAGAAAATGGTAAAATAAGGAAAACAGTACGTTAATGAGAAGAGCAAAACTGTTAAAATCTGATGAGTATATCATCATGAGCAGTCCGAAGCACCAGTTACACCTTTCTGTAAAACGACTTTTTTTTTTTTTTTCTGTCACCAGCCGATTCTCTTCAGGTCCCCGCTCGTAGGATGGGTTTATAAGCATTCTTAAGTTACATCCTTATTAGGGTAACGTCATATATATTTTGTTCTAACAAAATCTGTGCATTTTTTTTTTTAGGGAGATCTCTCGTTGTGATGGTGTTATAAACAATCTCTGAACCCAATGAGTATGATGGTGTCTTTATTATTTATTTCTTGCTGGTGCCAGACGAATGCATTCACATTATAGCAGATAGGAGATGTGGACGGTATTTTCTGCCTTTGATTATTTCTTTCTGACCAAATAGCTGCAGTAAGTACTAAGGCCCCACATAACGCTACCTTTTAGTACTTGGACAGAAGTCGGGCTGCTTTGGCTGTGGCAGCAGACAATATATGTGGGGTGCTTGAAGCCTAATGGTACTGTGTTTAGACACTGCACTGTAGGGGAATGATAATCAGGCACGACTAAAAAGTTGTTGCAATGGAAGGCTTGGGGGGAAGGGAAATGACCCGTCAGGAAAAGATAAAGGTGGGTTGTAATTGTATACAAAGGCAAACAGAACAGTAAGGGAGAATAGAAAGGTGCAGTGAAGGAAATAAATGTGAGCAAAGGAGATTTTTTTTTCCAATGACGAAAGAACCCAAGGCCAGGAACCTGCAAATAGTTGCCTCCAAGACAAAAAGAAACACAGAAAATACATTACAGAGAGCCAAATTCAAGATCCGTTCATTTCGAGATGCTTTGACACACTGTGTTTGAAAGACTGGAGATCATAGGCAGTAGGAAATACACACAAGGGAGACAGTTCCAGAGATGTCCTGTTGCATACCTAAAAGACTGGGAGTAGCAGTTAACTCTTACATTAGAGAGTTGGGCAAGTTGGAATGAGAGTTTGTTGTCAGATGGGTGCAGTGCGCCCGTCATAGTGGTGAAGGGATGCAAGCAGACAGTTCAGTGGAGCAGTGCCCATTCAAGCAGCAATAGACAAGATATAAAGATGAAACAGTGAGGCGAAGAGACAGACTTCGAAGAGAGCCAGGAAAAGGAGGAGAGCTAATGAGACGAAAAGCCCTTGACTTCACAAAGTTGAGAAGAGCTGTATGTGGGGAACCTCCCCACACATGAGAGTTGCACTCCACTCAGGGGCGAATAAAACCTGTGTATAAAGACAACAACTGCTCAGAGGTAAAGAAGGCACTGAGTCAGCTTGGCTCACCCAGTCTCTTGGAAGCAGATTTTACCAGAGAGGTAATACGTTCTTTCCAAGACAAATAACCAGAGAATGGAACCTCAAGTATCGTTAAAGATGATGCAGGATTGAGCTGGACATTGTTAAAAATTTGAGGGTACTCATATGGAAGATTTTGTTGGGTTGATAGATGTAAAGGCTGAGTTAATAGCAAGAAAATTATTTTTACCCCAATCAGAGATATGAGCCAAGTCAGACATTAGGTGTACCATAGTCACATCCCTTGTTTGTTGAAGGAACTGCTGAGATGGACGCTCTGGGAAGCTAATGGAAAGGTGAAGGGTGGAGTCATCTGCGTATGAGTGAATAGGGTTAAATGTACAGCTCAGATGGTCATTGATGAATAAAAGAAAGAGATTTGGTGATAGGATAGAGCCACCACCACCACCACCACCACACCACCATTGATAGCTCTAGGCAAAGAGCAGTGGCCATAAACAACAGCAGCTATAGAACGACCAGAAAGGAAGCCAGAGATGAAGGTACAGATAGTAAGATAAAATCCGTAAGAGAGCAGTTTGGAAATTAAACCCCAACCCCCTCATCGCCTCATATGAAGCGATATGCAGGCCATCCATGGCCACACTGATTGCTTCATATGAGGCAATGGGTGTCTGTGCCATAATTTCAGGTCAGAGGAAGCATCATTGGTTTCCATGGGAACGCTGAGTCTCCTTCTCCCTCTACACCACCAGATGCTGTTGCCAAGCCCTGCCGCACAGAAGTTCCCAAATACTGCATATTTAGTAATTCAGTTCTTGTTTGTAGCCCAGCAATGGCGGATTCATTCCCAGCGACCTCCCATGATGCTAGCGACTTATCGTCGCCCTCACACACACCCAAGAGGCGTAAATTACAAAAAGGCGAAGGTGATGAGTTCGAGATCAGAAACACTTGATTTGACAACAAAAAATCAACTTAGTATAAAAAAAAAAAGTCCTAAAACAATGACTCAGGGAAGATACTCAGGTTGGTAAAAAAATTAGCGCGGCGAGGTTAGATTTATGCATGATTCGATCGAAAGCCTTTGATAAGTACAATGGCAAAGCTTCGCCAAACTCTCGAAAACAGGATGACCAGGAGTCTGAAAGGTAGGGTAAGAACATCACCAGTGAAGCATCCCTGGCGGAACCCATACTGACGATCAGAAAGGAAGTTGTGATAGGAAAGATGCTTTTTTTTTTTTTTTTTTAGTAAAAGACTTGAAAACTTTAAAACACAGGATCTTAAAGCAATTAGGCAATAATTAGAGGGATGAAAATGGTTACCCTTTTTTGTTTTGTTTTTTGGACAAACAATGAGAGCAAACTTCCAGCAAGAAGGAAAGGTGCAAGCTGATAGACAAAGGAGAAAGAGTTTACCTAGGCAGGGTGTAAGCACAGAAGCACAGTTCTTGAGGACAACAGGAGGGGCCTCGCTAGACTCATATCCCTTGTTAGTACTGAGACCAGTGATGGCAGAAACTACGTCAGATGAAAAACCTTTAATGTTAGCCATGAGAAAGTCGGAGGGGGCAAGTGATGGAGAAACAGCGCAGGAATTGTCTAAGGTCGAATTGGAGGAGAGAGTCTGAGTGAAGAGTTCATTATCAATAGAAGAAGTAGCTACAGAGCCATCAGCGTGGAAAAAAAGAAGGGAAAGATGATGTGGTAAAGTTGTTAGCAAGGTTTTTGGCAAGGTAACACAAGGAACGGGAAGAATTAGACTTGGAGAGTTCAAGGCAATTAGTACAAATGAAATTAGTTTTAGCAGAGTGAAGAACAGACCTAGCACGATCGCAAACGGAAACATAAAAGAGATGAGATTCAGGAGCAGATTGGCTCCAGTACCTTTTGTAGGCCTTCTCAATGTTGTGAACAGCATTAGAACAAGCGTGATAAAACCAATGTTTTTTTTGTTTTTTTTCATTAGTCAGAGAATATGAGAAAAGAATGTATGCTACCATAACCGACAGAATAACCTCATAATGCACAGGGCACACTCTGATGGCTCTTGGCCATGGATTCCCTAATCATTCCAAGGAAAATCAAAGGAAGTACCGCCAGAGGGCCTCTCAATCAGCAGTTCCAAAGTTCCACAACCGGCGCTTCTTTGAAGGGTCCACAGGCCTTACTGGAGCGATAAGACACGTTAAGGCGATAAGGTTGTTATGGGTGAAGCCCAACACAGAGGAAAGATTAACAACGTAAGCAGAAGGATTAGTTGTAAGGAAGAGGTCATGTATGTTGGTCTCACAAAAGACTTTGTGTAAACTTGTAGAGAAGTTATATATATATTGAACTTGTGGACGAGCGGTTGTTATACGGGAGTAGTTTGTAAGTAGATAATCTTCGCTCCCATTTGTCATGCAATGACAGGAGAGGTAAAGAATAGTATGGGACTATTTTTTTTTTTCTTGGAAATATTAACAAAGTCTCTCACACACGAGTGAAGTATAAAGTAGAGTCCCGCTAGCTACCTCCCTGTCTCTCTCTCTCTCTCTCTCTCTCTCTCTCTCTCTCTTCCATGTTGCTAAGCCCTTCTCCCTACTACCTGCCTGTTCTATGGTCTGTCTCCTTCTGCCTCTGCTTCCTAAATTCTGGTGTAGCAGGGGTCGTGTCACGTGTGTTACACTGTGGTTGGAAAGTTCTAGAAGCCTGTGTGTGAGTATGTGTGTGTATGGTCACGAGGCGCTGTCGTGTGCCTATAAAGCATTCCTTGAGTTAAGAGTGTGTAAGCATGTTTAGCATTGCTCGATTCTCGCAGACACAATACCTTCTCATCATCTGACTTCCTGCTTCTATCTGTCTCTCTATCTATCTATTTATCTATATATCTATTATGATTTGTAATTATAATATGGAGTCCTAACATATGCTCGGCCACGCCGCTAGAGGACCTCCGACAGCAATCATCATTGACATATGCTAATCTATTAGTACATAATATTGATTATAATATTGTATACATATAATATTCATAGTAAATTGCAATGATATAGTATTACATTTTAAACAAGTTGTATACATAATTGAACAAATGCAATGGTTGTTGTATGACATTTTGTAAGATGTGTATGTATAACAGACATACACATATAATTGTGCAATGGTAATACTGCAAGGTTATTACATTACATATTGAGTTAACCCTTTTGTAATGTCTAATGTTTCACCTAACTTGTCAGATGATTCTGGTAATACAGAATTGTGGTAATACATAACTAACATTGTGAATTGTTACATAATTGTATTGTAATTATTACATTGTAGTAACATTGTAGTAATACATAATTGTAACATGAATTGTTACATAATATTGTGGTAATGCATAATTGTGTTGGCCTTATAATTGTAGTTACATTTTGTTAATGCAACTGTTACATAATTGTGTTGGCCTTATAACTGTAGTTAAAGTTACATAAAAGTTACATCTTGTTAATGCAACTGTTACATAATTGTTACATATTGTCTGTAGTTACATAATTGTAGTTAAAGTTACATAAAAGTTACATCTTGTTAATGCAACTGTTACATAATTGTTATATATTGTTTGTAGTTACATAATTGTAGTTAAAGTTACATAAAAGTTACATCTTGTTAATGCAACTGTTACATAATTGTTACATATTGTTTGTAGTTACATAATTGTAGTTAAAGTTACATAAAAGTTACCTCTTGTTAATGCAACTGTTACATAATTGTTACATATTGTTTGTAGTTACATAATTGTTGTTGAAGGTACATAAAAGTTACATCTTGTTAATGCAACTGTTACATAATTTTTACATATTGTTTATAGTTACATAATTGTAGTTAAAGTTACATAAAAGTTACATCTTGTTAATGCAACTGTTACATAATTTTTACATATTGTGTGTAGTTACATAATTGTAGGAAGTGTAATATAATGCAATCGTTTGTCGTTACATAATTGTTACATATCGTTTGTAGTTACATAATTGTAATAATTGCAGTCCTGACATTGAATCCGGTCATGCTGCGGTCGATGATATGATGTGCCATGCCACTAGCTTGTGGAGACAACAATTTGCTTTTTTGTTTGTAGTTTATGTGGTATTTTGGCATTTGTAGTAACACTTACACTTATTTTCATTTGTTTGTTACGTGATCTTACTCTATTTCTTTTTCTTTCTTTTTTTTTTTTTGTATGTATTGATTTTCTATAGTTTGTTTTTCTTCGTTTGTCTACGCTTTTTCTGTGTTGTTCATGGTTGCATAATTGCTGGCTAATTTCCTAGGGACCCTTTTTTAATGTTTATTTTATATTGCACAGATATCACTGAAAATGATATTATATAGCCCCATATTTTGTTATTTTATAAATATATATATATATATATATATATATATATATATATATATATATATATATATATATATATATATATATATATATATATATACACTATATACAGTATTAACTCTATACATTGACTTGTTCTTCACTTGTACCTATCACGGGCAATATATGTCAGCATTGTGTGGAAATCTTTGTCTTCACGACTGTGTTGAAGATGTTCATTCTTGCTAACGTCATTTGTGTTGGCCATTTTTTTTTTTTCTGGTTTTCCTTGTAACTTAATTTATATATTTCCACTAGGTAGCTTTAATTAATAAATGTTTAATACAGTTCTTTTAATCGCTCACTGAGTAACTGTGATGGTATATTTTCTTTATCACTTTGTAGATGTAATAATGTAAAGCTGTATGTATGAAACACGTATTTTATGTAGGTATAAATGGTAACACTCGTTGGTAGTAAATAAATGCTATAATAAATGAATGAACATATACAGTGTAGAATATTTATTGTTGGTGATTATTTAGTTTGAGTTATGGAGATAACTGAAGTAAGTATATGTATGTAAGTTGTAACCATACAGCACGTTTTATATGTTTGTGCAAAATGTGTTGTCTATCACTGTGTATCGTATGAATGAAGTAACTGTGTAACTCCCTAATTTTTTACCGTGGTGGGAATAGGGTGAGTGGTGTTACACGTGGTGATTGCGTTGTTCTTCACGGGTTGATTGACGTGTTGTGGGGTGTCAGACACACGGCTTGGCGTCGTCTCAGCACACGTATGGTGACGTCGACTTCCCACACTGGTGGCTGTGGTGAGTAAATGAGTAGCGATGAGTAACTTGAGTGAAGATGAGTGAGTAAGATAGGTTGTGAATATGGACTTGGTATTTGCTTCGTCGTCT
This sequence comes from Coenobita brevimanus, assembly GCF_032717465.1. NCBI lineage: Eukaryota > Metazoa > Arthropoda > Malacostraca > Decapoda > Coenobitidae > Coenobita > Coenobita brevimanus. The sequence goes on along the minus strand of NC_136970.1, from coordinate 21,267,219 downwards.
TGACCTCTTCACTCCTGTGTCAGCGGTGGAGGTTGGGGGACGGTAGGAGAGAAAGGAAGGTGAGGTCTGGTGGTTGTGAGTTGTGAGTCGTATCTCACTCTTCGTTTGTTTGTTTTGTTTTTCTTTCTCGAGGTTTTCTCGTTCCTTTTCTCTTGTGATTTACTCGTTGTGGGATGAAGAGTGCCGCTACTTGTAGGAGCGTGTAGAAGATTATACAGACGACTCGTAGAGTTGTTACTTGTAGTTGATCGTAAATGGTTGTAGTTCGTTTGTTCGTCGTAGAAATTGCAAGATTGTTTGTATCAGTACTTTGTTAAACTACTGGCAAGGCTTCATGTGATCACTTCTAAATCAACGTGATGATCGTGGAGACAGAGGGGCGGTTGGAGAGAATACTGTCAGGAGCTGGTTGTGAGTTGCTGGTTGTGAGAGGTATTTTTTTGTTTTCACTCTTGGTAATGGAGAATCAATTGTACACTCGTGGGCTTGTATTTTGTAGGAATTCATTGTAGAACTGAAGCTAATCTTGTAGAGTCTCGCCTGCTTTTGTAGAAATTCTCTCTTGATTCGAAGACAAGGTCCATACTTTCGCTGACCACCAAATGTCTTAAAAGACTTTGTATATTCTTGTGGAGTCTCCCCTGCTTTTGTATAAACTTGTAGTGATGTTTTGTAGAGAAGTAATATATATATTAGACTTGTGGACGAGCGGTTGTTATACGGGAGTAGTTTGTAAGTAGATAATCTTCGTTCCCATTTGTCATGCAATGACAGGAGAGATAAAGAATAGTATGGGACTATTTTTATTTGTCTTGGAAATATTAACAAGGTCTCTCACACACGAGTGAAATATAAAGTAGAGTCCCGCTAGCTACCTCTCTCTCTCTCTCTCTCTCTCTCTCTCTCTCTCTCTCTCTCTCTCTCTCTCTTCCATGTTGCTAAGCCCTTCTCCCTACTACCTGCCTGTTCTATGGTCTGTCTCCTTCTGCCTCTGCTTCCTAAATTCTGGTGTAGCAGGGGTCGTGTCACGTGTGTTACACTGTGGTTGGAAAGTTCTAGAAGCCTGTGTGTGAGTATGTGTGTGTATGTGTGTGTATGGTCACGAGGTGCTGTCGTGTGCCTATAAAGCATTCCTTGAGCTAAGAGTGTGTAAGCATGTTTAGCATTGCTCGATTCTCGCAGACACAATACTTTCTCATCATCTGACTTCATGCTTCTATCTGTCTCTCTATCTATCTATTTATCTATTATGATTTGTAATTATAATATGGAGTCCTAACACTGGAGCTCTCTCCAAGGCGGTCAGGGATACGGTAGGGTGCTGTGCAAGCTGCTATAGGTCATTAAGGATAGAAAAGAGGTAGGCTTCTTTACCGAGTGGTTCAATAAAAGGAGAGGAGAGCCAAAGGTGGTGGTGAACATTGGAATCTCCCAGAGTGATGATCTCAGAGAAAGGTGAAATGAATAGGATGTGTTCCATCTTAGAAGAGTCAAAGAATTTTTCATAGTCAGTAGAATTAGGGGATAAATAAACAGCACAGATATATTTAGCCAGAGAATGGCACTAAAACCGAAGCCAGAGAATAGAGAATTAAGAAGATTCAAGTTCAGGAATACTAGAGCAAGATAAATTGTTTCCTACATATACACAACAGCCACCTTTGACTTTGAAATGAGTATGGAGAAAATGGGAGGGACTGTCATAATTTAAAATGATTTAGGAAAGGAGAAGTAAAAAAAGAAATGGGAACACGGAAAATGGGAGCGTCAGACTTAAATATGATTATGGGAAGGAGGGTTGAGATGAGGGAAAGCTGAGAGCAAGAGAAAGGGGACCGTGAGACCGAAAGATAGTTTATGGGTGACCAGGAATATTGAAAATGAAAGAAACGGTAAGTCTGGGAGCAAAGAAAAGGTTAAGTCAGAACAATGAATAATGCTGTGAACGAGCAACAATAAGGAACGATGCAAAATGGTTAAATGTCAGGATGAGGAGACAGAAAGGCTAGGGAAAATGTACTGTTAGAATCAGATGTGGTTTTGTGGGGGAAGATGGAAGCGAAATGAAAACTGCAGAAACTGGGAAGATTCATGAAAATGTAATATGACTGTCAAAATCATATGTGGCACTAGCGGAGAACAAAAACAAGGGAAAAAATACGGGGAGGAGATGAACAGGTGAAAAAGAGGATAAGGATGAGAAAGACAGCTATGGCCTGAAAAATACCTTCAATGTCTGGTTAGATGATTACTGAATGTTATTATGGCCGAGTGTAAAGACACGGAGCGACTTCCATCTAGTTACACTATATTCAATTTCCTTCAGCTAATTCCGAAAAAAAAAAATAAAATAAAATAAAATGACAGGTACCTGTAGTAGTACAGTATATGAGGAGGCGTGTCATAGTTTCCACTGTCTAATCTAAAAGTCGTAAATGTATGTAGATAATTATGAAAACTTCATTACCTGAAAGACCAAAAATTCTTTAGATAACCAGCACCGAAGTTACGCTTCCGAAGTAAACAAGTTTTGGATCTGGACACCTTGCATGGGGTAATACTGGGGTACTACTGGGCTGGTTGATGCCGATTTTGTTCTGGTCCTGGTCACGGTGGATTAGTAACAAAGAATGGTAGATAAATAAATCCACTTTCCTTAGTGGAGATGTCAAAGCTCACGCGCAGCCGACTGCAAGACTGAAGATATCTGAAGTGTATTATCGATATTGTAAATGAATTTCGCCTTCACCTGACCCAGAAATTTCTGATGCACTTCACACTGCCACCATCATCGCACCCACAACCACAACGTCCTCAACACACTCGACTCTATACGCAAACACCACATTTATAGTACATACCGGTACCACCACCAAACTCCCAAAGGTCGCTTACACACTATAATTGGATAAATAAAACCTTACCCACCAAAAATAACAACGCACTCGTCATTCCATACACTTAACACACTGACTACATGAAGTACACATATGATTCAACACTGCTCTCATCATTCACTCTGAGCACTCATACGGCTAAATTAAATATAAGCAATGAGTTTTTCTTTAAATGATTATATTACTGATAAATATATGTATTACATTAGTGTTCACTGTTTATATCAAGCAGAGATTGTGTGTGTGTGTGTGTGTGTGTGTGTGTGTGTGTGTGTGTGTGTGATGCTCGTATCATTATTCATGACTGCTGCAGCTGCAGTAATATATCATTCATAAATTTTGCACCTCCAGGGGAACAAAATAACTGTTAGCTGCGGGCCACGGGAAGAACAAGGGACATGGGAAGTTTAGGCACACTCTTTTACATTTTCTTTCTGTCATTAAAAATACTGTTCCGTCACAACACACTATATAATTTTTGTATTGTACTTCAGATCTGGTTTTAAAGGAATAGCTAACGAGCAAACATTCTGCAATATCCTTTCCTAAGTCATGCTGCAAAAACTGTTCTTATATACAACAGGGAACTGATCGTAGGGCTTGTATGCTACGTTACCTACAGAAATCTCATGCCCTCATCCTCGTCTGTCCTTACCCACTCATCATCCGCTTACCTACCAGTCAGTCCACCTGCCCAACCCACCAACTCACCATCCACTCTTTTACAGGATCCACCTTTACCCACCCACCAAACCACCTAGCCCACCCGCCAACCCACCTGCCTCGCCCACTCTCATAAAAGGACCACTCTTTCCCATCGATCAACCCATCTACTCTCGCCAGCCAACAGCCCACCACCCACCATCATGGGAACCTACACAGTAATATCCATGTGGATATTGATTCAGGGTACCCTCACCCTCTTCCACCCTAATCCATTCACCACCCTTCCTACCCCCACTAGCCAACTGACCCACCCCAACTAACCAACGCACCTACCTCAGCCACCAACAACCCACAACCTACAGTAATGAGTCCACACAGGGTAATCACAAATCAGGTGAGTGTGTTGGTTATCCGGCGCCACAAACTAGAACATATAGCCATTTCTCTCCATGTAAGAGAACTTGCTTGTATCACGGGTGTAAACCTGCAGTAGAAGGGGAGGGGATTTGGTGGCTACGAATGAGATAGATACTGTGACTGGATGACACAGATAGAGTGTTAGACTGAAAATAATAGGATTCTCTCTCTCTCTCTCTCTCTCTCTCTCTCTCTCTCTCTCTCTCTCTCTCTCTCTCTCTCTCTCACACACACACACACACAACACACACACACACACACACACACACACACACACACACACACACACACACACACACACACACACACACACACTGTCCTCGAGGAACTTTAGTAGATACAATCCAGTTTAACCTCTAACTCGCCCCTTACCAGTTCTCTGAGGTGCTATTACGACAAGCTATCTGGGGCAGCAAAGGCGGAGGGGGAGGGAGGAACAAGGAGAGGGAGATGGAACAGCGTATGTAGTACAGACAGAGGGGGAGGAGAAGTAAGAGGGATGAAAGGCCAGGACGCAGGAAAAGGGAGGGGAAGGAAGAGAGAGAGAAAGGGGGCAAAATCAAGGAAGGCGGGGATGGGTAAGGAGGGTAAGGATAGGAACACTAACACTATGACAGGAATGGCTGTGAACGGCCAAACGATCTCTCTTGAATGCCAACAAATATTTCACAGTCCGAGCCATGCTCGCCAAGTATCGGTGTGTGTTTGTGTGTGTGTGTGTGTTCTCGATAACTTTCTTCGTTTAGCTTTTTCATGTGCGTTAATGCCTGTCCCTACACCACTTAAAACTCTCTCTCTCTCTCTCTCTCTCTCTCATAGCATTGCTGTCTTCAGTTCCTCTTCCCTTCGTCAGTATTTTCGTCTCTTCCCGTCTCCATCTGCAAATTATGGGCAAGACAGAACCTCAAAACACAATGCTTTTTACATCACTATTTCCTTCCAGCACACACACACACACACACACACACACACACACACACACAAGAACGCACGCACTCTCTCTCTCTCTCTCTCTCTCTCTCTCTCTCTCTCTCTCTCACACACACACACACACACACACACACACACACACACACACACACACACACACTCGACTCTAGCAGTTAAAACGCGTGATGGGTCGTGGCTGAATGGCTGTGGTTTTGCGTGTGCCAGTGGCAAGAACCTAATGGACAGGAGAATAGGGATACCGAAGAAGGGTGTGTGTGTGTGTGTGTGTGTGTGTGTGTGTGTGTGTGTGTGTGTGTGTGTGTGTTTACACTTTATCTGTTCTGTAAGTTTATGATAGAACAGGTAGGGCATGGAAGGGAAAGGAAAGGGTGGACAGGTGTGTGTGTGTGTGTGTTTATGTGTGTGTGTGTGTGTGTGTGTGTGTGTGTGTGTGTGTGTGTGTGTGTGTGTGTGTGTGTGTGTGTGTGTTTACACTTTATCTGTTCTGTAAGTTTATGATAGCAGAGCAGGAAGGGCATGGAAGGGACAGGGAAGTGTGTACAGGTATGTGTACAGGTGTGTGTGTGTGTGTGTGTGTGTGTGTGTGTGTGTGTGTGTGTGTGTGTGTGTGTGTGTGTGTGTGTGTGTGTGTGTGTCAGGAAGGGCAACGAAGGGAAAGGGAGGGATGAATAGGATAGGGAAGTAATGGAATGACAAAAAAAAATTCCAAGGGGAGGAAAGTGAATGTGAGTAAAGGCTGAGTGACAAGAAGGTGACAGACAAGAAGAGATGGACATAAATGGGAAGGAAGGCAAAGCAGAAGGAGACAAGATGCAGCAAACACGTGAGGTAAAAACTGATAAACTTGTACCGCTCAAGGTCTTACTCCCTGGGCCCGAACCTGATATTTAATTGAAAACTTTCCCGCCACATCGTCACTTCCTGAACCAAGTCATTATTACCCACGGTTATGACGCAAAATTCACAAACTTCTTAATTAGCACAAGTTGACGGGAAGATTTTAAAGTCACGGGGCAGAGTTCATGAAGTGCCAAAACAAAGAAAGAATAATAATAATAAAAAAAAAGACATTTTAGAGTGGACGTTCTCTCTCTCTCTCTCTCTCTCTCTCTCTCTCTCTCTCTCTCTCTCTCTCTCTCTCTCTCTCTCTCTCTCTCTCGACCCTGACAGGACCCAGTAATAGTGTAAAACAGGGAAATAATGAGGATCGAAGCAACACATCAAAGGACAGGGGTTGGCCAATCATTTGGTTTTCATGCCCACTTTAGGGAACAGAGACAACACTGTAGATAAGATATAACAATAAAGACTTACACAGCCTGATAGGAAGACGAAAAGAAAGATATTTAAGGGACATGTGTTACCTCTCTCTCTCTCTCTCTCTCTCTCTCTCTCTCTCTCTCTCTCTCTCTCTCTCTCTCTCTCTCTCTCTCTCTCTCTCTCTCTCTCTCTCCGTCTGTCTGTCTGTCTGTCTGTCTGTCTGTACTTGTAGGGAACAGAGACAACACGATAGATAAGATATAACAGTAAAGACTTACACAGCCTTATAGGAAGATGAAAAGAAAGATAATTAAAGGACATGTATTACCCCTCTCTCTCTTTGTGTCTGTCTCTCTGTCTCTGTCTGTCTGTCTGTCTGTACTTGTAGGGAACAGCTGTAACTTGCAATACTTTGGTGATAGAAACTCCGTGTACAAACAGCTAGATAAGGAGTTTATTACAAGCTCACAGTAAAATAGTCTGCCCGTCTTGGCTGCCTGTTATGAACTGAACAGTGGCGCCGTCTTCCCAGGCTTCAGGTCCTGGGAAAGCGTGCTAGGTGAGCAAGTTTAGTGGGGGCATGTATGCATTGGGGGGGAACATATATACATTGGGGGTAGACATATTGTGGAGGGGGTACACTACTCCCCCGGGTAGCTGAGATGGTGTCTCCTGACACCAGGAGTTAAATGGGGTTTGATTATAGTAGTAAGGCAGGACCGGAGAGGTTTGTACAAGGGATAAGTATGATACAGGGGCAGTAGGGGAGACATGGCCATGTTTAGGGGAGGGAATTAGAAGGATATATACATATAAGATATACAAGGATTAATAGGTACGAGTCCAGTAAGGGTCGAAGGTATGCATAGATATAATGGGAATTACACAATAATAGTTTGATACATGATAAACAAGGAGTAGATATGAGAGAGCTATTGTTCTTCGTTAATTTTTTTTTTTTTTGTATATTCTGTAGGATACACTGTCACTCAGTAATGCATTAAAGAAATACCATCATTTTCTAGTAGGTAGAGTTCTGTTCACAGTTTGGTTAATTGTCAGATGGCAAAGGGAGTCACTGAATGTGAGGGCACTAAGTACAGGGAGTTTCTACGTCGTGTGTAGGGCGTACTATGCCTGTAGCGACTCTGATTTCCTGGAGTCGACGTTCCATTTTTCTGACACAACAATGCACTGCACATATGATAAGAAGAAAACCTATGAAAGCGATAACCACAGGGGGAAACACAACTGTTGGATGAACCCATGAACGGCTGAAGGCCAGAGAAAATTGATCCATAATGAAATCACTGTCATTGAGGAAGGTTAGCATGCACAAGTTAGGGGAGGTGATGGTAATGTTGGCAGATGGTAGGGTTGAAGGCATGTCGATTGGTTGAAAGATGGCATAGGAGTGTTTACGGACAGCTTGGTGATAGCGAGTGGAGTAAGTGATGACGGACTCTGATTTGACGGTACAATAGTCAGGTGCTTTGTAGAGACCACTAGAGGGGACGGATCGAACTGAAGAACCAGGACACATGATTGTGACAGAGATGGGAACAGCAAAGAAGAAGTACTGGACATGGTTGAGGTGAGCATGGTGGACCGGGAGGTCAGGAGCTGGGACAAAAGAACAGGCTGAGTAGATGGAATGGTTGCGAACTAAAGCAGACTCACAGGGTGTGGCACTGCTAGGGAAGATAGCGAAAAGGTGGGCAGCACAGAGACGAGAGGTCGGAGTAAAGGAGGAACATTTCTGGAGGTCTGTGGAAGAAAGGAAAGCAACTGAAAGATGATCATGGGAGAGGAGGAAATATTCTGAAGGAACAGATACTTGTAACAAGGAGTTGTTGAGGCAGAAAGGGAGAGGAATGATGTGGAAAAGGTTAAAGGTTATGGCAGAACGGAGAGGAATATGGACAACGACGTATGTGGTGAGAAGAGTGGCTTCGAGAACAGGAGAATAATATTCAAGGGAGGAGTAGGGGAGGACTGGGGAGAGACTGAAGGTGGAGTGAGCCCATTCCAGGACAGAACGGAGAGCTGAGACAGGTACTAAGTCGGCAGTGACACGTCCATTGATAGCATCGACCAGGATACGAACCAAGGTAGAGACTTGAGACAGGAGAGAGGCAATGGCCAGTTGGAGATTATCCATGTTGAGTTTGAGGTAGAAGAACTGAGAGATAACGTTGAGATCTGAAAGGTGGCGTTGTAAGATATCAGTGAAATTGTTTAGAGTGGACGTGACTTCATTGAGTTGGGTCGTGAGCTTCTGTAACATAGTGTGTTGGATTTTAATGACTCGGCGTTGGGATTCTAGAGCTGAAGCTAAATGAGTGAGATCAGATTTGAAGCCAGAAATGTCACAGGCTGTAGCAACGCCAAACAAGCCACTCAGAATCTCACCGCCGAAGTCGAAGAGACCTCGTCTCACACGAGAACGACCAACGGGTGTCGGAATGGAAAATGTGTCATTGAGCTCAGTGAATCTGGTACTGATGTATTGCAATTGCCAGGAGAGTGGGAGGAAAAGGTTATAGAGATACTCATTCGGGTTGTGTGTCCCCATGATGGCCGTGAGATGGTTCCTGATTCCGTGGAGCTGGTGTGGGTAGGCAGGTAGGGCAATGGCTACGTCGGCCAGGGGCGCAAGATCGTAGCGCAGGGAGACCTCGCCTCCTGAGCCGACCAAGGCCCCGGGACGTACTCCACCATCGTCCTGACCTGACCCAGACCCCAGGAGGGTCAGCACTGCCAGCAGGGAGATCGCTAACATCGTACCTAGAAAATCAGGGGAGAGTTAATGGGGGAGGTCGTGAAGAGGTTGATGGGCAGAGGGCAGTTTGGACCGATAGTGATTGGTTGATGAATGAGCAGGTGGAGGTGGAGAGGAAGGAGACCGAGGGATAGATGGAGACAAAGTAGACTGAGGGATGTGTGGAGGGGAAGAGGGGGCAGGAGGTTGTGTAAGTGACTTCCAACACGAGGCCACGGGGTGCTCGCTTTAAGTCATCGATGTGGACCCATCTGGTGTCCTTAGTGGACAGGTCCTGGAGGTGAAATTTGTTGCCTTGTTGAGTGAGGACGCGGTGGGGCCCTGTAAATTTGTCATCCAACTTAAAGGAACGCGTATGGGAATGAGCAAAGACAAGATCACCTACACTGATAGTGATAGGAGAGGCGGACTTATGTTGGCGCTGCAGCATGTCCTCCTGAGAGGAAGCCAAAGTGGATTGGACATACTGGTGGATTGTCTGGAAGTTGGCCAATTTTAGTTTAACATAATCATCCATGTTGTAGATGGGTTCTGGCTTTGAGGATAAGAGAGAGTATGGGAGGTCCTTGTCAAAACCAAAGAGGACGAAGAAGGGAGATTCAGCAATGGATGCATTGATAGAGCTATTGATTCAGGATGCCACTTGGGGAATCCAGTCATCCCAGGACGAACTGGCCATTGGAAGCTGGATGGTTAGGCACGACATTGCACTTACTGATATAAAAGCGGCGACAGATCTCATCTAGAAGGCTATTGTTGAACTCCATACCGTTGTCAGTAAGAATGGTATGAGGGGTACTGAATGGGCAAATTACGTGATCTACAAAGGCACGTGCAACGCTCTTCCCGGTCTTGTCGGCGAGGGGTACGAGGACACAGTAGCAGGAGAAGTGGTCGACCGCTACGTACTCAGCGCCAGATTCTGTGAGAGAATCGATTGAGACAGTTTCCCATGGTCGTGACGGGATTGGGTATTATAAGAGAGGTGCTGGTAAGCCAGTTGATCCTTTGTGGCGGTGGCAGGAGAGGCAAGAGTCACAGTAGGCATTGATATCACGGCGCATGGTTGGCCAATAGTATTTGAGATGTGCTTGGCGCAAGCATCGGTCTTTACCTGGATGGGAAGCTTGAGGAGTATTATGAACAAAATGAAGAACCTTTGGTATAAGGGCAGTGGGGACAACAAGTTGGCGTACTTCGCGATTGGGCATATCTTTGCCTGTTAGTAGTGTTTTCCTGTACAAGAGATCATCATCTAGCATGAACTCATCTAGTGATACTGGCAGAGTAGGTAAGGTCGAGACATCTCCAGAGTCTAAGAAATAAATGACTGTGGACCACATGGGGTCTTGGCGCTGAAAGTTTCGAACAACTTCTGACGTTAGTGTAGTGTTTTCAGTTACTTCGGGCTGCAATGATGTTATAGCTGCTGCTACGTGACGTGAGAGTGCGTCTGCGACTACATTCAACTTGCCTGGTACATATTGAAAAGTGGGATTAAAGTCCTTGATGATGACAGACCATCTAGCTAACCTACCTGTTAGGTTGTGATTCTTGAACAAATCACATAGTGGAAGGTGGTCTGTTTGGATGTGCACTGGATAACCATTATATCTGAAATATTTCAAGGACCAGACTACCGCTAGCGCTTCGAGATCTGTGACACTGTAATTACGTTCAGCGGTTGTAAGGGTGCGACTAGCATACGCTATTACGCGCTTCCTTGATGCGTCATCGAGTTGCATCAAAACGGCACCAAGTCCAGTGCCTGAGGCGTCTGTGCAGAGAAGGAAGGGTGTGGTATAATCAGGGAACGCTAGAACAGGGGCATTTACAAGAGCTGTCTTTAGCTTTTGGAGAGCATGTGACTGGTCGTTAGTCCAAACAAAGGGCACATTCTGCTTGAGTAAGTGGGTCAGAGGAGCGGCGATCTTTGCATAATCCCGTATGAATCGACGATAATAGCCACTGAGGCCCAGGAAACTTCGTACAGCTTCGGTAGTGGTAGGTTCTGGGAAGTTAATAATCGCCTTAGTTTTATCCTCATTAGTATGAATGCCTTGTGCATCTACGACATGGCCTAGGAATTTGATTTTCTTTCACAGGAAGTCACATTTACTGAGATTGATTTTCAGGTCTGTGAGCTGGAGGCGTTCAAAGACTTGCTGGAGTTTGGTAAAATGATCAGGGATGGATTTACGTACAAACAGCTAGATAAGGAGTTTATTACAAGCTCACAGTAAAATAGTCTGCCCGTCTTGGCTGCCTGCTATGAACTGAACAGTGGCGCCGTCTTCCCAGACTTCAGGTCCTGGGAAAGCGTGCTAGGTCAGCAAGTTTAGTGGGGGCATATATGCATTGGGGGGGGGACATATATACATCGGGGGTAGACATATTGTGGAGGGGGTACACAGTGACAGCACGGTAGATAAGATATAACGATAATGACTTACACAGCCTGATAAGACGACGAAAAGAAAGATATTTAAGGGACATCTATTACCTCTGTTTGTCTGTCTGTCTGTCTGTCTGTCTCTGTCTGTTTGTCTGTCTGTCTGTCTGTCTGTCTGTCTGTCTCTGTCTGTTTGTCTGTCTGTCTGTCTGTCTGTCTGTCTGTCTCTCTCTCTCTCTCTCTCTCTCTCTCTCCGAATCCTGACAAGACCACAGTACTAATGCGAGGCTGAGGGAAACAGTAAGGCCTCAAAGGAAAGGGGATTGACGAATAATTTGGTTATCATGAGTGCCAGTAGGGAACAAAGACATGGCAATAGATTAGAGATAACAATAGGCTATTGGTATACACAACCTTACAGGAAAGTTATTTAAGGAATATTTATTCTCTCTCTCTCTCTCTCTCTCTCTCTCTCTCTCTCTCTCTCTCTCTCTCTCTAACAATTAATTTAGCCATATTCCATTTTTACTCTATTTAAATTCTAATTAGGTACCATCTTAACTCGTAGAAGCCCATCAGCTTCAACTAGCGAAAAAAAAAAAAGTTAACGGCCAAGAACTGCTATTTTCCAGTTGTTCAAATTCAACACTGTTGTAAATGCTATATATACTTTTTCATCCTTTACTGTACACATTCTCCGTTTTCTTCTTTTTTCCACATATCTGATTTTAAATATTTTTCTCTTACTTTTTTGTTTTTCCTATTTCATTAGTTTCCTTTAGATTTTTTTTTTTTTTCATCAATGTCGTCATTCTTATCCTCAGAATAATTACATGCATTGGTCTATATTACTCCTCTCTTTCCAATCCCTCTCTTGTCTCTGTGTCCTCATACCGTTTCCTGTAAACCATTACCATAACTAACAACAGTCTTTCTCACACACATTTCTCGTTTCTTGCTGTCTCTTATTCTTCCTTTGTCCTGATGTTTCCGTTGTAATACTTTCGTGACGTCATTACGTTCCTGCCATCAGTTCTCGCTTCTTTGTCTTTCAGTGGTCTCTCTTTGTTCTCATATTACCATTTTTAAATTTTATTTTACACACGTCATTGTAGTTCTGGCCGTCGTTTACCATCCTTATCACTCACATCTCCAAAACATGTCTGCCGTCAAACAATCAATCAAACAAACGATACACACACACACAGAGGTACAACAATTCTGATTGGCTTTGAGAATGCAATAAGGGAATATTTCAGAAAATTTCTTGAAATCGCACGGACTACTGAGTTAATTTAATTACCTAAAACCTAGAGTAGGTGGTGGTAAGGGATGAGGATATCTCGCTTTATCAGTCATTCGCTTGCCATATCTATCCATCTTCTTGGTTGTCCACACATCATGGAATCGTTAAATCCTCTTCATACAGCATTTTCTCCACCATATTCATATCCACCTTAAGAGTACAAAAATATAATCAAACCATCAAAGCACAACACCTTTTTTATCAATTATTCACGTGTCATATATATCAATCTTCTTGGTCGTTCACGCCTCATCCAGCCCTTAAGCCCATTTCATACACTATTCTCACTCTCATCCTGATCTCCACTTTGTATACTTAAACCGTCGCAAGCTTCATCACTCTACATTCTTCGCTCATCTCTATATTTCTTATCTACACATCTCACACTATTGCTTAAGATTCTTATTTACATCCGCTTTTACAAGGCGGAGAGATAATGTTTTTGACCGCCTCTGTGTATGTGTGTGTGTGTGTGTGTGTGTGTGTGTGTGTGTGTGTGTGTGTTCCAATTATATCTCATGAACTGCAAGAGAAATCAACAGAAAGCCTTCAGGGTATGAAGATATGGCAAAATATCTTGGCCGTGTTCGAAAATGGGAACTCGGGGTCAATGTCAAGGTCACCAAAATGGCCGCCAAAGGTCAACTAATGTTTATTGCCCGCCTTTAGTACCATTATATCTCATGAACGGCTTGAGCTATCAACATGAAACCTTCAGGGTATCAAGATGTGGCCAAAATCTTGGACGAGTTCGAAAATGGGATCTCGGAGGCAAGGTCAAGGTCAGCAAAATGTCTGCCAAAGGTCAATTAGTTTTTATCGGCCACCTTTAGCACCATTATACATCATGAACGAGTTGAGCTATCAAAATGAAACCTTCAAGGTATCAAGATTAGGCCAAAATCTTCGACTTGGCCAACAGCATATTCTGGCGGGAGATCAGCATTCGGCTCCCGATTCTTTTTCTTTCATTTCCACTGCTCTCACTCCTCACATTCTATGATCTCAGAAACAAACCTACGTGGATGACTGGACTTTCACGGTATACGAAATTTTACTTTTATTGTCATTTCCACACAAGTCATCTAGGTTATTCGAGCCTCTCTCTCTCTCTCTCTCTCTCTCTCTCTCTCTCTCTCTCTCTCGGCTACCGCACCATTTATCAAGCTCTAACGGGGATTCTTAGGAGGTATAACTGATAAATCTGGCTGAATTAATCACACACACACACACACACACACACACACACACACACACACACACACACACACACAAATGCATGCACTGACATCGCATGCAATACACAGTATAACACCACAGCACGAACAATACACTCAATACGCAGCCCCTTGTCTCTCTGTCTCCCTCCTCACACTGCCTCACTATCTCTGTCTCTCTGTCATTGCATCTACCTCTCTTTCTCTCATCTCACGTTTCTGCATTCAACTTCTGTACCTTGCTTCGCTGTTTACCTTCCCTGTGACAAGCGGTATTTCTGTCTTCTAGTTTTTTCATCTACGCCTGCCTCTCATCCTTTGTTTGCACACACACACACACACACACACACACACACACAATCAACACGATACCTTGTTTCAACAACCAACCCGATCTCTCTCTCTCTCTCTCTCTCTCTCTCTCTCTCTCTCTCTCTCTCTCTCTCTCTCTCTCTCTCTCTCTCTCTCTCTCTCTCTCTCTCTCCAGTCGTTTTGCATATTCATATTCATATCTCACTCGTTGTTGCCTCTTGGTCTTCACACTACTTTCATTTTATTCCTCTTTTTTTTTTTTTATTATTCCTTGCATACCATGCTCGGATAAGTTTCAGTTAATGTCATCATTTTTCTTTCCTTCCTTCCTTCTCATTATTGAGATTCATCATTTCTGTGTTTTAATCCCTACCAGCTAACCTTTTTACCTTCCTCTTTCTCCCTATCATAGTCTAAATTCCATTCCCTACATCTCCTTTTTTTGTTTTCTTCTTTAGCCTTTATCCATACTATTTCACCTCTCTATCATGTACTTGCACATACCTTCTATCGTTCACTTCCTTTCCTCTCTTTCCTTTTCCTTCCTATCGCTTTCTTTCCTTTCCTTAATATTCCTCCCCTTTCCTTAATATTCCTCCCCTTTCCTTAATATTCCTCCCCATACGTTTACTTTACCTACTTCTTTACTTTTTCCCTTTCCTTTCCATTTCTTTTCTCCCTTCCATTTCCTCTTCCTCCTCTTCTTCTCCTTTCCATTCTCTCCGTTTCTTACGACAAAAGAAAAAATAATTATGCCAAGGGAAGGGGAAAGGGTAAAATTGAGGGAAAAACCAAGGGAAGGGGCGATTAGTGATTTCGAGGACCTTAAATATAGTAACTGAAGAGTTTGCAAAGCAGGATTTTCGAAAGAGAGAGAGAGAGAGAGAGAGAGAGAGAGAGAGTCATACAACACAGTAGTTAGGATCAGCATACAACACAGTAGTTAGGATCAGTGATGTGTTGCATGTCATCGCTACAATCTTAGTATCGGTACCCACTTGGGCTAAGGAGTCTGCCTTCCATTTATTAATTAAGCAATTAATTTTCACATTATGCTTCAATATTGACTTTTATGTATTTATATTTCCTTATCAAAGGTAAACTCGAGAATTTGGGAACTCTAGAGTACGAGTATCTTTACAAACTTTTAATATTAAAGGGTATCAACTGAGAGACCAATATATTCACTTGAAAGACTTCCAACAGACAAAGTAAAATTGATTAACACAGGAGATGGGCCCTGGTGATGCTGGGGACGTAGTCAGTCTGTCGGAGTTTATCATCTTGTGTAGCACACTGGGCACCAGGCTTGTGTGTGGGTACTGAATGGGTGAGGTGTGGTAGTGTTGTGGTGATGGTGTGGTGTGGTGGTGGTATAACATGATACGATGTAGGCATATATACGGAGTGAAGTAATCAGGGCGGTTTTGTGGTGGGATAACACGACACTGTTTGGGGGTATATATGGTGCTGTAGGGATGGTATGGTGGTATAACATGATACGATCTTGAGGTGTATGTGGTGTTGTGGTGATGGTGTGGTGTTGTCGTGGTATAACCCAAACTCTTTGCTGTTGTGGTGAGGAAATAGTGAACCCAGTACAGCTGAAAAAGGAAAAAGCCAGAGCCATTGGCCATTCAAAGAGAAAAACACACAAACAAGCAAACAAACCCACAAAAAGACGGAACGACCACCAGCAGAAGACTGGATGGGAATGGGGGAGGCTGGGAAGGGTTTAAAAAATAACTAAACGCAGGGCTAATTAATAATGCTAATGACATCTCACTGGATGGTTAATGACGATGCAAAGTTTTATCGTAATTTCTTTTCCTTTTGTTAAGTCCTTCATCTTATGCTCTTGAAACCATCTTATGAAAACTGTGAATTACATTGCTTATTACTGTTTGTTTACTGATGATCGTTCATGCATCTTCTTTAAAATTACCTGCTAATTATTGTACTTCCCATTTTCCTTTATTCTTCCTAATTTCATGTTGTGGTATATGTGGTTTCTTGTTTCTTCTTTTATTTAAATGCACACACACACACACACACACACACACACACACACACACACACACACACACACACACACACACACACACACACACACACACACACACACACACGTGTGCGTGTATGTGGAGCAGGAGGAGGCGAAGACAAGAAGAGAGAAAGGGAAAGGTAATGAAGAATAGGAAAAGGAGAAGAGAGGAGAAGGAGCGGAAGAAAGAAGGTAAGTAAAGGGAGGAGGTAATGGACTTCACGGAAACAAATTTGCTTAAGGAATGTGAAAAACTTTAAAAGGATGGCAACAAGATGGCCTCCTTCCTTTGGCACCAGAGTAGTCATTCATCACGCTCGCCATGCGCAACACAAGCACACAACGTTTGCAACACAGGGTCATACGTAAGAACACAAGAAAATAAATATAGAACCAAACGGTAAAGGATCAATAAAATCTCAAGACCAGTGTGATAAAAGAGTTCCCCCTTTATTTTTTCGATATTTTTTACCCTTTCCATCTTTTTCTTCCTTTTCATTAATTTTTCCGCCGCCTTAGGTATTCTTTCACGTCAGGGTAGTGAAAGTGTTATGAATATTGTAAAGAACACACAAAATGACAAACACTAATTGCAAATCGTCATGTAACATTTTATCTGATGCACTTTTTTTTACCTGTAAATGTGTTTATGTGTTTGTCGTTTGCTGAGGGTTGGGTGAATAGCCTCATCATGAAGCGCTTTGGGGTCTCGCAAATACACTACTGTTATGCAAGCTAGACAGGACAAATTTTCTGTTGAATTCGGCTCACAAGGTTTTACAATTTTTGGATTATCAAATTGCATTAAAATATTTCGTTTATTATTAAAAATTTTCCATATCCCTGTTTGAAGTATTATTATTCTCGACTTCGTTATTTTTATTCTTATTATTATTTTACATTGGAATGTATCAAAGGCTATTTGGCCTAGAGCCTTCATACCTGGTCAACTTACTCTGAAGGCTCTCCGCTTTTTATGGCCAAATACAATGGCAATTCATCAACTGGATCTCTGGATAAAATCCGGGACACAGAAAAGTGAGTCAGCCATACTATCTTAAGAATCGTTTAAGCTAAGATGCTGGCAGTTTTCTACAATAGAGCCTTAAGGCGGACGCAGTTCAGAAAAGAGTATGGTTCCGAACGCTTGATTATCCTCTGAGATCGCCTGGGGTAAGCAATTGGGACTTTTCTAGATAATCTGGATGCCACTGAACTTTCAAGGAAGGATTAAAGCTAGAGCCACCACACTTGGTGGACTTACAGACTGTGATGACCTACGGTGACATGCACAAGATCAATGTCTTGACCTCAAAGTCCCTTTGTAGCTCAGCTTCTAGTAGGCAAAATACGTGGGAAATTTTTCTTTATCAAAATTGTCCATCGATAATTTTATGGTGTTCCAATTATTCCTCCATATTTAAAACAAATATATATTTCAAAGGCTGTTTTGCCAAGAGCCTTCAAACTTGGTCAGCTTAGTCGAAAGGCTATCCGCTTCTATTGGCAATCCGTCAACCGGATCTCCAGATATAATCCGGAACGCAGGAAAGTGAGTTAGCCAGACTATCTCAAGAACTGTCTTAAGTTAGGAAGCAGAAATTTAACTAAAACAGACTTAAGACGGACGCAGTGTGGAAAAGAATATGGTTCCAATCGATAATTATTCTCTGATATCGCCTGCGTAAAAAACTGGGATTTTTCCAAGTATTTCGGATGTCACAAAACATTCCATGAAACATTGAAGCTAGAGCCACCAAGCTTGGTGGACTTGTAGAATGTGAGGAACTAAGATTACATGCACAGGATCAGTGACCTTGACCACAAGGTCATGTTATAGCTCGACATCTAGTAGGCAATGGCTGTGGGAAGTTTTTCTTTATAAAATTGTATTATGACAATTTAACGATATTCTTCTCATTATGATTATTGTTATTGTTATTATTATTAATAATTCATATTCACTTCCATTCTTATCAAATGGAACCCCTCCCTCCCAACACACAGCAGTCTCCCTCATACACACTCTCGCCCTGCCCTTCCAGCCATCTCAGGAAGGTGAAAAAAGAGGCGAGTGAAGCAAAGGCAGCAGGTGTGTTTACTGACCCTAGGGAGTTACCAGCAACATATAAGGACAATATGACACAGAATCACACAGGAGGATGGAAAAAGGGATAAACCATGACAAAAATAGAGAGAGAGAGAGAGAGAGAAACAGACACAACAAGAAGAAAGTAGGAGAATAAGAAACTTACTGTATCGAAAGCTAGAAGGAATAACAAAAAGAGAAGAAGAAAGGGGAAAAGGATGTAAGATGAAGAGAATCTGAAAAGAAAAAAAATGTAATTGGGAGGAGAAAAAGACATGCAGAGAGAGAGAGAGAGAGAGAGAGAGGAAAAGGAAATTTATGACAAAAGAACACAAAGATAACGAAGAAAAAAAGTTAATGAAACGGCAAAAACAAGATAACAGATGGAAGAAACGAAGAAAAACAGAAGAGAGAAAACTAGGAGATATAAGAAGCTAACGAGAGAGAGAGAGAGAGAGAGAGAGAGAGAGAGAGAGAGAGAGAGAGAGAGAGAGAGAGAAAGAGAGAGAGAGAGAGAGAAAGA
Organism: Coenobita brevimanus; assembly: GCF_032717465.1. Classification (NCBI taxonomy): domain Eukaryota; kingdom Metazoa; phylum Arthropoda; class Malacostraca; order Decapoda; family Coenobitidae; genus Coenobita; species Coenobita brevimanus. The sequence continues at coordinate 21,248,363 of NC_136970.1, read as the reverse complement.
GAGAGAGAGAGAGAGAGAGAGAGAGAGAGACAGACAGACAGACAGAGACAGAGAGAGGTGAAAGGAGAAAAGGGAAAAAGGGACAGAAAAAGAATATGGGGAGGAGACAGGAAAGAGGAGAAGGAAGTTACAAGAATGAAGAGAGAAGATGAACAATGAAGAGAACGAGAGGTTAAGGAGAATATTTCTTCCTCACACAAATCATAGATGTTAGAGAAATGCAAACCTTGGGGAAAAAAATGCCAAACCCAACCTTACCGTCCCCGACCCCGCCTCTCTCCCCCCCCCCTACTCCACACACACACACACACACACACACACACTGTATATTTAGGGTGACAACCATGACATTACAGTACTTACCGCATCTGGTGGCTTGAGTGTACATGATGATGTTTCCTTGGCATCGTGGCACACGTAATAGTAACAGTAGTTATTTTTGCAGTAGCTGTTGTTGCTGCATTAATAATAATGAGTGTTCCATGAATGTCATCACCATTTCTGCAACAAATAATAATAATAATAATAATAATAATAATAATAATAATAATAATAATGATGATGATGATGTTGATGATAATAATAATGTTAATAAGAGTGCTAATAAGTAACTCACCCCAATTTAAGATCTCCAACCCATCTTCAAAAGGTAAAAAAAATCGTGACGATGATGATGATGATGATGATAACCTCCAATCAGCAGACTCCACCAAACACAACGACTATCACCAACAAATTAGTTACAACATACAGTACCGGTAACAAAACCCAACCATTGATTACTTCACCCCCCCCTCGCACCCAATCACTGACCTCCCACCTTGTTGTGGTAAATATGTGTACCACAATAATTAGAAGGTAAATAACACCAATTATCACTTGGCAAGGCTGACAATTATGTGGAGAAATATTATACGTTTTGGCAATTATCACATGGGCTGGATGGCAGTGTGTGGTGGCTGTGGCCCTGTCTGTGGGAATTATGTGAAGATTTATTGGATTGTAATGTGGGGGGGGGGGTGAGTGTTTCTTCGGGTTTAATCGGATGGAAGGCTTTCCTCTTACATCTTTTGTATTTTTTTCCTTTCCGGTATGAATGATCTTCCTAGGTGTAATTTATTCGCTAAGCATTATTCAAAGCCTGACTCTGGCTTAAATGAATGGAATGGATGAGGTTATACAAGAGTTGTTGGTGCTTGCTAACGACTGTTGGTGGCGCCCCTCATATTGTTCACAGTGTGGATGTAACTGATTGTATAATCCTTATTATTAGTAATAATGTGCCGATATAACACTCACCGGGGATGTCAACACGTTGTTCCCACTGAGGAAACATCATTAATTCTTAATTTCTGTTAGCAAATGGTGTGGTTACGAGAATCAAATAATAATAGTAGGGCAAAAAATAGATGTTTAGTCCAGTGAGATGTACCACACACACACACACACACACACACACACACACACAAAAGGGAGAATTACCAACACAGACCCTTGTAATGAGCTACGAGAAGAATTAAATAAACTTCATGAATGGAGTAATACATGGCAAATGGAATTCAATGTGGACAAGTGTCATGTAATCAAGTTTGGTAAAAGTAGAAAAAGACCTGATTGGGATTATACGTTAGGAAATAAAACCCTACACACATCAGAAAGAGAGAAGGACCTAGGTGTGATTATCAATAACAGACTATCTCCGGCTGACATCAGTGAGAAGGTACGGAACATACACTGCTTGCAAATATGAGAATAGCATTCACATACATAAATGAAGACATGCTAAGATGGATAATAACATCATTCATCAGACCAGCCCTGGAGTATGCATCTGTAGTCTGGAGTCCTCATCTGAAAAATCACATAGACAAGATTGAAAAAGTTCAAAGGGCCGCTACAAGATGGGTACCAAGCTTAAGGGATCTAAGCTATGAAGAAAGACTAAATAAACTGAATCTACCAACACTACAGGAGAGAAGGAAAAGAGGTGACATGATAATGCTATATAAATGCATATCAGGGAAGGAGAAAATAGACACAAATGATTACTTAACCGGGAAGCATCAGCAAGAGGACACTGCAAAAAACTGCATAAGAAGAGAGGTGATAAAGACGTAAGGAAATTCAGTTTCCCAAACAGAGCAAATGATCAGTGGAATGCACTACCGAATGAAATAGTGTGTGCCAAAACAATTCACAAATTTAAGGATATGTATGATAAATATGGTTTAAGACACGGGACAGTACGAGCTTGACTCATTCCTGTAAAGATACAATTAGGTAAGAACACACACAGATGCACTCATTACTGAAATCTTCGACACTCTTCAACTACACCTCACACCCACACCAGCCACATGATTTCCCTTTTCTTTTTCTTGAGCGTCAATTGCTCTTGACAAACACATAACATTATACGGTAACCCCAAAGCATGAATTTCTCAACAAAACCAGAGTTTTCTTGGTCTCTCGCTCCCTAATATATATGAATGAAATAAAAATTTGCATACCGTTTCTCTCGCATCCCCCTTACTATGAGAGAGAGAGAGAGAGAGAGAGAGAGAGAGAGAGAGAGAGGAAAGGGATGGAGATGGTGTAGTAACCACTTGACGGTAGGCCTGGGAGAAATATGAATAATAGTGTCTGCTGGGTCATACGTCAAGCTTATGTTCAGAAAGAGTAAATGACTATCTCTCACAGCACCTCACTTCTTCATTGGTATCTCAAAACGAGAATGAAACAAATTTTTTTTAATGTCCTCTTTTTTTGACGGAAAAGAAGTCTCTCTCTCTCTCTCTCTCTCTCCCTCCAAGTACCCGCAAACAAAACCTCCCTCTCTCACATTCCACCAGCCAGCAGGATATTCAATAAGTTCACACCGCCACTATTTTCCACAAAAAATACAAACGCACACAAAGACATGAGAGACGCTGACAGAATTAACAGCATTCATCACAATACTGTTTCCTATATCAGGGTACGTATGAGGAAACAGCATACAACGAACCAGCTTCACTACATTTTATTGTGTGTGTGTGTGTGTGTGTGTGTGTGTGTGTGTGTGTGTGTGTGTGTGTGTGTGTGTGTGTACAGAACTGGACGAGACTGCGTTGAGTGGGATGAGAATGATCTAAGAGCATGGAAGTGAGAAGAGTAAGTGAGTTTGGAGTAAGCAGAATTGGACGAGTGCGCTGAGTGAGATGAGAATGAGATGAGAGTGATATAATAGTGCTGAAGCTGGAAGATAACCGGTGAGTGAGGCGAGAGTGAAATGACACCTATGTCTACAGTACAGCAGTGAAACAAGATAAAGCTAATGTCCATAGTCACAATGGCATTAAACATTTAGCTAGGTGAATACAACAATTTATACTAGTCCATCTCTTTTTTGAGTGGGATTCTTTTTGTATAAATACTCTGGGTGTATAAATGACGCTAGAAATTCGTATATGGAAAAAGGAACGCCTTACAATATATAAATAACCATGAGGTGGGAATTCATGTAATCTTTTGCATTCATGGAAAAATTATTACGTTTGTAATTCTGCCATTCACAGCATTTCACCTTCCTAGTATGAAAACCAAAATAAAAATACGCACAACGTGCTATGAATACTAAATTAATGAACATAAAGGGATGCGGGGGATGGGACACTGACCTAATAAAATATGTATATTTGCCCGTATATGTAGTGCAATGCTGCCAAACGAGTAGGGTATCGACGAACTTGGATTTGTATATCAATTCACAACCAGGAATGGTTAATGTGACCAGCATCAGGGTATGCAATCTCTCTACTATTAACATATTTGTTGTCTGTCTGCCTTTTTGCTTATGTCTGTTTAGCTATCCTTAATTCTGCCTGTCTTTTTTATCTACGGTGTATTGCTAATCAGCAGTATCACGTTCTTATACATCATTTATCAATGTAAGTACAGTGTAGGTCAATCTATTCTAACTGTTTACTGATATTAACATTTTGGTCTCTCTCTCTCTCTCTCTCTCTCTCTCTCTCTCTCTCTCTCTCTCTCTCTCTCTCTCTCTCTCTCAGCATTAATAACAAGGCAGCTACGGCCAACACCATACATTTACCAGCAACGTGAAAATCGCTGAAGTATCTCATAACCCGAGGCCGTCAAGGGAAATATTCAGGAGAGGCGAGGCGGACGGTAAACTTAGCCTTAACGTGGTAACGATGTCTGTATATCACATGTTTATACCGGCGTACAAGATACTGGAGAGGGAGGGGGTAGGCATGGAATATATACGGGTTGGGTTGGTTACGGATAGATGGAGGATGAGGTACACAGCTTCCCGTAAATCACAATAATAACCTATGATGGTGGCTGAGGAGAAATATGTATCAGATTTTACGAAAATATATATGGTAGATATTTACACACACACACACACACACACACACACACACACACATTCATCATCAACAAAGAACCTGGACTGAATCGCAGTAGGCATTTTCTGTTAGTCATCGAGACTGGCAGAGATGCTCACAGGTAAAACTACAGTATTGAGGCACTCAATGGAGCGCATCTCTCCGACAAGGGCAACTCATTTTCCAAACCACTCATCATAATAGGTTAGGTTTTCTCATCACTGATTAAGGTTTGCAAAAAGTACATTCCGGGTCAAGAATCTGTAATACTATCAGGATCGATCACAAAAGTTAAACGACTGTTCCTTGGGACATGGGCTATCTACCCACCATATTTGTTCCACATCTCTCTTTTAGTTTTTAAGTAATCCTGCTAACAGACAAAAAACTAACTAACGTCTGTCCCAAAATTTAATCGATTGTTCCCTGGGACATGGGCTATCTACCCACCAAATTTGGTCCAGCTCTATTTTAGTTTTTATGTAATCCACCGAACAAAGAAACTGACAAATAAACAAACAAACACGGCTGAAAACGTACCCTCCTTGTCGGAGAGAACAACTTAGTGAGCCGCGTGGGAGGTGGTAAAGGACAGTAATGTAATGCGAGGTATGAAAGACTGGGAGAGATAAGGGAAGGGTGGTATGCGGAGACAGGACACCGAGAGGTAAAAAGAATGAGGACTGAAAAGGAGGGAATGAAGAAAAAATGGCAGGGATGAAGAAGGTGGGGAAGAAATAAGAGGGAGGACATTAAAAGAAAGTGGGAAGAGAAACAAGGGGTGGTGGAGGTGAGATAAGAAAGAAAACGAGCAGTGTGGGAGCAGATGTAAAAATGAAACTCTGTGTATGGAATGAAGGGTAGGAAAGGTAAACAAAGGAAGAACATTTGTTGGGTGGATGGACGAAACTAAATACGAAAGGGGAACGTGCAGAAGTAGAGCAGGGGGAAGATGAAAATTGTGGAGAGAAAGGCACAAATTCGGAGTGAGATAAAGGAGGTACAAATGTGGAGAGAAAAATATGCTGTGGAGGAGGAAAAGTGTGAAGAGAAAGGCACATATATGGAGGGAGGGAAAGAAGGAAAAGATGTGGAGAGAAGGAAATTCTGTGGAGGAGATAAAAGGTGAAAAAGGAGAGGAGGAAGAGAAGACTGTGGAATAGATGAAGAATGTGATAATGCACACAAAAATATAAGGAAAAAAATAAATAGGCAAAGAGAAGGACACTTCATGATGGAGGTGAGTGAGAGCGTCAGGAGTAAGAAAGACTGATGTAAAGTGGCACCTGGTACGACCGAGACACTAAGATAAGGCACAGAGATCCACGCACCTCTTTTGATATTCATTACACTTTAACTAGTTCAGTATAATTCTCTCTCTCTCTCTCTCTCTCTCTCTCTCTCTCTCTCTCTCTCTCTCTCTCTCTCTCTCTCTCTCTCTCTCTCTCTCACACACACACACACTATTATACTTGTAATGTGATAACATCTGTGCCTGAAACAAACGCAAGGAATAAGGCGAGGGCTTCACAAGGATAATGAAAGCCAGGCAAGGAGTGAGGGTGGCCAATAAGAAGCACAAGTTAACATGAGGGGGCAAAGGTAAGAAAGGAAAAGAACTGTAAACCAAATCTGTAAAAACTCTGACTATAAAAAATGGAACAAGAGATAATTAGGGGAAGGAATGGAAAGGGCAAAGGTGACTACGGCTGGATGAAGGTATTATGTATAGAAATTGAAGACAGATGATGGAAAAAGCTTATGATTCACACTTGCAGTAAATGTAAACTGATAAATGTTAAATATATTTCTTTAGTACGGAGTATCTGGATTAGGAAAAGGATAATATGCTTAGTTCAGAGCAGGAGGAGAGGAAGAAGGAGTAAGAGTAATATTGTAATGATGGGAGTATGTCTTACTACAGAGTAGGAGGACTGAGAGTATGACTGTGCCACTAAATTACAGGAAAGGACACTAACCAGCCATGGAAATGGTCTCTCTCTCTCTCTCTCTCTCTCTCTCTCTCTCTCTCTCTCTCTCTCTCTCTCTCAAACTTCCTCCCAGTCTGCCACTCATTTACAACTTGGTACCCTGAGCCAATCTCTAAGAACCTTCAAGTACTCTCTGCTCCATCACTCACTTACCGGGTAACTTAATACAACTGAAGAAATCAAATTAAATAACATAAAATATATAACCGCGGGGCGTCAATTTCATGACGCTCGGGCGCAATGGATCATACCGCCGGGCGTCACTTTTGTGATTCTGTGTTATTTTGAATTATCCCGGGCTTTCAAGTGGTGGCTTGTATCATCTATCAGTACTGCCAATGTCCAACACTAGTCAGCACTCCAAATCTCATCTGTATTCCCATCCATTGTTGACATTTTAGCGATTTTCCCCCGTTCCTGACTCCCCTCCCTACCTCCCCTCCATTACCCTGTCCTCTCACCTCCCTGGCCGCGCTGCGCTAAGCAAATCCCCCCCCGGATTTTTCCACAGATTTCATCCATTGAAATAAGCCCTATGCCCTATACTTATACAAAATAATATATACCAAAAAAAAATAAGGTATGTGATAGTGGTATACACCAGGAATTGGCTAATTATCACCTGACAACACCTCACATGCATTCATTCGCTACATTACCACGGTAATTTCCCCTTTGAATTATGCCTTGTAATCTATTTCTGTAATTAAAATATATATCAGAAAGGAAGGGAGAAGCCTAAGTGACATTTACATTCACCTGGAACTACCTATTTCTTTATGTATTGCCAAGATTTTCTACCAATAATTTATTAGCATGTAAGTTAGCAGCTGTCAGCCCCATTGTCACTGTCAACCCTTGCCTTCTCAGATAAGCCGCGCCATTTAGTTCCTTGTCCTCCGCTGTGGTCAAAGCATGTCGCACTCGCGCCCCGCCATTTCTGCCGCTTCTGCACCCATTGCAAAGGGCCCCATGACCTCTACACCCAGAAAAACTCGTGAGGGAAGCAGGAAAGGATTAACCCCTTAACCGCGGGGCGTCACTTTCGTGACGCTTGGGAGCAAGGGATCATACCGCGGGGCGTCGCTTTTGTGATTCTGTGTTATTTTGAATTCACCCGGGCTTTCCAGTGGGGGCTTGTATCATCTATCAGTACTGACAATGTCCAACACTAGTCAGCACTCCTAATCTCATCTGTACTCCCATCCATTGTTGACAATTTAGCCATTTCTCCCCGTTCTTGACTCCCCTCCCTACCCCCCCTCCATTACCCTATGCTCTCGCCTGCCCGGCCATGCTACGCTAAGTAAATCTTCCCTGGAATTTTTCACTGATTTCATCCATTGAAATAAGCCCTATGTCGTATTCTTATACCAAATAATATATACAAGTAAGAAATCAGGTAAGTGAGAGTGCCATACACCTGGAATTGGCTAATTATCACCTGACAACACCTCACGTGCACTCGTTCGCTAATTTTCGCTGTTTTTTTCCCCTTGAAATATGCCGTATAATCTATTTTCGTAATAAATATACATGTAAGGAGAGAAGGAGAAGCCTAAATGATATTTACATTCACCTGGAACTACCTAATTTATAATGTATTGTCTAGATTTCCTGCCAATCATATCAGTGCTACACAAAGCTGTTTCAAGATTTAACATTGGTAGCTCTGCTTATATATCTCCTAAGTAGGCCTCTAATCTATTTTCGTAATAAATATACATGTAAGGAGGGAAGGGAGAATATTTACATTCACCTGGAACTACCAGATTTATAATGTATTGTCTAGATTTCCTGCCAATCATATCAGTGCTAGACTTAGCTGTTTCAAGAAGTAATATTGGTAACTCTGAATAACCCCTAAAGCAGGCCTCTAGGCTGCCCCTGCGTTATCAGTGTACTCTCATCTTCCGAAGTGAGAGGACGTACGCGTCATCTTGCTGACTTCAAGGCCTTTTTTTCACCCCCATGCAAATGGCTCTGTGACCTTTACCCCCTACTAAACCTCGTGTGGAAAGAGGTAAAGGGCTGACAATTGATAAAAGAGTGACTATGATCTTTCTATTGAGTAAAACAGTGCAAGTGGAATTGTAAATAATGTGTAAATAATGTGTAAACAGCAAGTGAAAGTAATGAATGTAAATATACGTGAACAATGGAAAATAGTTTCATAAGTTATTTCAAGTGACAGTGCACAACACAGTGTAAATAAAATAGAAATGTAAATAACGTAAATAAAATAGAGAACGTAAATAGAAATGTAAATGAGTAGTATTATAAGATTACGAGTATATACCCTAGGAGTAATGAAAGTGAAAGTTTCACTCTAGCATGTCTGAATGCTATGAGTTATGAGAGTGAAGATGAAAGTGACATTCACTCTCAATGCCAGTATACAGGACGAGAAAGTGAATGCTACGTATTTTACTGAAAGAAATTGAATCCCTACAGTGACAATAAACTAATACTACTGAAGGAAACTTATGGATAAAGACTGTAGATATATATAAGTGTTATATAGTAATAGAAATATAAAGTGTGAGGGGTTTTATGAATAATAAATGACAGGCTACCATGAGCGAACTAGTGCCAGTGCGACGATCAGACGCGCTCGTAATTTCCATTGCTTTCAGTGTTTTTTTTTTTTAGTATGGATCCCAAACTACTTGAAAATTGTAGAATAGTGTTTATAGTGTTTGTATCTGGCTGTGGTAATCATATTACGGGTTGTCGGGAAGTGTAAAGTGGAGACTTCGTTACCCTACTTCAGAGGTCTCCACAAGTCCTACGGTAACCGACGAAGGCTCAACAATCATTCCAGGAGAAAGCTGAAGGTATGTGCCATAAGCATATGTAATTTTAATATTCTAGGACTAATAACTGATTTTTGGCAAATATTTTTTGAGAATCTGTCGGAGCCCAAATAACCCCGCGGCACACGCAAGTTATTGGTAAACAAGCCCGCGGTGTAGGGGTTAAGTGACTCTGCAGTGGAACGTGAACTAGCGGATTTATCAATGGTGATGATGGACAGTGATTCTGACCCTTCGAGGGATTCGTGTGATGAGCTGGGTGAGGAAATCGTGCCAGAAAGTACTGGTACGAGTGCTTCATTGTCCAAAGTTATCTCTAGCTCCAAGGGAAAGGAGCCGTTAGTGCAGCAAGGGAATGAATTTGGGAAGGGAGTGAAAAGGCGGCGTGTTAGCCTCGGAACAATGGCCCTGCGTGACCCAGCCTGCCATGAGTCCCGAGTTGATTCACCTCCCCATTCCCCAAGCCCCACTTCACTCATTTCTTCCTCTTCTTCTGCTGAATTATCTCCGGAGTTTTCGTCGTTGGAGTCACCACCAGCATCAACAGTGAAGGCAGGCCGTAGAGGAAGAGGTAAATCCCTGACCCTTAAAAGTAGAGTAGCTAGTAGAGTAAGGGCTGCTAGTGCTGTACGGCAACCCAGGGTCAGTGCGAGTGACCTTGAACGTGGTAAATCTGCCTCACAGCCACCCACCACCCTCACCCACCCTACACCACCACGACAGGGAATCCTGGACGCCTTCGCGTGGACGGAAGGGTCCGATTTTGTCCCGGAACATCTCGATTTTGACGAGAGTTCCTCAGGAGTACAGCCTGCCTTCACTCTTGATGAGGGTGCTGAGTGTGTGGAGTTCCTTTTGGCCTTACTAGATGACGAAGTCATGCAGCACATATGTGATGAGACCAACAGGTATGAATCACAACGTGCTGCAAGTGGTACAGGTGCAGCCAAGATGCAACAGTGGTCCATGCTGGGAGTGCAGGAGCTGTATGTGTTCTTCGCCCTCATGCTTCTCATGCCACACTCAAAGAAGCATGAGTTGGAAGAATACTGGTCCATGGACCCCTTACTACCCTCACCCACCTTCAATAAGTACATGGCCAGAGATCGCTTCCGGAACATCATGGGAAACCTGCACTTTGCCGACAATGATGTACCTTCCCAAACCAACCCACTCTGGAAGATCCAGGAGATTCAGAGCAGAATGAAGGATAAGTTTATGACATTCTTCCACCCCTTTCAGAAGGTTGTCATTGATGAATCCTTGGTTTTGTTCAGAGGATGTCTTCGGTTTGTGCAGTACATTCCAAGCAAATACCATCGCTTTGGAATATAGTTCTTTGTACTGTGCGACTGTAAGATGGGGTACATCCTTGACTTCGTCATTTATTCAGCCAGCACTGTCGATCTTGATAAAACACACTCCCATGGCTTCTCAGGCTGTGTAGTGAAAGTGCTCCTTGAAAGGTATTTTGGTGGGAATCATGTGCTGTATACAGACAACTATTATACAGCACCGAAACTTGCCAAATACCATTCAGAGCATGGCATTGGCTCCTGCAGCACTGTCAAAAGTAATCGTGCCCACTTCCCTAAATTCCCAGAGGCAGGAACCTCGCAGCAAGGAGACGTGGACCTACGCAAGTCTGAGAAGATGCTGGCAATACGGTGGCATGACAAGAGGGTCGTGCACATGCTCACCACCGTACATAAGGGGGAAATGACAGACAGTGGGAAGGTCGACCGTAGGACAGGCGAACCTGTGAGGAAACCTGATGCTGTGTTAGACTACAATATCAACATGCGGCTGGTGGACAAGTCCGACATGATGATTGGAGAGATCGACTGCCTCAGGAAGAATACTAGGTGGTACAGGAAAGTTTTTCTGCATCTCATAGACATGACGATGCTGAACGCCTTCATCCTGTACAAGATGAAGGTCAAGCCACCCAAGTCCTTCTCCCTGTGGTTGTTCGCCAGGACTTGTGTTCAGCAGCTGCTGGAAAGATATGGTAGGGTGACAGCAGCAACTCCAAGGCGCCATCCAGTAACACTTCCCGACAGACTTGAGCAGAGGGCGCACATGGATCGGCACAGACTGGTGCAAATGCCTGCCACAGGCAAGAGGAAGGCTGCGATCCGCAGGTGCCAGGTGTATGCACATACCACCCGACGTACACCTGAGCACAAACGCACCTCTTGGCAGCGCGCTGAGTGCCAGGTTCCCCTCTGTGTTACCTGCTTCTTCGATTACCACAGCCAGAAGCAGTTCTCAAAGTGCAAGTGGGAAAGGAAAGTAATGTGAAAATAATGTGTAAATAATGTGTAAATAGCAAGTGAAAGCAATGGATGTACAGTACATATGATTGAACAGTGTAATATAGTTTTATCTTACTGCAAGTGACAGTTAATAACATAGTGTAAGTAAAATAGAAGTGTAAATATTGAAAATACAATAGACAATGTAAATAGAAATGTAAGTAATTAGTAATATAAGAATATGAGTACAAATACTTGATGTTATAACAGTGAAAGTGAATCCGTGGCTCTCTACGTATTTTACTGAATGAAAAATTGAATGACTTCAGTGACAATAAAGTAATACTACTGAAGGAAACTTATGGATAAAGACTCCAGATATATATAAGTGTTATATAGTAATAGAAATATAAAATGTAAGGGGTTTTATGAATAATAAATGACAGAATACCAACAGCGAACTAGCGCAAGTGGGAAGGTCATAGGAGCTCGTAATTTTCATTCCTTTCACAGTGTTTTTTTTTTTTTTGAGTATGGATCCCAAACTACTTGATAATCATAGAGTAGTGTTTATAGTGTTAATATCTGGCTGTGGTAATCATATTACGGGTTGTCGGGAAGTGTAAAGTGGAGACTTCGTTACCCAAATTCAGAGGTCTCCACAAGTCCTATGGTAATAGACGAAGGCTCAACAAACATCCCAGGAGAAAGCTGAAGGTATGTGCCATAAGCATATGTAATTTTAATATTCTAGGACTAATAACTGATTTTTGGCAAATATTTTTTGAGAGTCTGTCGGAGCCCGAATAACCCCAAGGGACACGCAAAACATTGGGAAACATGCCCGCGGTGTAAGGGTTAATTAATGTATTCGTGTAATTAAAGTGCATGGATTACCAGTTATACTTGAGGCTGTGAATGTGAGGAGTAGACTGTAGCAACAGTCGAGCAGGGCAGTACTCCCAAGGTGGATGGAAAGCTGATGACAGGGAGAGCTGGAGCTCCCGTTTCATAAGCCCTCGGGACTAGGTCCCGACCATCCCCCCTTTGCTAAACTTTTTCAGTGTCTTAGTAACACAGAGAGTAGGCCAGGATGCTCTCCAATACAAGTTTCTCTAACTCAACACCAAACTACATGCACAGTACACACTTCACTTCCTTTACCAAAATTTAAAAATCATGGCAGCACTACACGTGGCCTCGGAGTCCCCAGGGGAGCGGACTATAAATGCCCCCACCTTCCGCCCCTCTCCCGGTGACGACTCGAGCTGCATGGAACCACTGTCTGATTCTCTTCTTCTTCATTTCTGCAACATTCGCGGCCTTTCCTCTAACTTTCGCTCTGTTGAGCACCACCTCTCCTTCTCTAAACCTCACCTTTTTTTTCTAACTGAGACTTAGCTGTCTGAGGCAACTGACAGCAAACCCTTTTCTCTATCATCCTACTTTCTCTATACTCATTTCAAAGCCAAAGATGGATGCTGGATATATGTACGCAATGACCTATCTTGTTCTTGTGTTCCTGAAGTCGATTCTTCTGAATTCTCTATGCTCTGGCTTTGGCTTTCCTGTCATTCTCTGACTAAATATATCTGCCCTGTTTACTTATCTCCTAATTCTACTGTCTATCAAAAATTTTTTGACTATTTTACTTCTACAATGGAACACATTCTATCCATTTCTCTTTTCTCTGAAATCTCCATTCAAGGAGATTTCAATGTTCACTACCATATTTGGCTCTCCTCTTCTTTCACTGATCCACCTGATGAACAAGCCTACACCTTTTCTATCCTTAATGACCTAAAGCAGCTTGTACAGCACCCTACCCATATCCCTGACTGCCTTGGAGAGAGCTCCAGCATACTTGACCTCTTCCTTACTACTAATCCTTCTGCTTGCACTGTTAATCTTTTCTCTCTGTTTGGCTCCTCCGATCACAACCTTATCACCTTAACCTGTCCTATCGCTCCGTTATGGCCTGTGGACCCTCCAAAGAAACGTCGTCTGTGGCACTTTAGAGCTGGAGATTGGGAGGCCCTCAGGCAGTACTTCTTTGATTTTCCCTGGAATGATTATTGCTTCCATGGCTGGGAGCCATCTGAGTGTGCCTTGCGCATTACGGAGGTTATTCTCTCGGGAATGGAAGCATACATTTCTTTCTCATATCCTCTGACTAATGCAAGAAAGCCTTGGTTTAATCACGCTTGTTCTAAGGCTGTCCGCAACAAGGAGAGGACCTATAAAAGTTACCGGAGCCAACCCACCCCTGAATCACATCTTTTAAATGTTTCTGCACAGAATCGTGCTAAGTCTGTTCTTCGCCCTGCTAAAAATAATTTCATCCATTCTAAATGCTGTCAACTCTCCAATTCTAATTCTTCCTGCTCCTTCTGGTACCTTGCCAAAAACCTTTCTAACAACTTTACCTCATCATCCTTCCCTCCTCTTTTCTACTCTAATGGCTCTGTAGCTATTTCTTCTACTGATAAAGCAGATCTTTTCGGTCAGACTTTCTCCTCCAATTCTACCTTAGACGATTCCGGTGCTGTTCCTCCATCATTTCCCCCATCTGACTTCCTCATGGCTGACATTAAAATTTCTTCAGCTGATGTATTTTCTGCCATTGCTGGCCTGAATACTAATAAGGCATATGGGCCTGATGGAGTCCCTCCTGTTGTTCTAAAGAACTGTGCTTCTGGGCTTACACCCTGCCTAGGCAGGCTCTTTCGCCTTTGTCTATCAACTTGTACCTTTCCTTCTTGCTGGAAGTTTGCTCTCATTCAGCCAGTCCCAAAGAAGGGTGACCATTCCCAACCCGCTGACTATCGTCCAATTGTTTTAACATCCACTGTCTCAAAAGTTTTCGAGCATCTCAAAATTTTAAAGCATCTTTCCTGTAACAACCTTCTTTCTGATCGTCAGTATGGGTTCCGTCAGGGACGCTCCATTGGCAATCTTCTCACCTACCTTTCAGACTCCTGGTCATCTTCCTTTCGGGACTCTGGTGAAAGCTTTGTCATTGCACTTGACATCTCAAAGGCTTTTGATCAAGTCTGGGATAAATCTTTTTTCCAAGCTGCCCTCTTACGGTTTCTATCCTTCTATCTGTGCCTTCATCTCTAGCTTCCACTCTGGTCGTTCTATAGCCGCTGTTGTAGACGGCCATCATTCTTCTCCTAGATCTATCAAGAGAAGTGATCCTCAGGCCTCTGTCCTATCACCAACTCTCTTCCTTTTATTCATCAATGACTTTCTAAGCTGTTCATCTAACCCTATCCACTCTTATGCTGATGACTCCACCCTACACGTTTCCATTCTGTTCCTGCAACGTCCATCTCAGCAGTTACTTCAACAAACAAGGGATGAGGCTATGGCACACCTAATGTTTGACTTGGCTCGTATCTCTGATTGGGGTAAAGATAATCCGGTTGTTTTTAATGCATCAAAGACTCAGTTTTTTCACCTATCAACCCGACAAAATCTTCCACAGGTATCCCCGCTACTGTTTAATAATATTCAGCTTAATCCTGCATCATCCTTGAATATGCTTGGGGTTTCATTCACTCGGAACTTATCTTGGAAAGATCATAATACATCTCTTGTAAAATCTGCTTCCAAGAGATTAGGTATTCTAAGCCGACTCCGTTCCTTCTTTACCCGTGCACAATTGTTGTGCCTATGCAGGGGTTTTATCCACCCCTGTGTGGAGTACAACTCTCATGTGTGGGAAGGCTCCCCACATACAGCTCTTCTCAATAGAGTGAAGTCAAAGGCTTTTTGTCTCATTTACTGTCCTTCTCTTACAGACTCCCTTCAACCTCCATCTCTTCGCTGCACTGTTGCATCTTTATCTCTTTTCTATTGCTTCTTCAATGGTCACTGCTCCTCTGAACTGTCTGCATGCATTCCTCCACCTCTATGATGGGCGTGTAGCACCCGTCTAGCAGCAAACTCTCATCCCTTTTCTGTTCAACTCTCTAATGGAAGAGTTAACCGTTACTCGAAGTCCTTCATATATGTATCAGGTCAACTTTGGAAGTGTCTCCCTCTGTCTGTATTTCCTGCTTCCTATGATCTCCAGTCTTTCAAACGCAGTGTGTCCCGGCATCTCGAAATGATCGTATTTTGAATTTGGCTCTCTCTTGTATTTGCTTTTCTCTTGGAATGAACAACAGTTCTGGCTCATGGCCTTTGGTTCCTTCTTCCTTTCATAAAAAATAAAGTTATACTTGAGGCTGTGAATGTGAAGTATAAAATGCCAGACATCGAAAAAACATGAATTGTTTGCGTCCATTTGAGTGTGAGAGAGAGTGTGGTGGAGACTAGGACAGCCTGAGTATGTGGAACTCTTTCACGCACCCACACTGACGGAAATAATTGAGAACTAAAATATTCAGTGCATCAAAGCTTTCCATTCCATAATCAGAAGAAGTACGAATTTACGTTCAGAGTTGTCTCTCCTGATTCATTAATCTTTCACTCACTCATAGCTACAGTCAGTTAATACTGAGTTTGTTGGCAGAGGAGTGCGATTCGACTTGGCTAGAGTGAATATAAGGCCAGACAGCCAACCAACCAACCAACCAACCAACCAACCAATCAACCAGTCCCTATCGACCTGTGGAGTGCAAGGTGTTTGGTCAGTCACAGTCAGTCTTCTTGGTACTGACAGTAAAAATCTTTATCGTCCTACCTAAATCTTTCCCAATATTCGCACTGTACTCACACACCCTGCCGTCAATGATGCTGATAGCTGCTCAGTATTTTTGAAGGTCAAGGATGCTGCAGCCAAGTCTAGTATCGTATATTTTGGCTTGCTGGGGTACACCATCTCTCAGGCAAGTTTACATTCTGGCCCAAATTGTTGCCTGTTACAGGTACATTTAACCCATCACGTCCCGAGCTATTTCGCACCTCCGACACCCCAGAATCCCGAGCTATTTTGATTTTTTTTTTTTTTTTGCTAAAACCTCCGCTTTTAGTGAGAAACATTGAAAATTCATAGAGAAATCACTCACCTGAGGTTTAAAATACTTGATACAGGTAGCAGTACCTCCTTACCTTACTGGGTTTTCTATCAGGCTGGCTCCAAAGAAAACAAGTTCTGTGGGACGGTAACTATTCCACACCACTCATAAACGGTATTTATTTATTTACTTGGTACGAATTTATATGTAGTACGAGAGTATATTGGTTTTCAAACAGTAATATAGGCATTATAAGCATTGTTTCACTTACTAACTCATTAACGTACCTGACCTTTTTTGGCGATATTACCTGATCATCATTTCTGACTGTTTCTTCCTCTAATGCTATGTAAACTTTGTCCTTCACATTGTCATCGATTGGGGAATCACTCTGGCCCTGAATGTCTTTATTGGCCAGGTCACTGGTAACAGGTGAATTGCTGAAACAATGGCATGCTGGGGGGGGGGAGGTTATGAGGTGTAAGGCATTGTCCCTGCCTGGCATCTTGTAGAGGAATAGAGGAAGGTGTCCCACGTATACGTACCAAAAATCATGCACGAAAATTGAAAGTTGTGCAAATTATGAACCTTGCAATTGCACAACGTATCAGTACGTTCACGGGACTAGCTGTGACAAAACGTTGCAATGTACCCATACATCAATGGGATGCCTTGGGTTAAATAATTCCGAAATAATGTTATATGCACAGCTGCCGACAACATGGAGATTAGGTTGTGTAAGTGTGTGTGTGTGTGTGTGTGTGTGTGTGTGTGTGTGTGTGTGTGTGAAGTCAGTAATAACCAGTGACCCATGACGTGCTGAGTTTCGCATTACTGCTATTGTATCGTTCCCTAAGCAATGAATGAAAAGCTTGAGGGTGTCGTGTTCGTGGACTTTCAGTTATATCCAGTCATCACTCACATAAGCTTTCTAACCCCTACACCGCGGGCATGTTTACCAATGTTTTGCGTGTGCCACGGGGTTATTCGGGCTCCGACAGACTCTCAAAAAATATTTGCTAAAAATCAGTTATTAGTCCTAGAATATTAAAATTACATATACTTATGGCACATACCTTCAGCTTTCTCCTGGAATGTTTGTTGAGCCTTCTTCAATTACCGTAGGACTTGTGGAGACCTCTGAAGTTGGGTAAGGAAGTCTCCACTTTACACTTCCCGACAACCAGTAATATGATTACCACAGCCAGATATTAACACTATAAACACTACTCTATGATTTTCAAGTAGTTTGGGATCCATACTCCAAAAAAAAAACCACTGTGAAAGCAATGAAAATTATGAGCGCGTCTGACCTTCGCACTTGCACTAGGTCGCTCTTGGTACTCTGTCATTTATTATTCATAAAACCCCTCACATTTTATATTTCTATTACTATATAACACTTATATATATCTACAGTCTTTATCCATAAGTTTCCTTCAGTACTATTAGTTTATTGTCACTGTAGGGATTCAATTTCTTTCAGTAAAATACGTAGCATTCACTTTCTCATCCTGTATACTAGCATTGAGAGTGAATGTCACTTTTATCTTCACTCTCATAACTCATAGTATTCAGGCATGCTAGAATGAAACTTTCACTTTCATTACTCCTAGGGTATATTCTCGTATTCTTATACTACTACTCATTTACATTTCTATTTACGTTCTCTATTTTATTTACGTTATTTACATTTCTATTTTATTTACACTGTGTTATGCACTGTCACTTGAAGTAGCTTATAAAACTATTTTCCACTGTTCACTTATATTTACATTCATTACTTTCACTTGCTGTTTACACATTATTTACAACTCCACTTGCACTGTTTTACTCAATAGAAAGATCGTAGTCACTCTTTTATCAATTGTCAGCCCTTTACCTCTTTCCACATGAGGTTTAGTAGGGGGTAAAGGTCACAGGGCCCTTTGCATGGGGGTGAAAAGTCCTTGAAGTCAGCAAGAGAAAACAGACATACCCCCACTTCGGAAGATGAGAGTGAACTGATAAGGGAGGGCCGGGGTGGAGGCCTACCTAGGGATATTCAGTACTACCAACGTTAGCTCTTGAAACAGCTATGTATAGCACTGAAATGATTGGCAGGAAATCTAGACAATACATTATAAATTAGGTAGTTCCAGGTGAATGTAAATATCACTTAGGCTTCTCCCTTCCCTCCTTATATGTATATTTATTATGAAAATAGATTATACGGCATATTAGGGGAAATAAACAGCGAAAATTAGCGAACGAGTGCACGTGAGGTGTTGTCAGGTGATAATTAGCCAATTCCAGGTGTATGGCACTCTCACTTACCTTATTTCTTTCTTGTATATATTATTTGGTATAAGAATAGGGCATAGGGCTTATTTCAATGGATGAAATCAGTAAAATATTCCAGGGAAGATTTACTTAGCGTAGCACGGCCGGGCAGGCGAGAGAATAGGGTAATGGAGGGGGGGTAGGGAGGGGAGTCAAGAATGGGGAGAAATGGCTAAATTGTCAACAATGGATGGGAGTACAGATGAGATTAGGAGTGCTGACTAGTGTTGGACATTGGCAGTACTGATAGATGATACAAGCTCCCACTTGGAAGCCTGGGTGAATTCAAAATAACACAGAATCACAAAAGCGACGCCCCGCGGTATGATCCCTTGCTCCCAAGCGTCACGAAAGTGATGCCCCGCGGTTAAGGGGTTAAAGTGGCTGGGCTATTATTTGCGTATATGTACGAGTATAACAAACTGCACAAAGCACTGTGTACAGCATTTATAGACCGAAACAGTCTTAAACCTTATTTCTTACATGTCATGAAGTATACGAAGCTGAATTATCTCGTTCTGGATATTACTTACCACAAACAAGACGTTTTAAACTACTTTACTATACGACTTGTTTCAAGGGTCATTTATTTAATATTTTCAGTATGTCACTCATTACAGAAAAATAACGGAACTTTTCTAGGCTTGCATTTGCTGCTCAGAATACCACATCGATTTATTTGAAACGACTTTGCTCAGACTCAGTGTTATTGGGGTTACAGGTAATAACATTTACTGCAGGTCTTAAAATATTGGCTGAAAAGTTACTCGACAATATCTTTATATTATTCTTCCACATTACCAGCATGGATATTGTCATGGGTACTTTGCTAATAGCACACACACGATCCACAACATACAGGTGAGCAGTACAACACAAAAATTACAGAGGGTACTTTTTACCTCAACACCTGTTTATTATGTTTATAGATGAGCTTTGATCTGCAGGCCTTCTAAGTCTGTAAGGAAACCCCTGTGTGTGTGTGTGTGTGTGCGTGTGTGTGTGTAAAGTTATTTTTCATGACTACCACCAACAAGATTTACCACTTATAAATTTGGCCACGAAAGGGCATTTAAGTGACTGATGGCTAAGTAACACAATTGTTCCCGTATGGTAAAAAAAACACACCCACACTGTGTCCATTCACCCGTCCTCCTAACCTATATCCAATACCAATACCTTCACTCATGTTAACTACTCTGTATTACACAAAAGAGCGCTTCTCTCTCTCTCTCTCTCTCTCTCTCTCTCTCTCTCCTTTACTCCGTCTTTTTTTTTTTTTTTTACATCGTCTGCGTCACTCAAACTATCACAATTTCTTTTGATCTCGTCTGCGTTAATTCACGTTGCCTTTTTTCCTTCACTTCATCTGTATTACGTCAAATAGGATTTTTTCCGGTCGAGACGAAGAGAATGTTACTAAAAAAAATAATTAATATAAAATACAAAAGAATTGTCCTGTTTTTGGATTCCCTTTGGCTTGGCAAAAATAATGAGGAATAAACAGAAAGATGTAACATAAACGAGGTATACGAATAAACAGGAGAGAAAAAAAAAATCTTCCACATCCTTCCTGCTTTCTCTTCCAACTCCTTCATTTTCCCTCTCCCAGCCCCTACTTATTTATCCTTCGCGTAACTATTTCGCCTTCTCTCTGTCCCTGTCTCTGTCTGTCTGTCTGTCTGTCTGTCTCATGCTCTTTAATGCTCTCTAATGCTTCCTTTGCCATCACCCCTCCCTATCTTCTATCTCTAATGTTTCCTATTTTTTCAGTCTTCTCTCCTACCATCCTTCACTTTTTCCTTTTCTTTCACCTATGCCTCTTCCTTTCACTTCTCTCTGTCCAACAATTTCTATCATCCTCAACACTTTCCCATTCCCTCCCTACCCTTTATTCCTTCACCCTTTCTTCTTCCTCTCCATTCCCTCGTATACCATTCTAACCCCTGTCTCTGATAACTACCACAATTCCTCCTACCTAGCTGCTCTTCCTAACTCCATTCCTAAACTCTCAGATCTCGCATTCACGTTTGTCTCATCTTTGCTTCCGTCTCCCTAGTATTCCTCCTTTATTATCTCTTTCCATTTCACGTCCCGAGCTATTTCGGACCTCCGACACCCCCCAGTCCCGAGGTCTATCTATCTATCTATCTATTGCCAGACGCCATAATCCCATACGGGGTGGCCATTTGACTCTGAGTTATTTGTTTTACCGGGAGGGGCACTAACCCTCCATCAACCCACTTGACACGTAGGGAGCACGTATGGTTTGGTTATATGGTTACCACCAACATTGTAAATGGTTTCTTGGCTTACAGGAAACCATTTGGCTTGTCACTAAATGTAAAGCCACCTGTAACAGAAAGAAAAGCAATAAGTAGTGACAGGAAAGATGGGAGAAATGGGAAGAGAGGAGGGCAGGCATAGAAAAAAAATGATAAAAGCTAAGGAAGAAGTAGGCAGCACTACATCAAGTGAGTGGATATTTTCAAAAAAATTTTTTTGGCTAAAACCTCTGCTTTTGGTGAGAAACATCGAAAATTCATAGAGAAATTGCTCACCTGAGGTTTAAATTACTTGATCCAGGTAGCAGTACTTCGTTACCTTACTGGATTTTCTAACAGGCTGGCACCAAAGAAAACGAGTAACTATTTCACACCACTCATAAACGGTATTTATTTATTTACTTGGTACGAATTTATATGTAGTACGAGAGTATATTGGTTTTCAAACAGTAATATAGGCATTATAAGCATTGTTTCACTCACTAACTCATCACCATACCTGAACTTTTTTTGCCACGTTACTTGATCATCATTTCTGACTGTTTCTTCCTCTAATACTATGTAAACTTTGTCCTCCACATTGTCATCGATTGGGGAATCACTCTGGCCCTGAATGTCTTTATTTGCCAGGTCACTGGTAACAGGTGAATTGCCGAGACAATGGCGTGCAGGGGGGTGGGGAGGTTATGCGGTGTAAGGCATTGTCCCTTCTTGGCATCTTGTATAGGAATAGAGTAAGGTGTCCCGTGTATACGTACGAAAAATCACACACGAAAATTGAAAGTTGTGCAAATTATGAACCTTGCAATTGCGCAACATACCAGTACGTCATCAGGACTGGCAAATGCAAAATGTTGCAATGTATCCATACGTCGACAGGATGCCTCAGGTTAAATTTCACATTCTCGTGCCTTTCAACATTTTTCCTTCAACCCCCCTATCTATCCGTTGTTATTCTTTTTCCATTTCAGCGTCCGTTCGTGATTTGTTTATATTTTCCTGGTTTGTGGACTAAAAGAGGTCTTGTTATTACCACCTCGCATCTTGGGCAAAAGGTTTTCATCCTGTGCTTCCTTCTCTTGTCACCTTACCTTGTCTCTGGCTTCTTTGACTCTTGCCTCTCGCTGTTTTGAACTCTTTTACTCACTTGCACTCACTGTCTTTTCATCCACTGTCTTTCCGTCAGTGTTTATTACAGTCACCACTCTAACATTCAGCATCTTTCTCTTATAATCACTTACTAGGCCTCGCACTCACAAAAAGTGTATTATTATTTGAATCACCCTCATACCCCTACAGTCAAGATCTTTCCTCCTTCCATAATCATTAGCTCTTTAAACCACACACTAAGGTACACAAAGTAAACGTCACCATTTTCCTCTCGGAACAAAGATTCGTTCTTGTACGAATAACAAGAGACATCGCAGGGTTCTGCGTCTTCTTTCCTCATCCCACCTGCAAAATTAAACCTTTAGTTACAAAGTGACTCAACGTCTTGGACTTCTGTGACAACGCCAGATGAAAAGAATGCAAGTGTAATCGGAGTGAGCGAGATGAAGGATGTTCCGAACTGTAACACTGCGATGACCCGAGGAGAGAGAGAGAGAGAGAGAGAGAGAGAAGGACCAGTTGAAAGGAAGAACAAAGGTGGAGTACAAAAGAGAATTGAGAGAGGAATAAACAGAAAGACGATATTGTGTTGGCTGGCTTAAAGATGAAGCAACATAGACCAGGAGAAGGAGAACGGAGAGAGAAGGAGGGGAAATAAAAAAATAGGTTGAAGGCAAGAGAGAACAAAGATGGATTTGGAAGAGTTGAAGGAAGACAGATAAAGCCTAACCGTGAGCGCTGGATTAAATAAAAGTTGTTGTACCTTTTACTTGGTGCTGGAGTCCCTCCTCGACCCTGACAAGACCCCGGTAATAAAGCAGTGAGGGTAATGATAGGGAACAAAGCAGTCAAGCAAGAAAAACGATCGGGTATTTTTAGGGTTGCAAGACCCCGGTCATAAAGCACTGACGGTAATAATTAGGATCAAAGCAGCTCAGCATGAGAGACAGTCGTGTATTTATAGGGTTACAAGACCCCGGTAATAAATTTTCAGTTTCAAATTCAAATATTTTTTTTCCACTAAGCAGTGGTATGAATAAAGATACATGTTCCGATAGGCTATATAGAAAGTACAGTACATGGAGAAAATGAAAAATCAGTACAAATCAAGACAAATTTAGAGCAAGATAAAATCCCAATTGGGATTGTATCTTGCATATAATAGGTATTTCAGGTCATAAAACTTTATTCTATCCCATAGGAAAACATAGCAGCCTAGATGTGAATACCAGTAGGCTACTGGCATTGGTTTTTAAATTGGGCAAGTCATTCCAGAGCTTCGGGCCCAGTACAACGAAAGACCTGGCACCAGTGCTGGTGTGGATTTTTGGTACATTCAGGCTATTTTATTGCCTGGTTACACTTCGTCACATTATGCACAGTAGACAAGGACATACACCATTCAGGGTACAAACCACGCAATATTTTACACATAATACATTACATATCAAATGCATGCTTTTGTTTAATATTTGGCCATCTTAACTCTTTCAGGACTGGAAAAACATGATCGTATTTCCTCATCCCACCTACAGCATCTTTAGCTGCGAAGTTCAATAGTTCCTTGGCACTGTGTATAAGAGTTCCGTTTGTTGTATCCAATATCCTAATATAATAATTATTCAAGCTCGACACTCGAGACTGAATTATTAGACGAGTTTGATTATGGAAAATGTTTAAACGATTTATAAACATCAAAGTCCCCATAACTTTTTTTTACTCATTAACAAGTACTGTATTGTACATCAAAGTTCATATACTTATTTATACAAAGGCCTAAATCTTTAATATGCTATAGGAGTTATATTATTGCCATCAAATTTTACAGTTGAATTGGCTGGTATACTTAATAACAGCTGCCGATTTCCAACAAAAATACATTGAGACTTCTTGGGGTAAAGCATTCTTAAGAAAAATATTGGTTAGCTTTTGCAAGGATTTCTTCAGTCTTAGTGATAATATCCTCCAGATTATATTTTATAGTATCTGTAAGAAGGAACTGTATATCATCAGCACATTGGACTAATGTACAATCATTTAAGGAAGTTGATATATCATTCCCATACATACTGAATAAAATTGGACCTAGAATAGAATCTTGTGGGACCCCTTAACTTACACTCTGTTTTGCAGATACGATATAATTTAATTGATGAGACTGAGTTGTTACTAATGTAACTATTAATCCAAAACGAATCTAATTTTACCAAGCATATTTATCTGTGAGGACGTCATGACTGACACTGTCAAAAGCTTTAGAAAGGCCACACAAGGTTAACAAGGATATTTTCATATGGTCCATACTGTCATATTTTTTATCAGTTATAACAGTAGGGGCAGTCTCAGTAGAATGCTTTGATCGAAAGCTATACTGACTTAGTGAAAAAACTCTTAGTTTCTAAAGAGTTTAACAGTTGATTAGCAACTATCTTTTCTAACATTTTAGAAACAGTAGGTAACAGTGAGGTCAGCCTTTAATTATTAATATTATTGATATTACCGGTCTTGAAGAGGGGGACAACTAACGCGTGTTTCCATTTCGTGGGGAATATACCAGCTGTGATAGAGGTGTTAATGATACAAGTAAAATAAGATGACATGAAATGTATCTTTAATGATGTGAAATGATATGCCATCAGAGCCATATAAACTACTTTCCTTGAGACTTTTAACAGTTAGGATTAATGTATTGGTGTCCACAGGTTCAGGTATAAAGTACTCATCCGTAAAGCTTGATAGAGGCGAGATAAATTGCTTGCTATGAAGGTTTTGTTGTGTCCCATCATATGTAGAAGGGAAAAGGGAGAAGGAAAAAAGAAAAATAGAAGCACAAGAGGCGTGTTAGGAGGGAAGTGCAGAAGGAAGGGGAGGTGAAGGTAAAATAAAGAGGGAGGAAAAAGTGCAGTAAGCAGAGGTGATGAAAGAAGGGAAGACTGTTCGGAAAGAAGGGCAGGGTAAGAAGGCTTAAGGGTAGCAGGAAAAAAGAAAGAGATATAAAATGGGGAAGTGAATCCATAAGGTTAATGGAGGGATAAAAATGAAGAAAAAACATCTACAAGGAACTGGACACGTGATGTGAGATATTAATACAAACACGAGAAACTGAGAAGAGAAAAAAGGAAACAGAAGGAAGACAGGCGTTATTAAAGAGAAGGATGGACATAAAATAAGCAGAATTTGAAGGAAAAAAAGAAAGGTAAGAAGATGAAGAATATATACAAGAAACAGACGAGATCAAAGCAAAGGAGTGGTGGAACGAAAAGAATGGGGTTAGGGAAGGAGAGAAGGAAAGACGATATGGTGAAAAAAAACAAAAAAAAACGGAGCGGAGGAAGGGAAAGTGAAGGAAGGGAGGAAAGATAAGAATGAGAAGGAATGGAGGAAGGGAAGGAAGGAGGAAAAGCTTGAGGGAAAATGATTTTTTTTTTTTTTTTTTTTTTTTTTTTTTTGTAGTCGAGACAATATGGTGAAGAGGTGTCGAAGGAGGGAGCCCCGAAAGTTAAGGAGATGGGGAGGAGGGAGGAGGGAGGAGGGAGACGAGAGTGAGGGAAAAGAGGAGGGAGTGAGAAGAAAGATTAAGGAGAGGGAGGGACGGAGTGAGGGAAAGAAGGGGCGTGAGAATAAAGATTAAGGACAGGGAGGGAGGGAGGGAAAGGAGGAGGGCGTGAGAAGAAAGATTAAGGAGAGAGAGGAAGGGAAAGGAGGAGGCCGTGAGAAGAGAGATTAAGGAGAGAGAGGAAAGGAAAGGAGGAGGGCGTGAGAAGAGAGATTAAGGAGAGAGAGGAAAGGAAAGGAGGAGGGCGTGAGAAGAAAGATTAAGGAGAGAGAGGAAGGGAAAGGAGGAGGGCATGAGAAGAAAGATTAAGGAGAGAGAGGAAGGGAAAGGAGGAGGGCGTGAGAAGAGAGATTAAGGAGAGGGAGGGAAGGACAGATATAAAAGATACGGGACACCTTCGATAGCCGCACCTAATTCTCCAGTATTCTGAAAGAATGACATAATTATTTAATGTAAAATCACTTACAAGACTCGCTTGTGGTTCACAGGCAGTCCCAGTACTGCCAGCTGTCCAGTGCTCTGCCCTGCACCTCTGTGTCATGTTTACGGCTATTTCAACATGACGAGGTAGGCCGTCGACTAGTAGGTTACTCCAGCATTGTGTATTCTGTTTATGTATGTATGTATGTATGTATGTAAGTATGTATTTAAACATGTATGTAATAGTTTCCTTGCAAATCTGTGTCATATTTACGACCACTCCGGCACGACACAGGTACGAGGTCAAAGTCTTCTACTGTGTGTGTGTGTGTGTGTGTGTGTGTGTGTGTGTGTGTGTGTGTGTGTGTGTGTGTGTGTGTGTGTGTGTGTGTGTGTGTGTGTGTGTGTGTGATAACACTATCGTCATTCATGAGTGCCGCAGCTGCAATAATTTACCGCCCAAAAATTCTGCACCTGAAGGTCAGCAGATTGATTTGTGGCCGCTGCTAGAATTTGCATATTAAACAACAATTTCGGTGGTTCAGTCGTCTGGACTGAGCACTCCAGGTTTCATTATTCCAACTCTTATTTCATGACAAGTTATTTCCAGCTGTATAATTTATGTACTCCAGAGACTGTTTAGAAACAGGGAAAGCACACCACCTACATAAGCTACATACAGTAATAGGCATGGACATTGTTTGAGCAATGAGAAACGGAAAGTGGATACATTACTCATTTGCATTCTGGGCATGAGACTGTCATGTGGCTGGAGTTGTTCTGAATGTTGGTGAATCCTGCTAGAAAAAGGTGGGTGAGCAGATAGACAGACAGACAGGCACAGAAAGGAGTTCGTTCGTTCGTTCGAAGATTTCCTGTACATATAGTGCAGGCCGGGCCATACATTAGCCCGGTCAGTGGTGTATGGGCTGGTTAAAAAATAGCAAGTGGGGAGGACAGGACCTGGGAATTGCCCAGCACACACGTCCTGTCTCCTGACTGGCTTTGTGGTGTGTGTGTATTCAGATAGGAGGGAAGATGGATATACAAAAAAACAGACTACTGCACAGCTGGGGTTGTGTTGAGTTGGTGGGCCACTTCTGAACTTAGATGATCTTCAGTTATACTGTATGACACACACACACACACACACACACACACACACACACACACACACACGTATGGCTGTAGTCCCTGATTCAGTCTGGTAATAGATTGTTATGCTCTCTCTCTCTCTCTCTCTCTCTCTCTCTCTCTCTCTCTCTCTGTCTCTCAGAACGCGTTTGTTCAGTATCTGTTACTTTTCGTTTACGCTATATATACACATTGAAACGATTTTTTTTTAGTTTACTATTAATTTTTCTTTTCAGCATCATTCTTTTCTCTCGCCTTTTCCCAGGGCGATTTCCATTACTTCCCCCCCCCCCCGGCTCTCTCTCTCTCACTCAAAAAAAAAAAAAAAAAAAAAAGCCTTTATTCTGTATTTGTTCATTTTCCTTTACGCTTTACACAACAAAACTTATTTTTTTAGCTTTCCTTTAGGCGTTTTTCAACACCTCTCTCTTTTATCTCACACTTTTTCCCAGGGCGCCTTCGATTACTCTCTCTCTCTCGTGATGGGAAGGAATATAGTCAGGGAAGAGAAGAGGGGTGAAGGAAGAGGAAAGGAAAGTATAAGTAGAAGAAAGAGGGCAGGAGAGCGGGAGGAAAGGAGAGGGAGAAAAGGGAAGAAGTGGAAGGAGGAGTAGGAGGGAGAAGGGAAGAAGGAAGTGAAATGATTCAATTGGAAGAAGAAGCACTAGGAGAGAGGGAAAAAAAAAATGAGAAACGGAAAGTAAGAAGGTGGGGAGAAGGGAGAGGAGTGAGATATAAGAGAAAAGAGGAGAGGAGAGATGAGGAAAGGAGGGAAGAGAGGGTGGGAAGAGAGAAGAGGAAATGAGAGGAAGGGAGGAAGGGAAAGAAGGAGGAGAGTTGAGGTGAGGGAGGGAGAAGTATTGAGGGAGGGAAGAAAGGAGTGATAATTGATCGGAGGAAAGAGGAGGGAAGAAGAGGAAGGTAAGCACTGGGTAAGGAAAGGAAGAATGATGTAAGGAAAGTGAGGATGGATGAAAGAAGAGAAAGAATGAGGAAAAGAAATAGGAATACAAAAGTGAGGATAATGGAAATAAGAGGTAAAACAGGAAAAAAAAAAAAGGAATTAAACAGTGAGAAGAGGAAAGGATGAAGAGAGAATTAAAATAAAGAGAAAAAAATAAAGAAACCGGGAAACACAAGCAAAACCACTGAAAGAAAAATATGACAAAGAAAACTGAAATAAAAACAAATGTCGGTCCATACAGAGGGAATAAAAACAAAAACAGAGGATGAAAGGAACGTAAAACTCGAGAGAACAAAGTAAAACCAACTATAATTTAACTCCTTCAGAAAAATATGAAAGTGTACTTAGTAAAATTTGAGGTTATTAAACTCAAAATTAGTTATGCACAAATTAGAAAAGGTCAATCAGTATAGATTTTTTATTTATTTAGTGAAATGAATCTATCTATCTATCTATCTATATCTATCTATATCTATATCTATCTATCATCTATCTATCTATCTATCTATCTATCTATAGCCCGACGCCCTAATCCCGCAAAGGGTGGCCGCAGACAAAACGCCTCCAAGTCATCTGTCACCCACCATTTGACTACCCTCCCTCCAACTCACCCCCCCCTCCCTCATATACCTCTCAACTCCATCCCTCCACCTCATCCTCGGTCTACCCCTCCCTCTCATATATATATGAGGGAAGCCCTGGTAAAAGAAGAAAAATGTGGTGGAGAGAGAGAGAGAGAGAGAGAGAGAGAGAGATTTCAGAATGAGGTAGGGAAAAATGATGACGGTAAGTAGGAAGGAGGGAGAGAAGAAGGGAGGGAAGGTGAAGGAAGGAGGAGAGGGAGTACAATGGAGTTAGTTGGGGAAGAATACAGTGTTATTCGTCTTCCATTCTTTTTCGTCTTCCTTCTCTTCCTTCATTGACTTATGACTCCATTACACATTTTTATAGGCCATACCTCACAGCCTTTATGGTCTTTGTGTCTCTGTTACCTTTGTGTGAAATTGACTCTGTCTGTCTCTCTTTCTGTCTGTCTGTCTCTGTCTCTGTCTGTCTGTCTGTCTGTCTGTCTCTGTCTGTCTGTCTGTCTCTCTCTCTCTCTCTCTCTCTCTCTCTCTCTCTCTCTCTCTCTCTCTGTCTCAGCAGCGCTGTGTGCCTTATTACTCATTGTCTCACCAACTACGAAGTAATTCATTCACTTGACTGCTCTACAAACACACAAGCTCCTGCCATAAATCTCAACAGTAACAAGATACATTTAATTTATTCAGTCATAAATTCCCCAGCCAGCCCTCCATTGATGTTCTCCCCTTTATCCACCGATTTAATCTTCCAGTGCCTTGTTTCAGTTACGCTGGGTAATTTGATTTTTTGCTGTTAACTGATATTTTTATTTCCCAACAAGTATCAGTACTTAATTGTCTCTGTCGTGATTAACACTAGGTATCTAATAGCACCTAAATACCTTACACACACACACACACACACACACACACACACACACACACACACACCATCAGCAATTTTATGCCTTGATCTTAACACTCCAGTACAACGAACAATAATCTCACCTTTACACACAACCCAAATCTGCCACTGAACACAACTAATCAGTTAAGCAATTAGTCTCACTATGTTGCAGAACTCTTGCTCACACCAACATGTTTTAGTACTCTAAAAGATTATTATCTACAGGTGTGGCTATTGTTACACACAGGCTTAACAAGTCATCACACACTGCACACCCTCATCCTTGTACTGTGTAGCCTACTCGGTTCTGAGCATTCCAGACACACTTATGCTAGTAAGTCTGTTGCTGTTTGCATTGTTTTGACTGCATTTTACTACTTCACTCTTCCTATTCAGTATTATTTCACCTCGAGTAGGACGAGGAAAACGAGCGTAGAAACGAACGCTTGTTGTTCTCTTCCTACTCAAGCTGAGGTTCTCTACGAACACTCCACTACCTGAAATTATTCCACCTCTCTTTTCGCACTTCCTCCCTCTCTCCTTCCGATATATCCTCCTCTCTTTCTCTCTATTTCCAATACCTTTCAATCCCCCTGTTCCATAGTCCCAATTCTGTGGCTTTCTAAACGAGGGAAACAGAACCAACGCTGAAGAAGCCTATAAATAAATAAATAAATAAATATCTATCTATCTATCTATCTATTTATCTATCTATCTATACACACACACACACACACACACGACTACCAGAGGCATAGTTATCCAACAATATGGTCACAGTCATAACAAGCAGGAAGGAGTGATACAAAACGAGAACAAAATGCAATAGTAGTTATATCTGAGTACTGGATAATTACCAGCGAGTAACCATATAGTGACTTCATTCTGGCTGAAGGCAGACGACGGTATTCCCTTGAGGTAAACTTGTGGCACTCACAGGATTACAGAAACGCTGATGATGGATGAAACGTAAAAATACGGCAAAGGGAAATGAGAGAAACATGATAGGTAATAAGAGAAAGAAATTATGAAAAATTAAATATGAGGGAAATAATTGCAAATTTTGTGGAAATTTAAAGGGAGGAAAAGTTAAACAGCACAAAATGAGAAGAATGAGGTATAGAACTATGATAAAAACTATTTAAGAAAAGTAAAAGCAGTAGGAAGAATGCTAAGAAAGATGAAAGCACAAGAACAGAAAAGTAACAACTTTAGATAAAAAGGTGATAAATGAAGTATAGGGAAGCCAGATGATACTGTTCAAGTTGGGAAAGGCAGAGAGAGAGAGAGAGAGAGAGAGAAAGAGAGAGAGAGAGAGACAGACAGACAGACAGACAGACAGACAGACAGACAGACAGACAGAGACAGAGACAAAGACAGAAAGACAGAGAGAGAGAGACAGAGACAAACAGACAAACAGACAGTTAGACAGAAGGGGGGGGAGGGTGGCTTAATCACTGCGGGATGCCACCTGTCATAAAAAGAAATTACCGATGTGCGACTGAGATGGTTAATACGTGCTGTGGTATTTATTTCATTGTTACAGTATATGTAATTGTTCCCTCTCAGAACTCCACTTCCTTAGACTGAAAATTGAAAGGTTCCCACCCAACCTCGCTGCACACACACACACACACACACACACACACACACACACACACACACACACACACACACACTCTTCTTTGTTTATTAATGACATGGCAGCATAAATGTTAAATGATGTTGCAGTTGTATAACTGCCCTCTCTCTCCCTTCCTCCATCCCTCCATCCCTTCTTGCCTCTCCTCTCTCCAGTTGCATGATCCACCCTCTCCCTCCCTCCTTCCCTCCCGGTCTAGGTTAATTAAAGTAAGCTACTCCCTTCTGACTTCACTCTCCTGAAGTACCCGTCCCTACATCTTTGCCTCCGTTGTCACCGTAACCTTCCCTCTCTCTCTCTCTCTCTCTCTCTCTCTGATTAGAACTTGCTACCCACACCCTATCTCATTCTACTAAGCACTCCTCTCTCCTTCCTTGCGTCACTCGTCACTGTAACTTCCTCCCCCCTTCTCTCTCTCTCTCTCTCTCTCTCTCTCTCTCTCTCTCTCTCTCTCTCTCTCTCTCTCTCTCTCTCTCTCTCTCTCACACACACACACACACACACACACACACACATTCCTTCGCCTGTACACTTAGTCTTTCACTCTCAAAGCTATCTCTGGCCACCTCACAACAGTCAACACAATAACTGTTGGGTAAATTCAACAATGCATGCTCAGCCACATAGTAAGAATCTTTATCGTAATATTATCAAACTCATTACTAGGTTTATCGTTGCCTGATATTTATTATCTATACTTTCTCCAGTATTTCAATAATGAAGGATAGACAGAAGCATAAATTACATATTCCTTGTTTATTGGAAGGTAAATCGTAAGAGGCGTATGAGACCGGAACCCCTGTTTTGTACCTGTGTGTGGAAGGTGGGTGGCCCATCGCCCACTGTAGTACAGCTATTACAAACATTGCCGTACCTCGTACAGCCGAAAATGAGTAGGTGTGGGGGAGGGGGGGGATAGCGTGTACCCAGGACTTCATTCTTCCAAGGATTCCTGAGCAAGTGGGATAAAAGAACAACACTGAAGAGGATCATTCCACCCCATGCGAATGTTACAAACTGGTTGATGACAACGAAGACGATGAAGACAATGGCAATGATGATGATGATGATGACAAAGTGGCACTACCTCCTCTACAGTACTTGCAAACGAAGAAAATTAAAGGGAATATGGCAGAGGGACTGAGTATAAGGAGACTCCGAACATTGCAGCTGGAGAAATGATGCGAGTAAAGACACATTTTCACTGATTACCCTGACTACCAGGGTAACGATCCAACCCGTCTTTTACCTTCCCTTCTCTTACTTAACCATTATTTTCCTACACTTTCCTGTTTCAATCATTTTTAACTCTCTCTCTCTCTCTCTCTCTCTCTCTCTCTCTCTCTCTCTCTCTCTCTCTCTCTCTCTCTCTCTCTCTCTCTCTCTCTCTCTCTCACACACACACACACACACACACACGCACACAGAACAGGTAACATAGGAGTATATTTCAAAGGCACTTTAAATTCAGGTAAAAATCGTATTCGACTTTTTCCTAGACTGACTCGGGTGTCAAAGCTGCCGTCGTCCTGTATATAGTTAAATAAAATGTATTCAGAGCCATATATATTTGTTTTGGATGCTTTATATTAACTGAATTACGAGAAAACTATAATTTTTAGAAGTTTTGGAGACTGATGGAGGCTATTATTTAACCAAAACATCATCACGCTGGTCTAAAATCCACAGAACAAAAACTACTGTAACATATCACTTTGACCAACTTTATGTTGAAAGTTTTTTTTTTTTTTTTTTCTACTTTTCACCTGGGTGAAAGTTTTGTTTTCTCTTTTCAGGATGACATTTTTATATAATCAACTGGCTTGAGCGTTGTTTCGGGTGGTGTAATATGTTTTGTTATGTCGGACTTGCTAGGCTTTCCTCAGACAGCATGAACGTAACCGCTTGAAGACATGTACACCATAACACAAAAGTGGGTCACTGTCCTAATAGCTTTTGTGTCAGATCGTCAGGTTGTGCAGTATTTACAGTAGGCTACGTGTTGAGGTTTTCCTTTGGAGCCAGGTTGCACAGTACGTGCGTGCTGGGGTTTTCCTTTGAAGTGCTAGTGAACTGCAATTTTTTGTGTGATTTAATTAGAACTGAGTCTCAATGGTGTGGCTTCTTTAAATAGACACTATTTTGTAAGTGCTCTATCGTGTGTTGTATTTAAATTAATCGTATGAATAGGCACTACTAAATAAGTGGTCGGTCGTGTGCTGTATTTACGTGAATTGGATAAATAAGCACTTCTTTATTACTAGCTGGTCGTGTGCTGAACTGACGTTAACCGATAAGCTATACATCACTTTACACGCGTGTGTAGCTACTAACAGATAAGGCTCAGTTACCCCACAGAACAGAAACGAAATTAATGATAGCCTTCAAAACTAGATAAACGAGGCGCATTTGTGATGTTCCGGTACTGGCATGAAACTTACCCAGGTAAGTACTCGGCTAATTGATTCTCTCTCTCTCTCTCTCTCTGTCTCTGTCTCTCTCTCTCTCTCTCTCTCTCTCTCTGTCTCTGTCTCTCTCTCTCTGTCTCTCTCTCTCTCTCTCTCTCTCTCTCTCTCTCAGTAAGGAATTATGTATAAAAACAAATATCAAATTAAATAAATGCAAGAAAGAAATAGTGATTGTGTGAGGAAAGCAGTGCTTATAAGAAAATGATTGATCGTGTAAGACTGAAGAAGTAGCATGGAGGAGCCTATGACAGTGGTAAGTGATTTTGTGGAGATACAGAAGATAGTTAGATTTAGATTAGGACAATAACTGTTGATGAATGAATGACAGGAAATGAGGAAGAGTGACTGCTCGAAACGTAAAGGTGAAAGAACTGGTAATGAGGGCAAGAGAAGGTGCGTAATAAAGGCAAACATTTGCAAAAGATGGCAGGTGGTGATAGCAAGGGTTCTTTTATAAGGCGGGTCTGCAGTCAAACAGAGGTAATATTGTCAAGAAGATATAGTTGATGGAAATTGGAATGAAGAGACTAGAAAAGGGAAGGGAATAGTGAAGACGGAAGAAAGAAAGAGGTACAGAAGGGAGGGTCAGAAAAACTCAGAGTATTATAGACTTATAAATGAGGTGAAAGAAATGTGAAGGGACTTGTGAGTAAATCGAGACATGCCTGGGGAGAAAAAATGAAAGGAAGAAGAGCTGGCTAAGGAGGGAAGGTACGAGAAGACAAGAGGGAAAAAACAAGGATATTGGAGAGAATGTGAGGGAGGGAAAAAGAACTGAAGAAACATGCAGAGAGGGAAATTTTAATACAAAAGGGAAAGAAAGTAAAAGGGAAGGATGAAGAAAGACAGAGATGGTGAAAAAACTTAGGAAGGAAAAGACAGGCTGAGAAACAGACACGGAGAAAAGCTTCGGTACAAGGAAAAAAGGTGAAGTTGGTTAAGAAGGTTGAGCAAAGGATATGATGGTGGCTGGAGGATCGAGATGGAGTGAAGGTTTTTTGATGTGCAAAATTGATGCTTTTATTTTAAAGGTAACAATTGTATTTAAAGACCTATGGCTAGACAAGGGAAATGAATCTATCGGCTTACTGACCTGTCTATCAACATCCAGCAGCAAGTATGTATCCATCTATTTGTATCTATTACTATGTGTCTAGTGCTGAGTAACTCTCTAACGAGGGGAAGAATAGTAGTACTTCTGAAGAGAATTACTGGGTAAGTGATATAAATTATTGTGAGGGCAAAATAAATGACCAGGTAGGTGACGCATATCACTGCCTCTGTGAACATATTATTGTGAGGCTGAAATAAATTACTGGGTACGTGGTTCCAGAAAAAAAAAAAAAGGTGACAAAACTCCTAAGCGTTAAAGGTCTATCTATGATAAAAATAAGAAAAAAAAACGTAAAACGAAATAAAAACGGATATACAGTACATAATTTCTAGGCTGGTGATATGAGAACTACATTTTATTACTTCAAAGAGATATGATACGGATGGATGAAGGAAATAACCCTCCTCCATAAGCCAAATATATCTTTGAATATATACACCAAATTACACGAGTAGCTGACTACACTGCTGGGTAGGCAAGGTAACATACTGTAAAAGTTTAACTTTATCTGACAGGGTGGATGATTATGAAATCTTGCAATTTGTTAACGTAATCTCTCTCTCTCTCTCTCTCTCTCTCTCTCTCTCTCTCTCTCTCTCTCTCTCTCTCTCTCTCTCTCTCTCTCTCTCTCTCTCTCTCTCATTTCAAAGTCACTCCCTCAAACTTTTGTCTTACGTTGTTTGCCTTTCACTGTGGTCGCAGATATTATTACCGATTCCCCGTCTCTTCATCCTCGCCTGACTACTTTTCTCTATGTTTTGCATACAGAAAAATACACATGCACACACATCCTTTACCCCTGCAGAGTTGTTGACTTTATACACGGGTTTATTCGCCCCTGTGTAGAGTACAACTCTCATGTGTGAGGAGGCTTCCAACATACAGCTCTTCTCAATAGGGTGGAGTCAAAGACTTTTCGTCTCATTAACTCTCCTTCTCTTACTGGCTCCCTTCAACCTCTGTCTCTTTGCCGCACTGTTGCATCTTTCTGATCTTTTCTATCGCTACTTCAATGGTCACTGCTCCTCTGAACTGTATGCTTGCATGCCTCCACCTCTACGACGGGCGCGTAGCACCCGTCTTGCAACAAACTCTCATCTCGTTTCTGTCCAACTCTCTAATGCAAGAGTTAACCGTTATTCCCAGTCCTTCATTTATGCAACAGGTCAACTCTGGAACTGTCTCCCTCTGTCTGTATTTCCTACTTCCAATGATCTCCAGTCTTTCAAACGCAGTGTGTCCAGGCATCTCGAAATTAACGGATCTTGAATTCGTCTCTCTTTTGTATTGCTTTTTTCATTTCTCGGAAGGAACGGTTTGCGGGCCCCTGGCCTTTGGTTCCTTCTTCCTTGCGTTAAAAAAATACTAGTCACACACACACATACGTATACAAATATGTCAGTCATATACACATACCACAGCAGACCTGTTAGAAAAAAAAAAAATGATAGCCTACTGCACTGATTCATATTTGACCTGAAAAAGCAAGATATCACAACTATTTTCTTCTCAGATGAAAGTAAAACCTGTCTCAAAGGCCATGAAGTTTTATTGTCTGAAAATAATAGCATTTATCGTAACAGACGAACTTATAATGTTGGCAATATCTTCCCTAATATTCGAACTAGAATACTATCAATGGTACATTGAAAGGTCATAAATTTTTCATTAAGGTGGTTTAAAGATATTGTGTATAAATATAAATAGTATTATTGCTAATATCGAGTAATAACGGGAATATATGTAAATTTATACCAGTTCAACTTAGAACACTTCCATCCTGAGTATGCACGTATGGTAAATAAACCTGCGTGACTACTTTGATGTATTAAAAATTTTAAATAACTGCTTTAATAGAACCGGCATTAATATATAGCTCATAAAACTTTGATGAAATAACAAGCCATAATTCTTCCACCAGGGGGCAGCATCTACCACATAATTTATAATGGCAAGCTGCCCAAACTTCTTGAACTACTTTTCAGTTAATGCATTGACAAAACAGGACTCATTTTTCTTTGTCTAAATAGGCTATTGTCTCGTGGTCTGCTCATATTAACCCACGCTCTGCTAAAGATGCTGTCTTGTAAACATTGGTCTTTTATTTTATTTTTTTATTGTGTGTGTGTGTGTGTGTGTGTGTGTGTGTGTGTGTGTGTGTGTGTGTGTGTGTGTGTGTGTGTGTTGGATGTGGTTATTAAGGTTTGTAGTGTAAGCATTTTGACGATTTATATTACTGTTGTATTTTTTTTGTGTTAATTTAGTGTGCAAGATGTTCAAAGGAGAACTTCGTAGCAGGACAGTGGAGGCTCCTGAAGTGACACTGTCTCAGCAGCCTACATCAAAATAAGTAATGTGTCTCACCTGCCACTAGGTCAACTGAAGAGACCTTGTTAATTGATTTTCCAAATGATTCAGTTATTGCCAACCAACAAACAGGCATTTCAATATTTCTCACACTTGAAGAACCCTCCTGAGGTTTCAGGTCAGTGTAAGGATATAAGCTCTTTGGATATTGAACTGTTGATGCAATCTTTCCATTTTGGTAAATGGCTAGAATAAAAACTGTCACAAGACAGAAAATAGTCTTGCAGTTCATGAAGCTTCATGATAAACACAGAAACTTGCTTTAGAAATAAAGCTAGATTGATCCCAGAGGCAAAAGAGCTACTTTTGAGATAGGAATAGATGAGCTTCTTGACACTGGGGCCCCTGATTCTACTGAAGAAATTCAGATAAATTGTCGGTTGTCCAAAGAAAAGAAAGCTGAGGGCATTCGGTTTTATCAGGATCAGAAATGTGAGGGAAAAGCACAGATGTCTAGTCATGACAATGTATTTGAAGGAAAAGTAAGCCACCTGATCCAAAGGAAGATATAAAAGGAAAAAAGTGTTAGGAAAAAGTATGAAGCCACTGCGTCAAGCCATGCTGAAGGAGGCCTATTGCTGCCACATGATAGTGATAGCAGCAATGAGTGTTCTGGCTCTGATGCTATGAGCCCACTCCTGGAAGTTTCAAGCAACCAAGTGATGTTGCTATACCACTGTACTTCTCCCAAGAGATCATGGAATCAGAGGACAATTGCAACACTGCTGACAGAAATTTTCTGTCTGATAATCAAACCACAGCCATTGTTTCTTCTGTTCTTAAAGCTGGTGGTGTTAATCTGAATGATTGTATCATATCAACATCTACTATTCCAGGGAAGAGAATGATGGTGAGATGAAACTTAAATGAGAGGCACATGGCTGAGTTTAAAGGGAATCCTCCCAAATAATGAGCTTTGCTATTAAGAGAAACGTGCAGTTCCACTCGAGATTCCTCAACTGAATATCTTGCAGTTCTGTTGTGTGGCTCTCCTCAGTATCACGAAGGCAAATTACTTCCATTCCATCAATGGACAGCTCAACTGGATTGTCACAAGCAAATGCTTCAATGGAGTTGTTAACAGCTTGGGATGCAGCAGACAAAGTTGTAGCTCATGTCTGATGCAGCTTCAAGTAATATTAAGGTACAGCAAAACTGTTGGAGGAAAAACTTGGATTTTTTTTTTTTTTTTTTTTTTTTTTTTTTGTATACCGACATCATATGTAGGAAATTGTAATTGGTGCTGTGTGGGACGTAGTATTTGGAAAGGGGAAAAGCCCTGATAATCCATTCTTCAAACAAATGCATGAAGCTTGGGCAGATATCAACAAGGAACAACATGAAGTCCTGAAGATGGAGAAAGCCAAGCTGAAATCATACAGAAAAAGAGAGTAGATATTTTGGAACTGCTAACAGAAACACTGTTATCATCATATCCTCCCAGAGCAGACTACCGTGAAGTTGCAGTACTCATAATTCTCCTTGGCGAGGAACCTGGCTGTGGCAAATGATTCCAGAGACCTGGTGCTATTTACAGTACCAAGCCAGGTGGATGGCAAGGAATGCGTACCGTATGAAAATGGTCATATTTTCTCTTGAACTTGGGTATGATGCTGTGAGTCTGACAAAATTGAAAATGGTTAGTAAGTTTCTGGCCTTGTTTTACACCACCAAATGGATGACTGCCACAACTGCTGCAGATGCTCCGTTAAATGACCTTGAGTTAACAAAAGTTACGCTCAAGTACAAACAAGCTGATGAGGAGGTAGCCACCGTTGTACTAAACAGGCTGAAGATCCACAAGTGGTGCTTGATTCAGGAGGTTTCAGGTTTCACTCTTTTTGTAGTGAAAATAGAAAGTGACAAAAGATCTGAAAGAAAAAATGGCTGCCAAACTCTGCAGCGAAGACCTCTCAAAATTTCAAATGTGCAAAGCCAGTATTTCCGTTAATTTCTAAAACAATAACTCTTGTTGACCTGACAGTTATGGATTCCCAATTTGTTTTTAATGCTCTAAAAGTAGGAGGAGAATAGCTGTGCAAACCTTCTGAAGAATGGTCACAGTTAAGCAGTTTGACACTCCAGTCAATGTGGTAAATGTTATTGCTGAGACAGGAATCAAGATGATCAATGATCTGGCAATGTAAATTCCACAGATCCATCACAGTGTGCCTATCGTCTCCAGGCTAAGGAAATGCACCGAAATCCTTTTTGGTATTTTCTGAAAGGAAGCCCTTAAATAATAATTTTAAATGACACCTGCCTATTGTTACATTATGGAGAGAAAATTCCAAATATACACTTTTTCCTGTTATTATTTCCTGTTGATGTGGATGTGATAGGAAGCGTTATGAGGAACACACTGAGGTGGTTTGGCCATGTGGAGAGGATGGAGGGTGAAAGACTGACGAAGAGAGTGTATGTGAGTGAGGTGGAGGGGGAAAGAGGGAGGGGGAGGCCGAGGATGAGATGGAGAGATGGGGTGGAGAGGTATATGAGAGAGGGGGGTGTGAGTTGGGAGCAGGGGAGTGAAATGGCGGGGGACAGGGCGACTTGGAGGCGATTTATTTGTGGCCACCCCAAACGGGATTGAGGCGTCCGGCAATAGATAGATAGATAGATAGATAATGATATTCATGTTTTTGTTTGAATCTTTACACCATCTGAAAGAAAAGTTTGTGGGCTTTACAGTGGTACCCTTTATCACGTGCTAGGTTGAATACTAAGGGAGATATAGCGAAAATTGCAAGGCCACCTGTTACGAAAAATGAGATTGCCATGATTTTCGGACACTAAAACTTCATGGCTTTGGAGGTAGGCATTTTCGTTTTTTGAGAAAAAAATGGTTGTGATATTTGGGTTTTTCAGGTCAGAAACCATGGAAATCAGTGCAGTATGGTATAAATTTCACAAAAGAATTGTATTTTGAACAGGTTTAACCACCAGTCATATACACATACATACACATACTGCAGTCATGTACGCCCACATATGCCGCAGTTAGATACACACATACACATATCACAGTCATACACACACATACAGATACAGCAGTCATATACACACACACACACACATACCGCAGCCATATACACACATACATATACTGCAGTCATGTACACACATACACACACAGCAGTTATATATATACACACATACAATAGCCATATACACACATGCTCATAAACACACATTTACCACATAAATGGTAGAAGTTGAGAGAAGTAATAAGAAAAATGCAAAAAAAAAGGTGTGACAAGAACAAGTTGGAAAAGGAGGAAAAAATGAAATAGGAAGTGAAAGAAGGTGGGACAAGTGTCATTATAAAAGATAGAAATTAACTGAAAGACAAAGGATAAAATCGGAGACAGCCAATTAAAAATGCACGTGACAGAAATGGTAGTGTGGGTCAGGCATTAAAAGAAAAAGAATATATATATATATATATATATATATATATATATATATATATATATATATATATATATATATATATATGGAGCCTCTGTGGTACAGTGGTAGAGTGTGCGTTTCGCTTGCTGGTGGACGAGGGTTCGCCTCCCGCCAGAGTTGTAAAAGCTTTCGGAATCGTTCACCGAGCCACTTGCTACTTTGGCGGACATAAGGGGTGCTGTGGTTGAACCAGTGTCGCATACTAGTATGCTTGCACCCAATCGGCTTAAGGCGGGCCGATTACACTTGATTCACAGACTACACACACATCCAAAGCCACTACAACACTACAATTACACTTACAAGCACTTCTCACCCTACATACAGTCTCTACCAGACAGCCTAAGCCACTGGGTAGAGATGCACTGGCTTGTATCATCCCTGCTTCGGTAGGGATAGGCCAGTCCTGCAGTGGACCTCAACGGCTGATGATGATGATGGTATATATAGATATATTAGGGTTATAACTTTTTTTTTTTTTTTCAAATCAAAGGTAGCCTGTATCATAAATGAATTAACTTTTGTTTAAAAACAAAGAAAAAAGCCCTTATTCCTCTTAGTTGTAAAAAAAAAAAAAAAAAGGTCACTCTGCAAATCAAACAATGGATTACCATAGATTTAATGTTACCACACTCAAGTTGTATCGCTTTCTTAATCTCCATGTAGATCTTTTTAAAATTTTATACAATTGCACGGAAGACTTTAGAACTGTTTAGAACTTTCTAGAACAGTTTGTAATGTTCTAGTATGGTTTAGTACTGTTTAGAACATTCTAGAATAATCAAAATATTATAAAACGGGATGCAGTTTTCAGCATCTAACAGTTATCTTCACGGTTTGCATCTGAACAGTCAGCAAAATAATTGCTTAGTGTGTTACTGTTATATTTTAAATATTTTTGTTTTCAGATAAGCATTATGTCGCACAAAAGAGGTGATACTATAGTACAGAAGAACAAGGACGTCTGGACCAATAATTTGGTGTGGTTCCAATAGTCACATACTGTAGAAGAGGAATTGTGCCTTTTTGAAGAATCTTCATTTGAAGAAAACTGCAGAATGCCAAACCAAACGCAAGTTGTTGGACATTACCAGTTTCTTGGAGCAAAAATCAAATTAAGAAAAGAACGAAAAATCGAAAATTCCATTGAAGTCACAAAATTATGGGAGAATAAATTGAACTTTCCACATGTATCAGATAAAGCAATAGAAGCAAAGCTTGACAAGGTGCTGATATATTGCGATGAATGTGTCAAGAGGGGAAAATATGATCCCCTAAATAAACTTTCTGATATCACAAAAGTAAATGGTCAATGGTTATCCACTGAAGATAAACAACTCTACCACCTACAAGTGCAAAGCAAAGAAGTGGAGTACTCAACAGGTCAAGGTGCAAGTAGGGTAACCATTCACCCTTCAAAAAGACGAAAACTGCCTGATGAACTTATATTACCATCAACATCTTACGATTTTTCATCTAGTGGTAGTTGTACTGCATCTGATGACAGTGAATGTAAGGATGAAGATGAGACTAATTATCCACCAACCAGAAAACACAACAGAAATAAAATTGCAACTAACTTGGTGACATCCGATGGAGTAGCGACAAATAAAGCTGCTAAAATCTGCAGACAATTGTCACATGATGGTATTGACATTCCAGCTCAAAGTCAAGCAGCAATTTAACAGTCAGTATGCAGAGAGGCTGCTACACTGAAGGAGCAAATGATTGAAAAGTTACAGTTGGAAATATGGTCTTTACACATCGAAAGAAAGTGGATTGATGAAAATGACTACCATGTAGTACTACTTAAAAATGAAAGAACCGAAATAAAAATGGATGCATTGCATTCGGAAAAAGACAAGGCTAAACTATTGCTGAAAGAATTGCAAAAGTTAAAGATGATGACAAATTTGCAGGCAATAAAAATGATCATTGCTGATACAACTAGCATAAACACTGGGAAAAAGAGCTGAGTTGTTGTCAGATTACAACAAATGTTCCCGGATAAGAGTTTCAACAAACCACAATTTATCAGTTGTCAACATCATATTCTGGACAGGATTCTCCACTTGGTGATGGATGAAGAACGTAGCGCTAACACCAATTCTCTAAACATCGGTTATCCATTTGTGTCTCAACTAATAAAGAATTATGAAAAACTAAAATCACAGTTTGTTAATGGAACAGAAGAGATCCTTGATAAGTCAGGATGGAGAGATGACATGCAGTTTTTGTGCCATTTAACACGAGTGTTTAGATTCTTGAAAGAAAAAAGGCATTTTCCTTTGATGAAGTTTCACAAACTTCCAAATATCAGTAATGTGAGGTGGAATTCAAGAGCAGTTCTCGCTATCCTTGCATTCATTCTTATACCTACAACATGGAAGATTTTGGAGAAGATATGCAGATTCATTTCAAACGAATGGGCAGAGTACTGGATTACTAATCAGATGTACAGTTCAAATGACTTCAAGAACTTGTCAGAAATATTGGAACCTTACAAAAAAGCACTAAACTCATTGCAGAATCACTGGAGGCAGAAGCCATCCATACTCTAGATACTAAAAGGTAATCAGTGTGCAGAAGGTGCAATCAAATTGATGCAGGAACTTTATCCAGCCTGCAGAAACAAAGCCAAACTGCAACTTAGATTTATCTATCTATCTATTGCCAGACGCCTCAACCCCATTCGGGGTGGCCACAAACAAATCGCCTCCACGTCGCCCTGTCTCCCGCCATTTCACTGCCCCCCTCCCAACTTACACACCCCTCTCTCATATACCTCTCCACCCCATCCATCCATCTCACCCTCGGCCTCCCCCTCCCTCTTCCCCCCTCCACCTCACTCACATACACTCTCTTCGTCAGTCTTTCACCCTCCATCCTCTCCACATGGCCAAACCACCTCAGTGCATTCCTCCTAACGCTTCCCATCACATCCACATCCACACCACAACGCTCCTTTATATTCTCATTTGTCAGCCTGTCTCTCCATGTGACTCCACAGGCTCCTCTTAAATAACTCATTTCCACTGCTCTCACTCTTGACTTGTGTCCTTCCAGCAACGTCCAAGCTTCACTTCCATACGTTAGAGTTGGTATCACAATACTGTCATGTAGTAACTTTTTCACTTCCATGCTCACTTCCCTGCTTCTTATCACTGCTTTCAAGGAACCAGCAACCTTTCTTCCCTGCTGTACCCTTTCAAGCACTTTACCCTCCAAACCTCCATCCTCACTCATCACTCTACCCAAGTACTTAAACGTACTCACATTTTTCAATTCCTCACCATCCAACCTCGCTGTACATTCACTGATTTCACCTCTCTCAAAGACCATCACTTTACTCTTTCCTACATTCACCTTTAGATTCCGTTTCTTAAACACTCTCCCAAACTCATCCACTAAGCCTTGCAGCTCTCCTTCGTCTTCACTCAACAACACAGTATCATCTGCAAACAACAGTACAAGGTGTTTCCAAACACTACCTTTTCTCACCAGGGCCACTCCAGCATCCACTACCCTACCTTGTGCCTCTTTTATTACCCCATCCATGTGCAGATTGAACAACCATGAAGACATGACACATCCCTGTTTCATCCCAACCTTCAAAGAGAAAAATTCACTCAGTTCACCTTTCACACACACTGCAGCCTTAGCACCATCATACATACTCTTCACGGCATTCAACAACTTCCCATCTACTCCATATATTCTTAATACTTTCCACAATCCTTGTCTATCCACCCTGTCATATGCTTTCTCCTAATCCATGAAAGCCGCATACAACTTCTTTCCCTTCTCTAGAAACTTTTCCACTAAATATCTAAGAATGAATATCTGATCTACACAATATCTTCCCTTCCTAAAGCCTCCCTGTTCTTCTCCAACTAATTCCTCTGTTCTTTCTCTAACTCTGTCAATAAGTATCCTACCATGCACTTTTCCTATTATACTAAGAAGAGAGATGCCCCTATGACTACCACACACTTCTTTTTCCCCTTTTCCTTTGTACAAGGGAATAATTATACCTGACTTCCAATCCTTCGGAACTCTACCTTCCTCGCAGGCCAATCTGCACATTTTCCACATCCATTCTACTATTATCTCTCCCCCATACTTCAGCATTTCACCACACACTCCATCAATTCCTGAG
Source organism: Coenobita brevimanus (assembly GCF_032717465.1). Classification (NCBI taxonomy): domain Eukaryota; kingdom Metazoa; phylum Arthropoda; class Malacostraca; order Decapoda; family Coenobitidae; genus Coenobita; species Coenobita brevimanus. Next base: position 21,203,473 of record NC_136970.1, on the reverse strand, counting down.
GCTTTCCCCAATTTAACTTTCTTCATTGCTTCCACAACTTTGGCATTTGTTTGATTGTATTGGAATTCAAGAGTTCAAACATCATTCTTTGCTGCCAGTCTCGATTCTCTCTCTCTCTCTCTCTCTCTCTCTCTCTCTCTCTCTCTCTCTCTCTCTCTCTCTCTCTCTCTCACACACACACACACACACACACACACACACACACACACATACACACACACACACACACACACACACACACACACACACACACACACATTTTTTTTTTAACTGTCAAAGAAGCAGTTTTGTTTTCACTGCTAAAAACTCTGTGGTACCAAAATAAATTTACACAGGCCTGGATTAAAATACCATTTTCCAGTGTATTAGAAAGTTTGGAGGCTCTATTTGTTTCTGTCGGGTCCCAGAAATGCTTGCAGCTCTTCTCAGATGTTTTGAAGTGCACGAAATTTTGCTGTATATATATATATATATATATATTGTTACATAGCCTATGATTTCATCATCCTTTGTGTAATTCTAACGTACAGTGTGCTGCCTGTTTGATCACGAGCGTGTTCTGTCTCAGTTCCCCCCTTCTACCGTTATAGTAGAGTAAGTCGTCCTTTCTGTTGTTCAGAGCAGGATTTTCAGCTCTTTGTCCCCATGGCTTCATTTGCGCGTCCTTCTTACAAGTTGTATCAAGCTCTGCTGGCCCCTATATAATGAGCTCAGTCTCTGCATCATTGCCACTTACATCTGCTCCTCATTTTGTTCACATCTCTGTCCTTCCCTGTACAGTTATTGTTGTGAGTGCTCAGGAAGTCTCCAACCATCTAGCAGCTGTGTAATTTGAGTATAAGTGTTATTGCATTTTGTTCTTGTACTGTATAGCATAAGGTGTTGATTTGTAGGCCTGGTAAAGTTTCTGTAATTCATTTTGTCAGCCAGTGGTAATAATAGTTTGTATCTGTAATTATTTATCTTCCATTAACTGAGCATTACCCAGTGTATTTTCATTTTATCAGGGCTGACTTAGATAAATTTACTCATGCTAATTTCGTGTTAATAGAGGCTATTGCAGTTAACCATATATTTAACCTGTTTTTTGCCATTACATTATCCTTATGAGTCCTGAATGTTTTGTTGTTAGTTTGAGCATTAATCTTTAACTTGTAATTTTACCTAACTCTTTTATTTTGAACCTGGAACTTTACGGGACAGTAGTAATTTTTAGTATTCTCACTTAAAGTGTACATTATCTTTCTCTGTTTCGTAACATAAATTTGGCGACCTCTCATCAGGATATTCAGGATATTATCATAAGGATATTGCTTGATATTTTGTGACTGTTACTTATTCATGATGTCTACTGTTGCTACGCTTGGTGAAGCCAAAGATTTTTTGTCGGGTGTGCAAACAGTGTGATGTAGAAAACAGAACGAAGAATGAACTTAAGCTTGTTGCTCAACAATTGGGAATTGCTGTTCGCTCTCATCATTCTAAAGATCAAATTGTTGACATGATTAATGAAAGCTTGTTTAATGTAACTCCTCCAAATGAGCAAACGCAGATTGAGTTACCTAAGTTGCAGCTAGCCCTGCAGGAGTCTCGTGCTAAGGAGGCGGAGGCTCGTATTCAGGAGGCACAGATACACGCACAAGTTGAACTTGCTAGAATTCAGGCAGACCATGAGTATCGCATGAAACAATGTGGAACTGGATCATCTAGCTCTAATGATTTTGATATGGCTAAAAATGTTAAACTTGTCCCTCCTTTTAATGAATCTGATTTAACTAAGTATTTTCAGTTGCTTGAGAGGGTAGCTACAGGTTTTAATTGGCCCAAGGAGTATTGGCCAGTACTCCTTCAAACTGTTCTCACCGGTAAAGCTCAAGTAACTTATGCATCTTTGCCTCAGGATCAATCTGATAATTATGATGTAGTTAAGAGCTTGATTCTTAAGGCCTATGAGCTTGTTCCTGAAGCCTATAGAGTAAAATTTAGGACAACTTACAAGCAAGATAAGCAATCCCATGTTGAGTATGCAAAAATCAAAGAAGATCTGTTAGAGCAGTGGTTAAATTCTAAGAATGTGGATTCTGATTTTGGTAAATTTAAGCAGATGATTTTGCTGGAGGACTTCAAAAGGTGTATTTATAAAGATGTAAGCCTATATCTTGATGAGAAAAGGATAGATAATTTGTCTGATGCTGCAGTTTTAGCTGATGAATATGTTCTCACTCACAAGAGATATTCTAGAGAAAAAGGGAAAGCTGAGAGTAGGTACGTTGCCTCTACTCAGAGTACAGGTAACAGGAAAGAGAATAAAGATGATGTTTCTCAGGAAGTAAATACCAGCTCCACCTCTAGATTTCAGAAAAGTAAATGTACTTATTGTAGTAAGCTTGGTCATACTACGGAGAAATGTTTCAGGGGACAGCGTGATGTGAACAAAAAGGAGTCTTTAAATATTCAGTCAATTGGTCTAGTGTCCACTCTGGAGAGTTCCTAGAATTCTTTAACTGAGTTAACTGAACCTGCTTTGAGGGGTAACTTAAATTCTCATGATGGAGCTCCTCTATTGAGCAGTAACGTGGGTGACATTCTCAAGAGATCATGTGCTAATTTCCTGTCTGATGGTTTTGTCAGTCCTCTGAACAGTAATGACAGGAAATCAGTTAAAATATATCATGATACAGGTGCTTGCCAATCCTTTATGCTGACCAGTGTTCTAGGCTCTAATGTTAATTCCTCTGATGAAACTGTAATCTTACAAGGCGTAGGGAATAATTACTTTTCTGTCCCTCTGTGCAGAGTGAATTTAGAGTCTGGTTTTGTTAATGGTTCCGTTATGGTTGGGTTGGTTGAGACACTCCCAATGTCAGGTGTAACTTTCTTACTTGGAAATGATATTGGTGGAAGTCAAGTGTGTCCAGCTCCTCAGTTGTCTGGTGAGCCAGTGGCTGCGTCCCGGGATTGTGATGTCCCTGATGTGTTCCCTGCATGTGCTGTCACTAGGGCTAAGTCTAAAGTTACTGGTGATTTAGAGGATAATGATGATGATGATGTTATCCTAGCTGACACTTTTCTTGCTAATTTGGACCACTCACCAGATGAGGCAGTACCCCGTAGTGTTGATAATTTGTCTCGTCAAGAGTTGGTTGAGTTGCAGGTTGCTGACCCTGAGTTGAAAGGTCTAGCTAACTCTGCTTACAGTGAAGAAGAGTCAGCCGGTGCTTCTACTTGTTATTATGTAAAGTCAGGAGTACTTATGAGGAAGTGGAGACCCCCAACAGCATCAGCCGACTGTGAATGGGAGGTTGTACATCAAGTTGTCATCCCTCGTGTTTGTAGGCAGGATATCATTAGAGTGGCTCATGATTCCAGTTTGGCAGGACACCTTGGAGTGAGGAAGACTGTGGCACGCATTTTGAAACACTTCTACTGGCCAGGTATCTTCAGGGATGTTTCCTGGTATTGTAAGTCTTGTCACACCTGTCAAGTTGTGGGGAAGTGTAATCAGACCGAAAAGGTTGCACCTCTAGTTCCCATTCCTCCTTTTGAGGCGCCTTTCACCCGTGTGTTGGTGGATATTGTGGGCCCTCTTCCTAAGACTTCTTCAGGATTTTCTTATGTGTTGACCCTGATTGATATGGCTACTCGTTATCCTGAAGCCATTCCACTTAGAAATATCTCAGCAAAGAACGTGGTTAAGGAAATGCTAGGGTTCTTCACAAAGTTTGGTCTGCCCAAGGAGGTACAGTCAGACCGGGGAAGTAATTTCATGTCAAACGTTTTCAAGCAGTCTCTGAAAGAGTTGGGTATCACCCAGATCACGTCTTCAGCTTACCATCCCCAGACCCAAGGAGCGTTGGAGAGATATCATCGAACACTCAAATCGATGCTCAAGAAATACTGTTTGGAACATCAGAAAGACTGGGATAAAGGTCTTCCATTCGTTATGTTTGCTGCAAGAGAATCTCCAAATGAATCACTGGGCTTCTCACCTTTTGAACTACTGTTTGGCCATGAAGTAAGAGGACCCCTTAAGTTACCCAAGGAATGCTGGCTGTCGGAGGAAGATGACGTCAACCTGCTGGTGTATGTGATGAAGTTCAAAGAACGGCTGTCCACTGCTTTACAGTTGACGAGAGAGAATTTAGGAGCTGCTCAGGAGAAGATGAAGACTTGGTATGATAAGAAGTCCAGGTTACGCCACTTTCAGCCAGGAGATCAGGTTTTGATTCTGCTACCGGTGCGTGGGCAACCTCTTCAAGCCAAGTTTAGTGGTCCTTATTTCGTGGAGAAGAAACTCAGTGATGTCAACTATGTCATCGCCACACCAGATCATAGAAAGAACAAGCAACTATGTCACATCAACATGTTAAAATTATATCACAGGTGGGATGAAAATAATCCAGTCTGCACTGTAGCTGTTCCACCCGAGTCTGCAAGTGAAGCTCTCCCATGCAGTATGAGCCTGAGTGATAGTTTGGGGAAGAATCCTGATATCATGAATGATCTCCAGACTAAGCTTTCTCATCTACCTCCCGAGGAAAGGCAGGAGTTTTCAGCATTACTGCAGAAGTACCCGCAAGTGTTCCGTGCCACTCCAGGAAGAACCACTGTGTTGATGCATGATGTCGATGTTGGAGACGCAAAGCCAATTAAACTGCCTCCTTACCGTGTGAACCCAGTGAAAGTTCCTCTCATCCAGAAGGAGCTTGGCTACCTGTTGGACCACAAGATGATTGAGCCCTGTCAGAGCGAGTGGAGTTCTCCTGTCACTCTAGTCCCTAAGCCAGGTGGGTCACAGCAGCTTTGCATTGACTACAGACGTGTTAATCTGATAACCAAAACAGACACTTACCCTCTCCCTCGCGTGGAAGATTGCATAGACAAGATCGGAAAGGCTAGGTACATAAGTAAGTTTGATTTGCTAAAGGGATACTGGCAAGTACCTATGACTGAACGTGCTAGGGAGATCTCATGTTTTGTAACACTAGGAAAGAAAATGTTATTGCAGATTGCTTATCTAGACTTTAGACAGATTGTTTTAGAGTAATAAGAAATTTCCTTTGTAAATTTCTTTTTCTTTGTGGGGAGGTGTTACATAGCCTATGATTTCATCATCCTTTGTGTAATTCTAACGTACAGTGTGCTGCCTGTTTGATCACGAGCGTGTTCTGCCTCAGTTCCCCCCTTCTACCGTCATAGTAGAGTAAGTCGTCCTTTCTGTTGTTCAGAGCAGGATTTTCAGCTCTTTGTCCCCATGGCTTCATTTGCGCGTCCTTCTTACAAGTTGTATCAAGCTCTGCTGGCCCCTATATAATGAGCTCAGTCTCTGCATCATTGCCACTTACATCTGCTCCTCATTTTGTTCACATCTCTGTCCTCCCCTGTACAGTTATTGTTGTGAGTGCTCAGGAAGTCTCCAACCATCTAGCAGCTGTGTAATTTGAGTATAAGTGTTATTGCATTTTGTTCTTGTACTGTATAGCATAAGGTGTTGATTTGTAGGCCTGGTAAAGTTTCTGTAATTCATTTTGTCAGCCAGTGGTAATAATAGTTTGTATCTGTAATTATTTATCTTGCATTAACTGAGCATTACCCAGTGTATTTTCATTTTATCAGGGCTGACTTAGATAAATTTACTCATGCTAATTTCGTGTTAATAGAGGCTATTGCAGTTAACCATATATTTAACCTGTTTTTTGCCATTACATTATCCTTATGAGTCCTGAATGTTTTGTTGTTAGTTTGAGCATTAATCTTTAACTTGTAATTTTACCTAACTCTTTTATTTTGAACCTGGAACTTTACGGGACAGTAGTGATTTTTAGTATTCTCACTTAAAGTGTACATTATCTTTCCCTGTTTCGTAACAATATATATATATATTAATAACAGAACGGAGGAAGGAAAAACAAATGAATAAAAAAAAATAATCCATAGACCATATACTGGTGTCCTGTTCATAAAATATCTGTAACAGACTTGAACAGCTCTGGGTTGAAATTTGGAGGGAAACAACTCTGGGGAAGCAAGTTCCAAGGAGATGCAGTCCGGGGAATGAAAGAATTCTGATCGGCAGAAGTTCTGCAATATGGCTGAGTGACATTCCAGTCATGAGCGCTTCCAGATGCCCGTGTAGCACGAGGGAAGGCATGGAGAGGTGGCACCATGGACGCAACTTCGTCTCAGCATTTGCCAAAAAAATATCTATATAATAATGCAACGGAGGCAACATTACTTCTTACTTGCAGGGGAGGTAGTTTATTTGTAATGGCAGGGTTGTTAATAATTCTAACAGCTTTGTTCTGAATTTTGTCTAGTTGTTTTAATGAAACCACTCCACATCCATTCCACAGGGGTGAGCAATATTCAAGCTGAGAGAGCACATGACTCTTATAAATCATAGCTAACTGTTCATCACCGAAGAAGTTACGGACTCTGTACAATAATCCAAGTTTCTTTGAGGCGGTTTTAGCAAGTGATCTGACATGAGAGGTCCAGTTGAGGGCATTGTTAAGTGAGATGCCAAGAATTTCAATACTTTTGGAGATGGGAATAGTAGCACTGAAGGTAATGTACGAATCTGGCAATATTTGTCTATTAGTAAATTGTATATATTTAGTTTTACTAGCATTAAAAGAGACAAGGTTGTTTTGTCCCCATTCACTGATCGTAGATAGGTCTTGATTTATGGAGATGGCTGTACTGAGTTGAGAGGTAGAGATATTAGACTTTATAAATGGGTGTCTGAGTGTGAATGAACTATGTAGTGTTGAGTCATCTGTGTACGAGTGGATGGGATTGTGGGTGACAGATAAGAGATCATTAATATGAACCAGGAACAGGGTTGGCACCAGAACTGATCCCTGCGGCACGCCGGCATTAATTGAGTGGAAATTGAAATATACATCATCTACTTTTACTCTTATTTTCCTGTCTCTAAGATATGAAGAAATCAAAGGAACAAAAAACGTTAGTCCATGGCAAGGGAGTTTGGACAGCAGGGAACGGTGCCATACTCTATCGAAAGCTTTAGAAATATCAAGAGCTACTGCATGAGTTTCTCCATGTAGATCAATTGACTGATGGCTGGTATGAGTTAGAAGACTATGTCAATGGTGAATCTTTCGGGGCAAAAACCATATTGTCTATTACTAAGTAAGTTGTTGGATTCAAGATGTTTAACAATGTGTTTATTAATTAAAGTTTCAAATACCTTACCAAAAGAAGATGTGACAGCTATTGGTCTGTAATCAGAGGGGTCAGAGGAACTTCCTTTCTTCGGAATTGGGTGGATATTGGCTTCTTTCCATGAATTTTGGAATAAAGAATTAGGTATGCATAGGCTGAATAATTTAGCTGGAACAGATTCAAGTTCAGGGGAACACTTTTTTAAAACAATTGGCGGAATTCCATCTGGGCCTGGAGCTTTGTTGGTAGGTAAATTGTCTAGGATGGATTTTACGTATCTCGTCTGTATTTTAAGTGGAGCAATTTCGGGAGAGTCAAGTTCTAGTACTGGGACATTCTGGCTCGTATCTTCTATGGTAGAGTTTCTGGCAAATGTACTGGCAAACATATCCGCTTTCCCACACGGGTCATTTGTAATGATGCCATTTGTAATATTGTGAAAGTGGTCTGAAGTGACGGTGCTGGAGAGGAAAGTAATAGTTATCATTATAAACCTTTGGCAGTCAACTTCCGGCAAAAGGCCTCTTCTCCACTCAAGCCTGTTACTTGTTAGCCTGTTGAGTTTAAGTCTTGGGTATTTGTATATTCCATCCTGACATTATAATACTTGTTAGCCCAGTGTGTTTAAGTCCCAGATATTTCCATATTTCATCGTTACATCATGTTACTTGTTACCTTTTCCTTTGCCTCCATCTCTCAGCTGCTTCTCTGTTAGTATATCTAACATGCTACTTGTTCTACTGGAGACGTGACCCACCCAATGCTACTTTTTATAACAAGTGTAGTGACAGTAAGTCCCGACCATAACCACATCTACTGTACTTTTTATGACAACTTTAGTGACAGTAAGACTCGACTCTGTGGTAGGTGGGGGAGCTCACCATCCACACATTGTCGTGCTGCTGCTTTGGGTGTCTGCCCTCTCCTCTCTTCCTTCCTTCCTCTTCTTTCTTTCTTTCTTTCATTCATTCTTTCCTCCTCCTGCCTACATGTGGCTTTACACTCCCTCTTCTATCTTTCTCTTCTTCATTCTTCCTTCTTCCTTCTGCCTATGGCTGATTCTACATTGAGTGACAAGCCAAATGGTTTCCTGTATACAAGGAAACTATTTACTACGCTGGGTGGAAACGATATAACCAAATTTATGGCGCCTGGTGGTTTAGTGAGTAATTAAGGAGCTTCAGTCGGATTGAGCCAGGTGCAGGTTTATATCCAAGAAGTGGCTGGGGTTTATTGCTCATGTAATGCCACTCAGGGATGAGTGAGGCTGGTCACTCTCATCTTAAATGTAAGAAGCAACTTCCCTAGCCCTGGGCTCCTACGCTCCTCATGGGGCAACATAGAATTGGATGATGGATGGATGGATGGAAAACTCGACTATGACCATATCATCTGCTGTCCATTTCATGACAACTGTAGCGCCAGTAAGACTTGACCATGAGAAGGAGGAGAATTTAAACGAGGAAAGTGAAAAATGAGAAGGAGGAAAAGATGGACAGAACGAGGCTTTAAAGATGCTGGGTTGTGGATACAAGAGGAGATGAAAGGAAGAGGAAGAGGGGAGGAGATAGGAGAAACGAAAAAAATAAAGAGAGTAATATGAGGAAAAGAAGGGGTGAAAGAGAGGAGGGAGATTCATAAAAGGTAGTATAGGGAACGGAAGAAGAGGGAGGGATAAATAGGGGGAGAGGTATGAAAAGCGGAGGAGAAAGGTTAAGATAATGTGAACGAACGAAAGATGGGCAGGAGGTAAAGAAAAGCAGAGAACCATTCATTGAGAGAGAGAGAGAGAGAGAGAGAGGTTGGGTAGTCATTATTATCCCTTATTACATTATTCTTTCTTTAATGTAAGACAGTGTGTTGTAAGTTTGTAATAATCTTTTGTATAACAAACCCTTTTACATCGTAACACACAAACCAGTAGCATGTCCTAGTTTTCCCTCACATTTACTCGTATTTTTCTGCCAACTGTGCTCCCATGCATAATTAATCAGTCATAATCCATACGTAGTTAAGTTCGAATAATATGTGAAAAAACTGCACTGTTGGATATGATTCACCTGTTTTTCCACCAGTTCTTTCTGAATATCGTATTTGTTGTTTGAAAATATTATATATAAATACAATAACTGTCTTACTCTCGTAATACGGTTAGTGTACGTTAATGAAATACATGTATATAAATCAATACCTTCAGTACCATTACGCCATTTATAATCATTGTTGTTCTGTCCCTTCTGAAATCCTTTACGTATAAATTATACTGATGTCTAATCACTGTTGTCCTTGAAATAGTAATATCACGCACCCATCTGTGTTGCTGAGGAGAAAGTTCATGTGGGAAAAATGTACTAACCTAATCATAAAAAAACACACTACAGACACATAACTTTATATGGTATTCACTGCTACCGTCCTTCAAAGTTTAAGACGTCAAATTTAATGAGAAACTATGAAAGCATTAAGCAAGAATAATCAACGTGTACTCTATGATTGTTATATTATCACTGACACATTAAATTATCAAAGAGTGTCACAAAAGACGTCATTACATCTCGGATGAAAACAATACAATCTTGGAACTCCAAACTGTCAGTAAATATTTGAATCGGTCATCAGTCATTGCTTCTGCAAAACATGATATCCCCAACGTCATGGTCAGAGGTCACCAGACGAATTAGAAATATAAGTAATGTAGTGAAAGTGAAGTAATACACGGTAGTGGCAAGAAGAAAATGTGTGTGTGTGTGTGTGTGTGTGTGTGTGAGAGAGAGAGAAAGAGTCACAAATTCTAAAGGAATATATATATATATATATATATATATATATATATATATATATATATATATATATATATATTGTATAGTAAATTGGGCAGCACAGTTTTGCTGTACTTGTTGGTAGCTGGAGGTACTGGTGTTGTAAGAAAATGAAAATAGACGAAAACGAAAAAGTGCAAGAGATTTGGAATGTACAGAGGAAATAAGTCTAAGGAAATGCTAGACCATTTTCAGATAAATTCTCTGGGCTTATTTAATCCAGTTAAACAAATAAAAGTACTGTACAAATGAAATGGAGAAATAAGAAACACTCTGACTGATGTTTAAGCAGAAATTAGTTGAGTAATTGAGATATGAATTCGTACCGGATATGATGATCCGATTTTTATTAACTTGGCCTAAAATTACCATCTTCCTCTTTAATTGTGACCTTTAACAATAGATGACACTAGAATATGATGCTAGTCAGCAAAAGGTGTTATGGACAGGATTAAGAACTGTTGTTTTCTCTTCTCTGCCTTAGCGATACTTGAACTGTAAAAAGAAAAATATCTGAGTCATGTTAGAGTAAATAGAATATGATCAGTGAGTAAATACATAATAGATAAGTATATAAATGAATTAATATGTGTGTTACATAAAAGCTAATTATAAAGATACACAAAAAATGGTGCAGCTAAATATCATTAACCCTCCTCAGGAACACGTGGGTCTGACAGACCCGTGTGTGTGTGTGTGTGTGTGTGTGTGTGTGTGTGTGTGTGTGTGTGTGTGTGTGTGTGTGTGTGTGTGTGTGTGTGTGTGTGTGTGGGTTCTAGTTCAGTAACTTCTACATACATGCAATGCTTATTCTTCTCAATGGCTTCTTAATTTGTTGTGCTCATGCAAGGTTTCTGAGGGTTTCTTATGGCTCTCTCTGTTTTTGTTTTATATCCCCCAGAATTTGCATTTCGGGTCTGTGAGACCCATGTGTACCTGAGGAGGTGGTGGGATCCACTCGTCCCATCATGAAGGACCTTCATTCCTCAAGCTGTGATACAAGTGTTAGGCTCAATTTTTTTTTTTTTTTCAAGTTTGGCTACTGTCAAAAACGTTTGTATTTTTTGTCATTTTTTTTTTTTCCAATTTTTTATTAATATATAGAGGTAAGTGAAGCAGAGCTTATTTGCATTATTTTCAAATTGATAAGCCCTTATTAACTGTAAGAGATTCAGGAATTCATTAAATGAAACATGTGTGAAAATACAGCATTTTTATATGCCTGGGTCTGACAGACCTAGGTGTTCCTGACATGAACACAGACCAGTAGGCTGGCTGTTGCTGAGCAAGGTAGTTAATTGAAAAATGTGTAGTGTTTGAATAATGTGAGATTTTCATTGTCTTCTTGCCCATAACCTCGTTTTTAAAATGACATTGTGTAAGTTTGTGTTATTATATGCGGGAAAAAGATAATAAAATGGAAAAACAAAGTTGCACTTTTGTCGCGAGGTTCGGGCAATAAGAGACTCTCGGAGGGATATCATGTAAATTGGTCTCTTTGTCAATACTTCAAAAGATTTGTATTAAATGGCTGAATGTGTGTGTGTGTGTGTGTGTGTGTGTGTGTGTGTGTGTGTGTGTGTGTGTGCAAGAATGCAGTATGTCACCTTGGAGCACCGGGAAGTCTTTCACCGCTTTCCATTTGCTTGAGTGGACATTTCCACGGATATTGGATGTCGGATTTTTCCTTTAGGAGAGAGAGAGAGAGAGAGAGAGAGAGAGAGAGAGAGAGAGATGATGGCGATGATGATCATGATGCAGGACATTAAAAGAGGAATGATAAATGGAAAACATAAAAGAGAAAGTAAGGAAGGGGAAAGTCAGAAATAACATGGCAGGTGAGAGGGAAGGGAGAATTAAAGGAGAAACACTGAAGACAGGAATAAAAGGGGAATGTAAAGGGGAGAGTCGGTGGTGTGTGTGTGTGTGTGTGTGTGTGTGTGTGTGTGTGTGTGTGTGTGTGTGAAATAATACCTTTTTTAAGTAAGAAAGAAGGAACCAAAGGCCAGGAGCCCGCAAGGTTCCATCATTTCAACAAAAAAAACAAAAAAAAAAAAGATAACAAAGAGCCAAATTCAAGAGCCATTAATTTCGAGCTGCCTGGATACATTGCGTTTGAAAGACTGGAGATCAGAGGCAGTATGAAATTCACACAGCGGGAGACAGTTCCAGAGTTGACAGTTGGACAGAAAGGCAATGAGAGTTTGTTGATTGACGAGTGCTACGCGCCCTCCGTAGTGGTAGACGGATGAAAGCAGACGGTTCAGAGGAGCAGTGACCATTAAAGAAGCTACAGAAGAGAGATAAAGATGCACCAGTGCGAGGAAGAGACAGAGGTTGTAGGAAGCCAGTAAGAAGAGTAATAAGACGAAAAGCCTTTGATCCATCCTTGATGAAAAGAGTATTATGTGGTGAGCCTCCCCACATTATGAGAGTTGTACTCTACATAGGGGGGAACAAAAACTGTGTATATAGTCAACAACTGTGCAGAGATAAAGAAGGTAGGGAGTCAGCTTAGCACACCTAATCAATTGGAAGCAGATTTTATAAGAGAACCTTTCCAAGATCAAACCCGCGAGAATGAAACCCCAAGAATGTTTAAAGATGATGCAGGATTGAGCTGGACATTGTTAAAAACAGATGATACTCCTGTGGAACATGTTGTGAGGTTAAAAGACGTAAGCCTGAGTTTTTGATGCATTAAAAACAACAAGATTAATTTTACCCCAATCAGAGATATGAGCCAAGTCAGACATTATGTGTGTCATAGCTTCATTCCATTTTGTTGAAGTAAGTGCTGAGATGGACACCGTGGGAATGGAATGGAAAGGTGAAGGGTGGAGTCATCAGTGAATGAGTGGATAGGGTAGGATGTACAGCTTAGAAGGTCACTGATAAGTAAAAGAGAGTTATTGATTGGACAGAGCCCCGAGGAACACCGCTATTGATAGCCCTAGGTGAAGAATGGTGCCCGTCTACAGCAGAAGCTATAGAATGACCAAAAAGGAAGCTAGAGATGAAGGTACAGATAGAAGAGTAGAAAACTTAAGAGGGCAGCTTGTAAATTAAAGATTTATGCCACACTCTATCGAAAGCCATTGAAACGTGAAGTGCAATGGCAAAGTTTTCGCCAAGGTCCCGAAAGGAGGATGACCAGGTGTCTGAAACTTAGGTGAGGAGATCTCCAGTGGAGCGTCCCTGGCGGAACCCATACTGATGATCTGAAAGAAAGTTGTGATAGGAAAAGTGCTTTAAACTGTTTTTGTTAATATAAATAAAACTGCCAAGGATGAGTGACGGAAGGAGGAAAGATGAAAGCAATGACAACCTCTGGCATAATTCCACACACATTCTCGACATCAACAGTGGATTATTATGGAATATCAAAGGGAGTCTGTTGATGTAGAAATAAAACACAGGAGAGGAAGGAATATTACAGCTGTCTGAGTGCATGTATTGGAATTCAAATAGCTTAAAGTAAAAAAGGAGTAGCGTGAAATATCCTTCCATCATAAGGAATGTTAAGAGTATTTACAACACACTCTACTGCAATCCATGTAGCACAAAGTCTATGCTAATTACTTAAAAAAAAAAAAAAAATTATTTACTACGCGGTGAGAGCAATATTATCTTTTTCGACTCAAGGCGATCCATTCGGCATGATATGTGAACATAACTACACACCAGTTCACTGTCGTGGTTGATGGGGTGGATGACTGGATATAAAACTGTTCAATCGGTCACCTTTAAATAAGCAATAACATCAATGCGTCATCTCCAATAAATGATGTCCTCTCATCCATCAGCGCCATTATGGAATTAGGCTGCTTTTCAGCGTTTCAAAGACACACTATATGCATCATCTGCACTTCCAGTGAACCACGTAATTGAAGCAATGACATGAAACAGGTGCTGTTCAATTGTACCAATTGTATCGACTGCCATCACTTTCATAACAGACAGACACAATAAACAGATAAACAGAGAGATAGCCAAAACAAGCATGCTAGTACGCTATAAATCCACAGATCAACGAAGTGGAGAGGTGTTACTTGGAGAAACCTTTGAGTGATGGTATCGTATCAAGGGATGGAGGAGGAGGAGCGAGGAGAGGTACAGCAGTAAAAGAGGGCAAAGGAAGGAAGAAAGGGAGCATGGAGAGAAGAGGAAAGGAGAGAGGGAGCATAGAGGGGAAAGGAAGGGAGAGGGAAAGCAGGAAGGGAAGCAAGAGAAAGGCACTAAGGTTAGAGAAGGGGAAGATATTGATGTATATGCACTGAAGGAAGAAGACAGGGAAAGGGGGGGGGGCGGGAGGAAGAGGCAAGAAGAAGAGACAGAAGGGGGAGAGAATGAAGGAACAGGGGAAGGAGTGAAACAGGGGTGCTGGGGGAAGGCAACGGAAGAAGGGGATGATCTGAGGGAGGAGAGTGGTTGAAGATGGGATTGAGAGAAATTAAGAGATAGATGATGGAGAGGTGAGAGGAATGAGGGATGGGAGAGGGGAGGGGAGAGGTAGTGAGGGGTGGGCAAGAAGGAAAGGCAGAGGATCGGGGTGGATGAGAGGTATGGATAAAGGCAGCGATAGAAGAGAAAGGAACAGAAGATGTAACTGATGACGGACGGAGGAAAAAGTAGCAGGGGCTGAAAGCAAATGAAGTGGCGCGGAGGGGAGAGGGGTGCAGAATGGAGAGAGGGAGAGAGAGAGAGAGAGAGAGAGAGAGAGAGAGAGGGGAATGAGGTATGGAAGGGCAAGAGGAAGGGGAGATGGAGGAGAGAGATATACCAGGGTGAGAGGAAGGTAAGAAGGAGGGTCAGGGAAGCAAAGTGTAGGAGGTAAACTTTGTTAAGGAAAATGGACGGTGCCGGTAGACAACACACAGCATTTCGCACAATGTTGAGAGAGAGAGAGAGAGAGAGAGAGAGAGAGAGAGAGAGAGAGAGAGAGAGAGAGAGACTATGTGTGTGTAATAACTTCCTCTAATAACACAACTATAACAACAACTACTACCCACTACTACTACTACTACTACTACTACTGTTACTACTACTACTACTACTACTACTGCTGCTGCTGCTGCTACTACGACTACTACACCGCTACCAGTGCTACTGCTACACTACTACTACTACTACTACTACTACTGCAATAACGGTAACAGTATCAACAAAAATCCCACCTTACAATGTCTGCCAGCGTGGGGGGTACATCAGTATTTGTTACTGAGGCAACAACACCCGTAATAATGGCCAAAACACACACAAACATTGCCTACCTAATGACTTGGTAATGTTACCATTGTTTACACACTTTTTACCCTCGTACATTTCAACATTTTTACCTTGTTAGAGCAGGAATTATGGACACAGTGGGAACAAATGAGAACAGATTAGCATACTGGAAGTGTGCGTTGAATTATCTGACGGAATATTAGTTCTTTCTGTACAAATATAGAAACACAGACTTAATGTATTTGTATTATAAACATTAAGTATACGTACATACATACGGTACGAACATGAATATGATAAACACACACACACACACACACACACACACACACACACACACACACACACACACACACACACACACACACACACAATACTCCAACATGCATACACCATGCTTTTAGCGGCAGAATGAACTCATGGTGAGAGGAGGAGAGGCTTATAAATGTGGACTAACACAGATATACGAGTACATGTTACAGGTGGAGATGGCAGCCAGAAAAGAAAATGTTAGAGAACTTAGAAGTTAAGGGGCAGAAGGTAAAGGCAGATATTAAACTTGAAGTAGATGTAACACCTTGAGGTGTACATGAACCTTTGAGACAGATGTACAAGATTGACGTATAAAATACATAATGCATTAAAAATAATCTGAAAATAGAAGTTTGTGGCAATTTATAAATATGGTGAATATGTACAAATATGCTGTAGAAAGTATAAACTGCATGCAAAGGAAGAGAATCAGGTTAAGGATCAATATGAAGGTCCAGACAAGTTTTATTACTGCACCAATAACACACTGTCACCAGCACAGAGGAAGGCCTTGGCTATACTGGTATACTAAACAAGTAACCTTTGCGAGTCTGCATATTTCTTATGATTACCTAGGCCATTTAGTATATTTTTATTATTATTATTAGTAGTAGTAGTAGTAGTAGTAGTATAATTATTATTATTATTATATTCCAGCCAATATCAACCAATAACAGTTATATGGTAAAAATATTCTATAAAATCAGGGAAATACAGCCGGGGTGACTATAATTTGCTACGATGATTATGTAACTGATTGTGTGTAACTGGACCTGAATCATAATTGCTGATGCTATAGCTACCTCCCTTTCTTTGGGGGAAGCAGCCTAGGTATATAGGTAGACAGATAGCTGACGTACTGCTATAAGCTGGTTCAGCACTTCATCAACCTGTTAATGAGTCTGGTGTGTTTAGAGGCGGGAGCCCAATCCCCTTGATAATTGAGTCTCAAGGCTAACGTGACAATACGTGAGCTGAAGTGAGATGAGGTGATGGTAAGGTGAGGGTGATGTAAATGAGGTGAGGAAGTGAAATGAAGTTGACAAGATACATGGAAAAATGTGAGGTGAGAGAAGAAGTGAAGTTACGTGAAAAAAGAGTGCAATAAGGAGAGATACAGTAAAGGTTAATAACAGAACTGAGATAAGGGGCAGATATGTGATGTGAGATGAGTAATTAAGAGGACAATATAAAACACAGCACTATAACATCCAGGTTAGAATAACATAGTTTGTGCTGTTATCCACTGTCCAATCTAATCTTTTAAAACATCACACAAATATGCTTCGCTCAGTTTCAGCTTACTAGGAAAGTCGTTTTAAAACATATAAACCTGCAGCTGCCGCTCCATGAAAGTGTTTTCCCACTTGATTATGCCTGGACTTGGTATGATTAATTATGCATGTGATATTGGCGCTGGTAAATTCAACTGAACCACATTACGCCAGTATACTAAACTGACCCAAATTATATATATTTTTAACTGATACAGTATTTTCAGAAATGTTGAAATTGGACGGGTCATGCCCATCAGTATTGCTTTTTCATGCAATCTAAAACTTAATTATAGATGCAATACGTATCTGATTAATTATGCAAGGAAAAACAGTGTGGGCAACACTGTATGTTAGGATAAACGAGAGGACAAAGAAACAGCCTGTGTGTTATGTTGTAGTCACACATCCCGCTCCTCCATTTCTCTCTCGTTTAACCTCTCTTACTCCCCTTTCTTCTCCAGTTCATTCCTCTCATTATGTTTTCCTACCTTTACCTTCTTTTCTATACTTTCCGTTCTTACCGTATCACTCCTATTATTTTCATATACCTTACCATCTATTTACTGCCCATCAGTTTGTCATCCTAAAATTCTTACTCAAGTTTTCCACCTATCACATCTTCCATGAATTTTTCCCAAACTCCTACTCATTTTTCCTACATTCCCTCCTTCCCTTCCCTTCAGCTTCTCCTTCACAACGTCTTCATTCCTTCCCCACCAAGCATCTTCCAGTCTCCTCCTAATAAACATCCCAACAGACAGTAAACTTAATGAACTCTCGTGCGGATTAGCTACTATCTTGCACAAAGACGTATTCTTTCCGTCAGGTATGGAATCAAACTATCATTACCTGTCTCTTACAATCACACTGCCACAGTGAAAATAAAGCTGTTCATACTGACCAGTTCTTAATCTCTGACCATTTTACGGCCATGTAGAGGTTAAAGATTACATAATATATCCTGCAGAGTGATAGTTTAGGCAGAGTTTACTCTTGGTTAAGTCTGTTCGTTTACTGGTGTCATTGGCATACGCGGTGTGGTGATGGTGACAGTTCCTGATACAATTTTTACTGTACCACACCACTCACCGTATCATCCTCGTCAAGATTACTGTCACAACAGGCATTAAAATCACACCAACATTTATAATTTTTCTATTTTACTGTTACAACTGCTACCTCTACCTCCAACACAACTGGTACTACAGTAATCATTATGCCCGCCATGGCAACCACCACATCCAACACTGCCCATCCTAATTCAGACCTTCATCGCCACACTTTCACAATCACCATCATCACCACGCCTATCATTACTGTAATCAGTATAACTACATTCATTACTTTAAGAACAATAATCACCATTAGGACTAGACACACACACACATACATACACACACACACACACACACACACACACACACACACACACAACTACTGCAACATATACACAGTTATGCAAACGTTAACCAGTCCTCCATATCCACATCCGTTGCTTTTTGGGTCAAATCTTAAGGCCATTTATGTAAACCCTATTTGTTATTATCAATTAGCAACAGCGTTTGTTTGTGCTGCTGCCTGTCCTGTTCTCGGTATGCTGGGGTAAACTGACATACAGGTACTTAACTCTCTCTCTCTCTCTCTCTCTCTCTCTCTCTCGAATTCCGTCAGCCTGTCATTATGCCATCTCTTCCTCATACATAATATGCCAACACTTCACGGAGGAACTGTGGTCTGCTTCAGCATTTTATTAATATACAACTCTTTTCACTCACAGTATGCACAGTATGCAAATTACTTATATTACTTAGCCTGTATCAGTATGTGCCTTGAGAATTTACCAGACTGATGAATTGAGAGAGAGAGAGAGAGAGAGAGAGAGAGAGAGAGAGAGAGAGAGAGAGAAATACAATAACCTGACAACTGAGATAAGTAACACAGCAGGTTCGTTAAGAATATAAGTAATGGTGTCTGCTGGAGTCATATGTCAAGATTTAAGTGCATAGAGAGTGAATGCCTATATCTCTCACACCTCCTCAATTCATCATAAGTGGATCTGATTTGGATCAGACATATAATTTTTTTTTATTGTCCTTTTTATCTTGTTTTCTGTTAACTGCGAAGCAAATTACCTCTCTCTCTCTCTCTCTCTCTCTCTCTCTCTCTCTCTCTCTCTCTCTCTCTCTCTCTCTCTCTCTCTCTCTCTCCACGTTCCCGCACACAAAGCCTCTCCCTCACATTCCACTAACCAGTCAGGCATTCAACAATTTCCCGCCGCCACTAATTTCCTTAAAAAATACAAACGCACACAAAGACATGAGAGAAACAGACAGAATTAACAGAAAATATCAAAATACGGTTTCCTTGATCAGGGTACGTATGAGAAAAAAATTTATAACAAATAAATTCCGTCACATTTCATAGAGATAGTAGTAGATTGGATGTGGAAGATGTGCAGATTGGCCTGGGAGGAAGGTAGAGTTCCGGAGGATTGGAAGTCAGGTATAATAATTCGCTTGTACAAAGGAAAAGGGGAAAAAGAATTGTGTGGTAATCATAGGGGCATTTGTCTTCTTAGTATAATAGGAAAAGTGTATGGTAGGATACTTATTGGCAGAGTTAGGGAAATAACAAAGGAATTAGATGGAGAAGAACAGGGAGGTTTTAGGAAGGGAAGAGGTTGTTTAGATCAGATATTCATTCTTAGATCCTTAGTGGAAAAGTTTCTAGAGAAGGGAAAGGAGTTGTATGCGGCTTTCATGGATTTTGAGAAAGCATATGACAGGGTGGATAGACAAGGATTGTGGAAAGTATTAAGAATATATGGAGTAGATGAGGAGTTGTTGAATGCTGTGAAGAGTATGTATGATGGTGCTAAGGTGCAATGTGTGTGGATGGCGAACTGAGTGAATTTTTCTCTTTGAAGGTTGGTTTGAAAGAGGGATGTGTCATGTCTCCATAGTTGTTCGATCTGTACATGGATGGGGTAATAAAAGAGGTACAAGGTAGGGTAGTGGATGTTGGAGTGGCCCTGGTGAGAGAGGGTAGTGTTTGGAAACTCCTTGTACTGTTGTTTGCAGATGATACTGTGTTGCTGAGTGAAGTCGAAGGGGAGCTGCAAGGCTTGGTGGATGAGTTTGGGAGAGTGTGTAAGAAACGGAATCTAAAGATGAATGTCGGGAAGAGTAAAGTGATGGTCTTTGAGAGGGGTGAAGTCAGTGAATGTACAGCGAGGTTGGATGGTGAGGAATTGGAAAATGTGAGTACGTTTAAGTACTTGGTTAGTGTGATGAGTAAGGATGGAGGTTTGGAGGATGAAGTGCTTGAAAGGGTACAGCAGGGAAGAAAGGTTGCTGGTTCCTTGAAAGCAGTGATAAGAAACAGAGAAGTGAACATGGAAGTGAAAAAGTTTCTACATGACAGTATTGATACCAACTCTAACGTATGGAAGCGAAGCTTGGACGTTGTTGGAAGGGGACAAGTCAAGAGTGAGAGCATTGGAAATGAGTTATTTAAGAGGAGCCTGTGGAGTCACATGGAGAGACAGGCTGACAAATGTGTGTGTGTGTGTGCGCCAAGCTTACAAACAAACATTACTGCATACGAGTGCGTACCCGAGTATGTGTAAATCGAGAAGTATTATTTTTATAGAGTGTGTGCACTCG
>NC_136970.1:21097983-21177983 GCF_032717465.1 Coenobita brevimanus | reverse complement strand
GAGAGAAGGAAAAGAGGAGACATACTTATGGTATATAAATGCATATCAGAGAAGGAGAAAATAGACATAAATGAGTACATAACCAATGGAGAAACGTCAGCAAGAGGACACTGCAAAGAACTGCTTAAAAAGAGGGGTGATCAAGACGTAAGGAAATTTAGTTTCTCATATAAGGCAATTGATCAATGGAATGCGCCACCAAATGAAATACTGTGTGCCAAAACAATTAATAAATCTAAGGATATGTATGATAAAAATGGTTTAAAACACGAGACAGTACGATCTTGACTCATTCCTGTAAAGATACAATTAGGTAAGATCAATTAGGTAAGAACCCCCCACACACACACAAAACACAATTAAATTAATTTTGAGCCTCCAAAGACACATTATGACAATTATCATCAGGCGAACCATATTGGCAAAAGCAGTGTCCAGTTGGGTAATACACAGCTGACATTCGTGACGCACAGAGGCTAGTTTCTCACCACAACAGCGCCACCCCAACAACTTGGTAGCCAGCCAGGCGCAATCAGCACTCTCTTTTTCATAATCCCGTTGGTCTGCCACGTCTCTCGCGCTACATCACCTCTGCTCCCGCCTCACCCTCCGTTCCCACCTCACTCCCACTACATCCCCCACACTACCCCTCTCTTCCACATCACTACCTCTCCCTTCCCCCTCACTCTCCCTCCCATCCCCCTCACTCTCCCTCTCTTCCCCCTCTCACTCTCCATCTTTTCCCCCTCACTCTCCCTCCCTTCCCCCTCACTCCCCCTCCCTTCCCACTCCACCCTCCATTTCCCCTCCTCTCTCCCTTCCCCCTCACTCTTCCTTCACCCTGCCTGCCTCACTTCCCATGAATATACTTTGGAGGAAAGTTTTGTCAGATATTCTGGCAGTTTTCCTCTCGCTCTTCATGTTGTCCTATGTTATCACCCTGTCCATTTCCAGTTGCTCCGCCATCAGTACCAAGAGTCTCTCTCTCTCTCTCTCTCTCTCTCTCTCTCTCTCTCTCTCTCTCTCTCTCTCTCTCACACACACACACACACACACACACACACACCAATCTCTACCCACAAAAGGCAACCATAACAGTCACCAGTCACAGAGAAGGTCCACCTGACTCTACATCTCGCCACGCCACGCCGCCTGACAGAGCTATGGCCGCCAAGTTGGTTTGTTCCGTTGGTAAAGCAGGAATAAGGTGAGAAATATATGGTGATAGTTTGGTAATTCGATCATGTGGCGCAGTAGCGGTGGTGGTGTCAGTTACAACCTGAAACTCCCTTATTGATGGCCAGGTTGTATGAGATTAAAATTTAGTCTTATACAATCTGGCCTGTATGTGATTGAGGTGGAGGGGGGGGGGAGAGGGAGGGGGAGGCCAAGTATAAGATGGGGGGATGGAGTGGAGAGGTATATGAGAGAGAGTGGTGTGAGCTGGGAGTAGGGCAGTGAAATGGCGGGGCACAGGGCGACATGGAGGCGATTTGTTTGTGGCCACCCCTTACGGAATTAAGGCGTCTGGCAATAGATTAACAGACAACGTGGCCATCATATTCAGTATGAGGCTGAGAATGACAGTGTTGCCATAAACTCAGGTGGTGTATGATAATATCTAGTAGGAAGATGGTAACCGTACGCCGTTATCACACTGTGACATTTATTACTTTTTTTTTTTTTCTTTAGTTTTACGTGCTTTTCAACGTATGCTTTTTGAATAACAGAGTGAGTATGATCCAAGTAGTAAAAAAATGATAATAATAATAATAATCCATTATATTCACGACTTGTAAATTTTGGATACTGTTTAGAAAAATCTTGTCAGGCAAGTAGAGCTTTCATCGTAACTCGGTTGCGATTTTCTTGGTGGTGGGTGAGGAGGTAAGCGTGTTGGGGACGTTGAGTGTCGTTGGTTGCTGTGGCACAGAATTGATCACACGTGTATGACCAAATATCAAGCGACAGAAATACAGACCTACACCATGCTGTACAGAGAGAGAGAGAGAGAGAGAGAGAGAGAGAGAGAGAGAGAGAGAGAAGAAAGGGGAAAATGAAGGGTGTGAGGGAAGAAAAGAGATGAACAGAGTGAGCAGGAAGAGAGAAAAGAGAAGGTGAGGGATGGGGAGATTTCGTGTACGTTAAAGAATGGAAGGAATTTTTATGGACGCTATGGGTAAGAGGAACAAGCGTCTTATCTATCAATCTGTTTGTCTGTTTGTTTTCTGCTTCTCTGTCTTTTTGTTAGTCACTCAGTCTATCAACTTCTCTATCTGTCAGTCTGTCTACCCATCCATCTGTCTGTATGTTTGTCTGTCTGCCTAGGTACCGTATATACAGTACCGACATTTCTAAGCCCTCAGCCTATCAGGGAAAGAAACTGATATAGAACTATTGAAAAAATAAGATATCGTCATGAGCGCCGTTCACTGGTATGGCCCATCTATCCATCCATCCATCCATCTTTCTATTCGTGAACACACAAAAAGCAATGTTTGGAGGCTATTTTTAAGGGCTGACTGACATGGGGGGGGGGAGAATTTTGCCCATTCCCCATACACTTCATCCATTCTCCGTCCTCCCACAATCCGCCTCCCTAACAGCCCCCTTTCATCATCTTACGCTTCCCTCACAAAAAATAAAAAATAAATAAATAAATAAAAGAGGAAGTAAAAATGCCTGAATGTTAGTCAAAAAAAAAAAAAAAAAAACTTTTTTCATCGCTTTCAAAACAGTGGCATCCTAAAGCTGTTGTATATCAGTGCACAGACGAATGTCAGAAATTTTAAGATGTTGGGAAGATCAATACCGATGCAGGTTTAAGCCCTGCGTTTATGTGGACAAAAGTTTGGAGCGCTGACAGTGCGTACGCTCAGCACATCCCTACGGGTGGTCTTTCCTAACCTGTATAAAATATATGTGTGGGGATGACAAGTATAAAATACAAAACGAGGTATTTGTGTAGAGGGCGTTCGTGGAGACAGTTTGTAACTCCCTCAATACGAAAGGTCTGTCTTCAAATGGATGCAATCGTCAGAAGAAGCAAGGATTTAATTGCCACCCCATTTATAGAGTTAAATGTGCTGGAGTTCGGTAACCTAGCCTCGGATCCCTACACTTAAATTTTTTTTTATATTTTGCTAGCATGAAAAAGAGAAAACAGCACACACACACACACACACACACACACACACACACACACACACACACACACGGCTGAGTGAAAAACCACTTCTAGGTGTAACCTATGTGGTGCAAGATGGATGATCAAGATAATGGTTAGGTGATGAAGTAAAGGGGTGGTGGGGAGGGGAAGGCTGGGGAAGTTAGGGGGAGGTGGGGATACGAAAGAATAATGGGTGAGGCGATGCAGGAGAGGGCAGGTGGTGGGGAGGGGACAGGTGGGGAAACTGGCGGGAGACAGTTGGGGATATAAAAGAATAATTGGCGAGGTGATGGAGTAAAGAGCAGGTGGTGAGGAGGGGAAGTGCTATAGTTACGCAGCCAATACACATCTTTGCATGGCGAGGTGATCCCCTCTCAGTCTCAACCATCCTGCTCTCTGATTTGACTCATTTTTTTTTTTCCTCTCTCTCTTATGGCACATGTTAGTTCCTCGTCCTTTTTACTCATTTTCAAGTTTTTCTTCTTTTCGTTTCCTATTTAGTTTGATTTCATCATCATTCACTGACTTCTTTCATTGAGTGTTCTCTTTCGTTTTCCTTCATTTTAGTATTTATTATGACGTTTTACTCCATTGTCTCTCTGTATCATCCTCTTCTTGCATTAATCTAGTTGATATATATTCCCTTCTTTATTATCTATTTTATCTGTAAGACAGGGTGGAAGTGAGGTTAGCAGGGAAGTGAAAGATAAAAATGGTAGATTACTAGTGGAGAAGGGAGAAAAAGTGAGCAGATGGAGAGAACACTTTAAGGAATTGTTGAACATACAGGATGTAAGTAATGCGAGTATAAGTGGCTGGGGAATGGCTGGGAGAAGGAGGGAGGTGAGAAGACAGGAAGAAATCAGTAGGATAGAAGTTGTGGAAGCAATGAAGAAAGTTAAATTGGGGAAAGCCCCAGGAATTGATGGAGTGTGTGGTGAAATGCTGAAGCATGGGGGAGAGATAGTAATAGAATGGATGTGGAAGATGTGCAGATTGGCCTGGGAGGAAGGTAGAGTCCCAGAGGATTGGAAGTCAGGTATAATTATTCCCTTGTACAAAGGAAAAGGGGAAAAAGAAGTGTGTGGTAATCATAGGGGCATTTGTCTTCTTAATATAATAGGAAAAGTGTATGGCAGGATACTTACTGACAGAGTTAGAGAAAGAACAGAGGAATTAGTTGGAGAACAGGGTGGCTTTAGGAAGGGAAGAGGTTGTGTAAATCAGATATTCATTCTTAGATCTTTAGTGGAAAAGTTTCTAGAGAAGAGAAAGAAGTTGTATGCGGCTTTCATGGATTTGGAAAAAGCATATGACAGGGTGGATAGACAAGGATTGTGGAAAGTGTTAAGAATATATGGAGTAGATGGGAAGTTGTTGAATGCTGTGAAGAGTATGTATCATGGTGCTAAGGCTGCAGTCCGTGTGGATGGTGAACTAAGTGAATTTTTCTCTTTGGAGGTTGGGTTGAAACAGGAATGTGTCATGTCTCCATGGCTGTTCAATCTGTTCATGGATGGGGTAATAAAAGAGGTACAAGGTAGGGTAGTGGATGTTGGAGTGGCCCTGGTGAGAGACGGTAGTGTTTGGAAACTCCCTGTACTGTTGTTTGCAGATGATACTGTGTTGTTGAGTGAAGACGAAGGGGAGCTGCAAGGCTTGGTGGATGAGTTTGAGAGAGTGTGCAAGAAACGGAATCTAAAGGTGAATGTAGGGAAGAGGAAAGTGATGGTCTTTGAGAGAGGTGAAGTCAGTGAATGTAAAGCGAGATTGGATGGTGAGGAGCTGGAAAATGTGAGTACGTTTAAGTACTTGGGTACTGTGATGAGTAAGGATGGAGGTTTGGAGGATGAAGTGCTTGAAAGGGTACAGCAGGGAAGAAAGGTTGCTGGTTCCTTGAAAGCAGTGATAAGAAACAGGGAAGTGAGCATGGAAGTGAAAAAGTTACTGCATGACAATATTGTAATACCAACTCTAACGTATGGAAGTGAAGCTTGGAAACTGATGGAAGGACACAAGTCAAGAGTGAAAGCAGTGGAAATGAGTTATTTAAGAGGAGCCTGTGGAGTCACATGGAGAGACAGGCTGACGAATGAGGATATAAAGGAGCTTTGTGGTGTGGATGTGGATGTGATAGGAAGCGTTATGAGGAACACACTGAGGTGGTTTGGCCATATGGAGTGGATGTAGGGTGAAAGACTGACGAAGAGAGTGTATGTGAGTGAGGTGGAGGGGAGGAGAGGGAGGGGAAGGCCGAGGATGAGATGGAGGGATGGGGTGGAGAGGTATATAAGAGAGGGGTGTGTGAGTTGGGAGCAGGAGAGTGAAATGGCGGGGGACAGGACGACGTGGAGGCGATTTGTTTGTGGCCATCCCAAACGGGATTTAGGCGTCTGGCAATAGATAGATAGATAGATTTATCCTCATTGAGTCTTTCATCTGCACTTTTTGTGTATCACTGGTTTCATCATCTCTTTGGTGTCTTCTTCCTTTAACCCTGACTCTTCTACTCTTGTGCAGTGATAAGTTTTCTCTCTTTCTCCTCCCTCTGTTCCGCCTACATTCCTTCCTCTTATATGTTCTTCCATCTTATCTCTTTTGCGTTCCTTTTGTTCTCTTTCCTTCTCTCTTCCCCTGCTCCCTGGCTTCCTCCTATCATAGTCTTTGTTTTCTTCTCTCTTCCCTTTTTTCCCTCTTTCCTTCACTTCGATTCTTTTTCATCCACCTGTTTATCGTAACTCTCTCCACCTTCTTCTTCTTCTTTTCCTTCCTTGTTTTATACTATGAACATCATGATTCAATCTCATCCCCCTTTTTATCATCATTGTCTGCCTTCTTTCTTCTCACTTCGTTTCTCTTTTCCTTTCATCTCCACTCCTCATCACTCTCTCCTCTCCTCTGCTTCTTCCCTCTCCACCGTCCAACAACCTCTCCTCATCCACTCACGTCACTTGTTTTGTGTCTCACCTGTTCCTGCCCCTTCTCGCCGCTCTTGAAATGTTTTCACCATCATGGTCTCTCTCTCTCTCTCTCTCTCTCTCTCTCTCTCTCTCTCTCTCTCTCTCTCTCTCTCTCTCTCCCTCATTATTTTAGGATTTTGCGAACACTTTAATTCGTTTCGTACTCTGTTACTCCCCACTTCCTTTTTAATTTTGTTCCTCCTCTATCCTCTTTTGCCTCTTCCTTTTATGCCCTTTATTGTACACTTTCATTCTGCCTTTTCCTCGTATTGTTTTTTTTTCTAGTTTATTTCCTTCTCCTTCTCCTCCTCCTCCTCCTCCTCCTCCTCCTCCTCCTCCTCCGTGTCATTGCAGTGTTACAAGTTCGGAATATCCTTCATCTCCCTCACTTCGATTATATTTGGAATATTTCCACCTGACGTTATCATAGAATTCCAGGACGTTGAGTCACAACGTAACTAAAGATTTATTTTTGAAGATGGAAAGAGGAAAGGAGGCGCAGAACCTTGCAATGTCTTCGTACAAGAACGATCTATGTTACGAGATGAAAAGAGTGGCGTTTACTTTGTCAACATTAGTGTATGGTTATAAGAGCCAATGATTATGGAAGAATGAAAGACAGATCTTGACTTTAGGGAATGAGTGATTGAAAATTACACCTACTGTGAGAGCAAGGCCTACGTAGTGCTTGGAAGAGAAAGGTACTGACTGTTAGAGTAGTGACTGTAATAAAAGTTGATGGAAAGACGGGGAGAAAATAAGTGCTACCGAGAAAAAGAGTTAAATAAAGCGAGAGACAAGAATGAAAGAGAAGGAGCGAAAAGGCTAGAGACGAAGGGAAGGGAGCGCAGGTTGAAAACATTTGCACAAGATGAGAGGTGGTAATAACAAAACCTCTTCTATACGACGAATATGCAGTCCGTTGACCAGGAAAATATAAACAGACAACGAACGGACGGTACAATAGAAAGAGGATAACAGAAGGGATGGGAAGGTGGAAGGAAAGATATAGAGAGAAACGAAAATGTAACATCTAATTGGAAAGAAATAATAAATGACGAAAGATAGGGAGGCGAAAGCAAAGATTAGGAGAGAAAGGAGAAAATGAAATTTAAGAGACGAGAAATGGAGCTAGGAGTAGGAGATAGGTAATAGGAAAGGAAATTATGGGTGGTAGTTGGCAAAGACAGGAGTTAAAATGGTGTATGAGGGAATGGAAAGGAAGAGGCAAGGGTGCAAGAATGAAGTGTAGGGGCAGGAAGGGAAAGTATTAAGGAATAGAGAAAGAAGCTGTTGAAATGACAGAGGTGAAAGTAAGAAGGATGGATGAAGGAAAAAGAAAGAGTGGAGGACAGTAGGAGAAGAAGCTGAAAAAATTGGACAAATTAGAAACAGAAGATGGAAAGATGACGCCAAAAGGAAAAGAAACATGAGAGAGAGAGAGAGAGAGAGAGAGAGAGAGAGAGAGAGAGAGAGAGAGAAGGCATAGTTGCGTGAAGGATTAAAGAGGAGGAGTTGGGTGTGTGAAAATGATGAAGTTGAAAGAGAAGGAAGGAAGGATGGGGAAGAGACGAACGGGAAAGGAAAAATATATCCTTTCTCAGAAGATTATTCGTATACCTTACATCTTTCTGTTTAATCCTTCTCGATGTTTTTGCCAAGGCAAAGGGACATCAAAAGCAGGGTAATTATTTTGTATTTTACATTAAAAAATACTTATTCTCTCCGTCTCAAGTGAAAAAACAAATGCGACTTGGCGTAAAAACGAAGTAAATAAAAAGAAGGAACCTACAGTAATGCAGACGAGATGGAAAAAAAAAAAAGAATCACTGTTGCTTAGCGTGATGCAGACGATGCAAAAAGAATACAGTTTGGAGTAACTCGGACGAGATCAAAAGAAACGGAGATACTTGGCCAGGGGCAGGGAACGTAAGGGTAAGAAATACGGAACTGAAAATTTAGGAAGGTGAGGCTCAATACGCTGTTGGTGTGACAGAAGAAGAGGAAAGGGGAGGTAGGGACAGAAGGAAGGGAGAAGGGAAGAGTTTAAGAGAAAAGAGAAGAGATAAGATGAGAGGAGACGAGAGGCGAAAGAGAGAAGATATGAGAGAGGTGTTGATATGAGGGATAAATGGGTGCCACTCTGTTTTTATCAAACCATTCGGTAAGACAGCCTAAGCTCATATTAATAAACTAAACTGCCTTTACCAAAAAAAAAAAAATAATAATATTCCCAAGAATGACTTCACCAATGAGAGGGTCACCGCAGATGGGTTTTAACCTTTTCACCAAGACAGACACACCTCACCTGTATCATACACCCATTACCATAATTTTCAGTTATTTTCAACGTTAACCTCCCCATCTCTCACTCTCTCTCTCTCTCTGTTCTGATTGGTTTTGCTTCCTATCTTTACCACTTGCCCCTTCTCTTCCGTTCATTCACTTTCTCTTCCCCTTTCTCTTCTCCTTTCCCTACCACCTCCCCAATTCCACTGTCTCTTCCTCCAATCCTGCTGCTTTCCATGGACCTGCTTCCTCTCTTTAACCTCCTCTACTCGCCATCTTTCTCTCCTTATCTCTTCCTCTTCTCTTCCCTCCTAATCTATTCTTTTTCCTCTTATCTCCCTTTCTGTCCACTAACCGGCATCTTTAATGGCTCTTCTCACCTGAACTTCCCGTCTTCTCCTTTTTTTACCATCCTACTTTAATCTCTCTCTCTCTCTCTCTCTCTCTCTCTCTCTCTCTCTCTCTCTCTCTCTCTCTTCTTCTTCTTCTTCTTCTTCTTCACCTTCAGTGACGGCCATGGATTTGATTCCTCCTTCCCTCTGAGTAATTTTAATTAGTCTGTAATAACTCACAGAATTTTCACGCTGTAAAGAAATTAATGGACGCTAATGGATACAAATCTATATGTTTTGTTTCAGCTTTAATTATACACACACACACACACACACACACACACACACACACACACACACACCCTCGCTGGTGCAGTGGTAACGTTCCCGCTTGCCAACTGGTGGACGGGAGTTCGCGCCTCGCTCAGGTTGCGAAAAGTTTCACTGACGAAGTGGGTGGTTACTGTCCCCCTTGAGCGAGGGGACGGGTGTGTGCGTGTGTGAAGGTCACAACCTTGCCCTTAGATCGGACTATATGTGCTCTCAGCTCCCTTCCGGGAGGGTAAAAGCTGACTATCACGATCATCAAGTGATCCAGACCGAACCGGTGAATTATACACACACACACACACACACACACACACACACACACATACAGTTAAATCCTCTGACTTTTCAGAGCATGTTCTTTTTTTTCCCCTCTGTGTTGATAAACATATTGCATGTTTTTTTCCTTCCATCCCCTCCTGCCTCCTTTCCCCTCTGTCTTGCATACAGGGAAGTACACAAGACCAGAGACAATATTAAGAAAACACATTATTCACTCCAAGATAGGATCAAAGTTTGGAATCTGTGTATGCGTGGCTGAGTTTACTGGGTAATAATGAAGACTGTGAGACTAGTTACAATGACTGTTTTCATAGAGCAAAGTATAACTCACATCTGACAGCTTACTCACATAAATCCCAGATGTAACTATACGCATATAATAGTGAGTCATAAATCCCAGATAACTCTACGCAAACAAATTTTAGTGAGTCATAAATCCTAGATGTAACTCTATGCAGCTAATGGGTAGTGAGTCATAAATTCCAGATGTAATTATGAGCAGACTATTTGTAGTGAGTCATAAATCGGCCAGGTAGGCATCTGTGTGGTGTTGTGTGGACGTGCAGTGATTCAACAGGTCAGTAGGGTGCTGTGGTGATGCTGGTGACACACGTATTTACCATCTTGTACAGAACACGGAGCATCAGGCTGAGGTTTAGAGAAAGACCAGGTGAGGGGTGCGGGTAGGGTGGTGCCTGTGACATCATGGGAATGTGGTCTGTGGTGGGGCTGTAGTGATAGCGTGACATGATGTACAATACCGCAGTTCGGTGAAGGTGTAGTGGTTGTAGTGCTGGTGCAGTGTGAATGGGGAGAGTATAGAGTAATGGCTGTAAACTAGACAAAGATGACGATACTCATGCTGAAAGTGGGGGAAGGGGGAGATTATTTCAGGGGTAGGGTACAAGACAAAAGAGGGGTGGATACAAAGGAACAATTAAGTACTGGGTGTGCTTGTTAAGAATGCTACTGACATCTTACTGGGCTCTTAATGAGGAGGAAAGTTTTATCGTAATTTCTTTTCCCGTCGCTACGTCATTCATCTTATGCACATAAAATGACCTCGATCGACTGTTTAATTGAGTCCAAACCTGGCAGATGGAGTCTAATATTAATAAATGGAGAGTGCTAAACATTTATAGACATGATAAAGCCAGTTTCACCACGAACAGTATTCAGCTAGTTAATATCAGTCATGAAAATGTCTTTGGAAATAAAATAACAAATGATCTTAAACCAAGCAAACAATGTACGAAGGCTGTTAAGGAAGCCAACAAATTAACCTGATTCATTGATAGAGTGTTCGAATATAAATCAGATAATATCATCTTCACCTTTTAAATTCTCTAGTTCGCCCACACTTAGTGTATCGTGTCCAGTTCTGGTCGCCTTAAGATATAGAGAAGACTGAAAGAGTACAGGAAGGGTGACCAAAATAATTCTTATATTGAGAAATAAACCACACGTCGAGTGTTTAGAAACACTGAATCTTTTTACCCTGAATAAACTCAGATTATGAGGAGATTTACTTTAAGTTTTTAAATTATTCAGAGGACACGATAACACGGCTGTCGTTAAATACTTCAGCGTTGATCACTTAAAATATACTAGAGGCAATGGTAATAAAATTATTGGCAAACAATTCCAGTCGCATGAAACTAGGCCAGTGGCGCAGCCAGGGGGGGGGGCCACCGCCCCCCCCCCCCGGAAAATTTGCGTGTGTTCGAGAATAGACTGTGAATCTTAAATGTCGAATACTTGTTTAATCCAAGGTGTAATACTCGGTATGTCACATATTTGGAGAACTGAAAAATGTGCACTTCTGAGTAAAAAGTCTTGTATACACATACTTTTTAAGTCTTACTTTACTTTAGGTGCAAGACAGATATTCGAAATTATGCACGGGGAGCCGTTGGCGCCCGGACGGGTGAGTAGAGAAGGCAGGAAAGGAAGCAAGAAACGTGTGCCGCTCTTGAAATTTTCAACTTTTTTATGTACCTTATGACACATTATCTTCAAAACGGGAAACTCCGCTACTAATAGGTTTATGTAATTAACTAGTTAGGAGTACCTGTGGGCATGTAGGCCTACATGTGGCAGAATTGGCAAGAAAAATAAGCTATCGTGGCAACGTTTATCGGCCATCAGCTGAGTGTCATTCACTCATCACCTACACACACTAAAAAAAACAGCAGAAGACAGGGCGTGTGTGCTGGGCGGCCCCTCGGGACCCCACAGGCCCTGTCTTCCCCCTGACTACGAAAAGCCCGACCGGGCTAATGTATGGCCCGGCCCCCACTATAGGTGGAGGGAATCTTAAAACGAACGAAATGAAAGAATGCTCATCACCCGCCTGCACCATCAGTCATCAGTCAACTCTCATCAGATTGTGTTGCACCAGTGACCAGTCCATACAACTTGCCAATTATGTTTCTTGCGCACTGTACTGTGACAAGAAGTGAAAAGATGTATTTCATGGGTTTCCCTGGATCACTTTATTATGAAACGAAGCAGCCTCAGCCATCAAGTATATTGGACTTCATGAGTTCAAGTTCTAAAAGGTCAGTTAATGTTTAGCAAATGCATTACATTGTATTGGATATTATTACTGCCAATAATAATAACGAATGATAATGTCATGCTATACGCTCTACATAAGTGTAGGTGCACAGAAACTGGAAACCAATGATTGCTTAAGATTTTCCTTGTGATATAATTCAGGCTTTAGCTACCTATGCCCTGTGTGGCAACCATCACCGAAGTGAACTTATCATCACTGGACTAAGTGAAGTATTTAACAGATGACGGATTTTCATAGCCATTAGCGTTGAGTGTGGAGAGTTGGGACAGTGCGGGACATGGGATGAGTTGGAACAGTGGGCACTGCAGTGTCAAATGCCAAGACATTTCCATTTTATGGTGCCCATTCAATAGCCCTGCCCCAGCTTTACAAATGTTATATACACTAGTTTTCTACAGAACCACGAATAATGCATGAAAAATGTGCAAATATGAAAGGGTAGCATTTTGACCTTTGTACAATATCATTTCTGAAAATTCATATTTTGCCAGTTTTCCTCTCCCACAACCAGTTTTTAGAGCTAAAGGTCTACTCTTTGGTGGGTGAAATCTTGAATTATTATAGTTTTTTTTTTTTTTTAAATCCAGAAAAAGCATTTTTACAGCAGAGCAGTGCTGAAGGATTAATAGACAGTTTTCCCGACTGGCCCACCATTTTTTTTTTTTTTTACCCAGGGTGAGTTGGGACAATAATTTCATTTTGATTTTCGCAAGGAAAAACCTACTTTCCATGCATTATATACTACTATATTTTATAGTTTGCTGTATTTATGGTGGTTTTGGGTGTCAACAAGTAGATATATCTCATTTTCAGGTTGCATGCATATTCTAGAGAAAATACTGTGATGTGGATTATGGCAAAAAAAGCATATTTTGGTATAGTGGTAAAAGTAGGGAAAAAGAGTTGAACAATGAAATTTTTGAAAAAGAGAGGACCTGAGAAATGCAACTGGCCAGTTTGTGGTGATATACTGCATACTGATGATTTTTGGCAGTGTATCATTGGTGGACCTGTCATATTAGCAGGAACTGAACCTTTTACGATGCAAGAGGTGGACAGAGCCTTTCATG
Source organism: Coenobita brevimanus (assembly GCF_032717465.1). Classification (NCBI taxonomy): domain Eukaryota; kingdom Metazoa; phylum Arthropoda; class Malacostraca; order Decapoda; family Coenobitidae; genus Coenobita; species Coenobita brevimanus. Next base: position 21,164,973 of record NC_136970.1, on the reverse strand, counting down.
ATTATAAAAAGCATATTTCTCAGTGAAACTTTTCAGCATACAGTATATAGCTACAGGCAACTTATTGGAACTCTTAACTACAGAATGTGTATAGTGCAGTGCGTTGTGTGTGTGCGTTGTGTGTGAAGTGCATTGTGTTTTTATATTTCTCATGGTTAGTTATTATGGCTCCTCCCCACCCCCCGAATAATATTTCTGGCTGCGCCTCTGAACTAGGCACTTCTTCTTTAACGGAGCTGTAAAGATATGGAGCAAATTCCCCTCCAAGGTAGTAAACTGTGATACAGCACTAACCTTTAAAGGTCGCTTGGATAAGTGATCTTTTTACTCCTAAAACAAAAAAACAAAAACAAAAAAAACTATACGTAAACTTTTTTTTTTCAGAGCCTGGATGATGTAATCCGTAGAACAACATTCACAAATACTGTTGAATTCCATTTCAGATAGTTTAGACTAAGATTTCCTTTCCCTCATTCCTATGAAATTTCCATGACAGTTTTTCTATGCTGCATGGTGATCCTTCTTACTATTTCCCGCCGGCTTCTGCTGGATGATTTGGTGGGTAGGGGGGGGGACCCTTCCTGCTTTTCTATCCTTGTCCTTAAGTGGTAGAATAGATTTGTTAGTTACAATCTTCCCCATATCAAACAGCCGTGAAAAGAGCAACTGGTGTGTTGCTGTTTGCATTACGTTGTTCTCCTTTGTACTACCTTCTTTATCTCACATTATTCTTGCCTTCTCTTTTCCCTTCACCCTTCATCCATCCTTCCTTACTACATATCTCATAATATCATCCCTAATCTCTCTCTCTCCATCCCTATCTCCCTCACACCTCACTCCGTTCTCACTCCGACTCACCCCACATATGATATCTCCTCTCAGGTGTCATTATGTCAGGTCAACAAGCAGACTTAATGGTGATGTATCGGTATGTGTCCAAGGGCTCACTGCCACTGAATCTTACTCTAGGAACACACAGTTTCCTGTTGCTATTTTGTGCTGAAAAAATGATTATCCCTCAACTTATTGCTATCGACTCTCCCAGCTTCTCTTCTTCCTTCATCTCCTACTTTCACTATCCATCACTTTCCTTCTTCTATTCTCCATGCCTCTTTCTCTTTCTCCGCCTCCCTTCTACTCTATCTCCTGTCCCCTCTCTTCTACCGTCCCAAAACCTTCCCCTTCACAGGTTCTTTCTTATTGCTCTCTTTTCCTTCTATACCCTTTCGCTTTTTACCATATTCTCTGCTCTTTCTCCTACTTTCCATCATTCCCTATCATACTTTCTCCTTCCCCCCTTCCGCCTAAATACACAAGGAGTTTATAACCAGTAATTATCCTAAGCAAAGTTTTACCTCTAGGCCCAACGTTAGACACAAATTACTTGGTTAAACTGAGCAGGACAAGTCAACAGCACAAGACAAACAAGGTCAAGGTTAAGGTCACAGGCTTTATGGGTCGCTACCACGCAGTCATTAAGTGTCGTGCTAAAGAATTTTGCACAAAAAGAAAAAAACTTTATTTCTCGTACTAATCCAATCTTGCTCTCTGACATACTCATTGTATTATATTCCTCCCATTCTGCCAGGTTTCCCTCCAACAAGTTCACTTATATACACCTGCTACATTAATAATGTTGTGTGTGTATATATTAAATGTAAACATCCACATAATTTCACAAGTATATACATAGTCTGTCAGTGGTATGAGCTCAAAAACTTACTACACATTGTTCAAACTTCAAACCGTCTCAGTGTCAACACTGCATGCGACTGAGACATGAAAAATAATTATATTTACAGTAAGCTAACAGTAAATAGTTAATTGAGACTCGGCTGTCTGAGGCAACTGATAGCAAATCATTTTCTCTGTCTTCTACTTGCTCTATGCCCTACTTATTTCAAAGCCAAAAGTGGCTGTTGTGTATATGTATGCAACGACTTACCTTGCTTTCGTGTTCCAGAACTTGATTCATCTGAATTCTCTACTCTCAGGCTTCGGCTTTCCTGTCATTCTCGGACTAAATATATATGTGCTGTTTACTTATCCCGATTCTACTGACTATGAGATATTTCTTTGACTTTCTTACTTCTACAATGGAACCCATCCTATCCGTTTCTCCTTTCTGTGAAATCTTAATTCTAGGAGATTTCAATGTTCACCACCACCTTTGGCTCTCCTCTCCTTTCACTGATCCACCTGGTGAACAAGCCTACATCTTTTCTATCCTTATTGACCTAGGGCAAATTGTGCAGCAACCTACCCGTATCCCTGAATGCCTTGAAGAGAGCTCCAACATTCCTGACCTCTTTCTTACAGCTAATCCTTCTGCTTACACTGTTAATCTTTCCTCTCCGTTGAGCTCCATTGAGTTGTATGCATGGAAGCATACATTCCCCTCTTATATCCTTTGACTAATGCAAGAAAGCCTTGGTTTACTCAAGCTTGTTCTAATGCTATCCAGAACAAGGAGAAGGCCTACAACAGGTACCAGAGCCAGCCCACTCCTGAATCTCATCTTTTTTTTATGTTTCTGCCCGAATCGTGCCAAGTCTGTTTGTTGCTAGGCAAAAAAATAATTTCATCTGTACTAAATGCTTTCAACTCTCAAACTCGAATTCTTCCCTCTCCTTCTGGCACTTTGCCAAAAACCTTTCTAACAACTTTACTTCACCATCCTTCCCTCCTCTTTTCTACTTTGAAGGCTCAGTAGCTATTTCTTCTACTGATAAAGCAGATCTTTTCACTCAGACATTTTTCTCCAATTCCACCTTATATGATTCCGGTGCTGTTCCTCCATCACGTCCCCCCTCTGACTTCCTCATGGCTGACATTAAAATTTCTTCAGGTGATGTATTTTCTACCATCACTGGCCTCAATGCAAACAAGGCATATGGGTCTATGGTGTCCCTCCTGTTGTCCTCAAGAATTGTGCTTCTGTGCTAACACCCTGCCTAGATAATCCCTTTCACCTTTGTCTGTCAACTTGTACCTTTCCTTCTTGCTGGAAGTTTGCCCTCATTCAGCCAGACTCAAAGAAGAGTGAGCATTCCCAACCCTGTAACTATCGCCCAATTGCTTTAACATCTTGTGGCTCAAATGTTGTCGAGTCTATTCTTAACAGAAAAATTTTAAAGCATCTTTCCTATGATAACCTTTCTGATTGTCAGTATGGGTTCCGTCATGGACGCTCCACTGGCGATCTTCTCACCTACTTTTCAGACTCCTGGTCATCCTTCTTTCGGGACTTTGGCGAAAGCTATGCCATTCCACTTCACATCTCATAGGCTTTTGATCGAGTCTGACATAAATACTTTAATTTCCAAACTGCCCTCTTATGGTTTCTATCCTTCTAGCTGTGCCCTCATCTATAGCTTCTTTTCTGGTCGTTCTATAGCTACAGTTGTAGGCGGCCATCATTCTTCTAGATCTATCAATAGTGGTTTTCCTCAGGGCTCTGTCCTATCCCCAACTCTCTTCCTTTTATTCATCAATGACTTTCTAAGGTGTACATCTAACTGTCTACTCATACGCTGATCATTCCATCCTTCACCTTTCCATTCAGTTCCTGCAACGTACATCTTAGCAGTTACTTCAACAAACAAGGGATGAGGCTATATCACACCTAATATCTGACTTGCCTCGTATCTCCGACTGGGGTAAAAATAATCTTGTTGCGTTTAATGCAACAAAGACTCAGTTCTTATACCTATCAACCTGACACAATCATTCAGAGGAGTACCCACTAATGTTTAATAATATCCAGCTTAATCCTGCATCATCCTTAAACACACTTGGGGTTTCATTTTCGGCACTTGTCTTGGAAAGATCATATTACATCTCTTGTAAAATCTTCTTCCAAGAGATTAGGTGTGATAAGCCAATTCCCTACCTTCTTTACCCATGCACAATACACGGGTTTTATTCACCACTGTGTAGAGTACACCTCCCATGTGTGGGGAGGCTCCCCACATACAGCTCTTCTCAATCGGGTGGAGTCAGAGGCTTTTCGTCTCATCAACTCTCCACCTTTTGCTGGCTCTCTTCAGCCTGTGTCTCTTCGCCGCACTATCGCATTTTTATCACGTTTCTATCGCTACTTCAGTAGTTACTGCACCTCTGAACTTCCTGCTTTCATCGCTCCACCTCTTCGATGGGTGCATTTAACACCCGTCTGGGAACAAATTCACATTCCTTTTTTGTCCAACTCTGATCCAAAAGTTAACCGTTACTCCCAGTCCTTCATATATGCAGCAGGTCAACTCTGGAACTGTCTCCCTCTGTCTGTAATTCCTACTTCCTATGATCTCCAGTCTTTCAAACACAGTGTGTTCAGGCATCTCGAAATGAACGGATCTTGAATTTTTCTTTCGTATTGCTTTTTATTTTTTTCCTTGGAAGGAATGGTTTGCGGGCTCCTGGCCATTGGTTCCTTTTTCCTTGCACAGAAAAAAGAATTTTGTTTTCATTGAGGTAAGTGTACACTCAGAAATATATTTACAGCAAACTAACTGTAAACGGGAAATTACATACACAGAAAGCTGACGGTAAACAAAGAATTGTATTTACGGCAACCTAACGATAAATAAAAAATCAAACTTACACTAAGTTAACAGTAAACAAAAACTTATATTTACACAAAGCTAACGGTAAACAAACAGTATCTAGAGAATGCTAAAGGTAGACAAAGAATTTTATTTATAGTAAGTTTGCTGCAGACAAAAGAATTATATTTTCAGTATGCAAACAGAAAGAAAGAATTATTTTGAAGGGTAAACAATTTGATTTAGGGAAGTAAAACCTCTCCCAGTGAGAGTTAAAAACAATCCCAGTCAGCACCACGAGTAACTGAGGCATTTTTAAAACATATGTTGCTGTGGTTAACGTCAAGCTATTTTATTCAGCACAAGGAAACCCCCACAGTAAATGGTTTAATATTTCGTGTTGCAGGCGTTACTGTCTAGTTGTACAGTATATAGACACCTGCAGGAAAAATGAAATACAGTATATAATTGGGTGTCAGGCATCAAAGGGTCAATGACGTTCGTTTTTACTGGGTCGAAGGTCTTGCCCCACAAAGCTAGCCGTTTACTGGCTCTGTAAAACCGACACGGATCATCACTTGACTCTCCACTACACATAAGCCTCATCCATCCTTTCTCTCTCTCTCTCTCTCTCTCTCTCTCTCTCTCTCTCTCTCTCTCTCTCTCTCTCTCTCTCTCTCCATATAACGATGTGTCTGTAACAACACCTTTAGCACTACTCTTTGTAACCCCAAGTTTGACTAATATATATAAAACTGCCAAGGATGAGTGAAGGAGGGAGGAAGGATGAAAGTAATGACAATGTCTGACATAATTCCACACACATTCCCTACACCAACAGCGAATTATTATGCAATATCAAAGCGAGTTTGTTGATGTAGAAATATAACACCGGGGAAGAAGGAATATTGCATCTTTCTGAGTGCGTATACTGCAATCGGTAGAGCTTAAATTGAAAAAACGAGTAACGTAAAATATCCTACCATCATAAGATGGAATGTCAAGAGTATTTACAACACACTCTACCGCAATCCATTTAGCACAAAGTCTATGAGAATAACTAAGAAAAAAAAATCTAGGCGGTGAGGGTATTATTATCTTATTTAACTCAAGGCATCCCATCCAGCAAGACATGTAAACATAACTACACAGCAGTCGGGTGTCATGGTTGGTGGGGTGAATGAATATAAAACTGTTTAGTCGCTCACCTTTTAATAAACAATAACATACTTGTGTCATCCCCAACAAAAGGTGTCTTTTTTTCACCAGCGCCATTATGGAATTAGGTGGTTTTATAGCGTTACAAAGACACACTAAATGCATCATCTGCACTTCCAATGAACCATGTAATTGAAGCAGTGGCATGAAACAGGTGTCGTTCAATTGTACCGATTGTATAGACTGCTATCACTTAATTGACAGAAAGACAGAGAGACAGACAAACAGACACAAAAAAAAGATAAAATGAGAGATATTGGTCAAAGCAAGTATGCTACTGGGCTATAAATCCAGAGTTCAACTAAGTGGAGTGGTATTAAATGGAACAACTCTTGAGTGCCCGGTCTCGTATGAGGGGGTTGAGGGATTGAAGCAGAGAGAGGTATAGAGGGGAGAGAGAGCAAAGGAAGGAGGAGAGGGAGCATGGAGGGGAGAGGAAGGGAGAGAGGAAGGGAAAGAAATGGAGAGGGAAGGCAAGAAGGGAAAGAAAAGGAGAGGGAATGCAGGAATGGAAGAAAATGAGGAAGGCACCAAGGTCAGAGAAGAGGAAGGTATTAATGTGTAAGCAATGAAGGAAGAAGACGGGGAAAGGGGGGAGGCGGGAAGAGGAGACAAGAAGAAGTGAAAGAAGGAGGAAGGAATGAGGGAACAGGGGGAGGAGTGAAACAAGGTGTTTGGGGAAAGCAACGGGAGAAGGGGATGATCTGAGGGAGGATAGTAGTAGGGGAGGGGATTGAGGGAAGTTGAGCGATAGGAGAGAAAGAGATGAGAGGAGTGAGTGATAGGAGAAGGGAGGAGAGAGGCAGTGAGGGGTGGGCAAGAAAGAAAGAGAGAGGATCGGGGTGGAAGAGTGGTATGGATAAAGGCACAGACGGATGGGAAAGAAGCAAATGATGTAAATGATGACAGGGGCAGGAAAAAGTAGCATGGGATGGAAAGAAATGGTTAAGCGACAGGGAAGGGAGAAAGGTGCAGAAGGGAGAGAGGGAGAAGAGACGGAGGTGAGAGAAATATCAGGGTGAGAAGAAAGTAAGAAGGAGGGTCAGGTTAGTAAAGTATACAAGTGGGTGGTAAACTTTATTGAGGAAAATGAACGGTGCCGTTAGACAACACACAGCATTTTGCACAGTGTTGAGAGAGAGAGAGAGAGAGAGAGAGAGAGAGAGAGAGAGAGAGAGAGAGAGAGAGAGAGAGAGAGAGAGAGAGAGAGAGAGAGACTGTTTGTATGTGTAATAACAACTACCGGTACTAATATAATAATACAGCTACAACAACTGCTACTCACTACTACTATTACTACTACTACAACACTACTACCAGTACAACTACTAAACTACTACTACTACCACCAGTACTGCTAGTACTACTGCAGTACCAGTAACAGTATCAACATAAATACAGCAGTGCATTGTCTGTCAGCATGAGGGGTACAACAGTGTTTGATACCGGCGCAACAACACCCATAATAATGGCTAATAATGGCCAAACCACACACACATATTGCCCACCTAATGACATAGTAATGCCACCTTTGTAAAACGCTTTTTACGCTCGTACATTTCAACATTTGTACCTAGTTAGGCTTGGAGCTGTGGACAGAGGAAAGTAATGAAAATGCATACAGGAAGTGCATGGTGAATTTTCTGACTGACTTTTAGTTGTTTCTTTACATACCGGTACATTAAAACATACACGTACTGTATACACTTTATACACATACAGTATGCATACATACAGAACGGACATGAATATGGTAACACACACACACACACACACACACACACACACACACACACACACACACACACACACACACACACAAAATACTTCACTTTGAATACATCAAGTGGGGGGAATGGCCTCGTGGTAAAAGGAAGTTTGTTGTGGAGGTGGGAGTCAGAGGGTTATAGACGTGGGTGAAGACAGATATACAGGTTGCAGGTGGAAATGACAGGCAGAGAAGAAAAGGTTAAAGATTATTTAGGAGTTAAAAGGCAGAAGACGTTAATGGCAGATAGTGAACTTGAAGTAGATGTTTAATTTTGAGGTGTATAAAGACGTTTGAGGCAGATGTACAAGTTTTATATACAAAATACACAGTGCAGACAAAGGAAGCACGGCAGTGTGATGCATTAAATATAATTGCATGCAAAGAAAATCTGAAAAGAAGTTTGTGGCAATGTATAAGTTTGGTGAAGATGAAGAAATATGATTTAGAAATGGTTACCTGCATGGAAAGGAAAAGAATCATAAGTTAAAGGTAAATATGAAGGTCTAGCTCAGTGTTATTATTACAAGAATAACACACTATCACCAGCACAGTACATCTTGGGTTTACTGATGTACCAGAAAGGTGACATTTGCGAATCTGTATATTTTAAAAAATTATCTAGACCGTTAATTATTATTATTATTATTATTATTATTATTGTTATTATTATCATTATTATTATTATTATTGTTGTTGTTGTTGTTGTTGTTGTTGTTGGCTGTTTATTATTATTATTATTATTATTAGCAGTGGTAGTAGTAATAGTAGTAGTAGTAGTAGTAGTAGCAGTAGTAATATATTCTGGCTATTTTTTTTTTTTTTATACACAGGTCAGTGTCACCCTATACCAGTCATAGAGCAAAATTTCCCTATAAAAGTAGGATAATGCAGCCGGGATTATTATAATTTGGTGTGATGATTATATAGACTGCTTGTATATAACTGGACCTGAATCATAATTACTGTATTGATGTAATAGTTGATGTAATGATATAAGCTGGTTCAGCACTTCATTAACCTGTTAATGATGCAGGTGTGTTACAAGGTGGGGGCGTAAAAAGCTTGAGTCTTAAGGCTGATGTGATGACACTTGAGCAGTGATGAGCTGAGGTCAAGTGATGGCGAGGTGAAGGTGTAGGTAAGGTGAGGTGAGGTGAGGTGAGTTAATGGTGAGGTGAGGGTGATCTGGAAAAGAGGTGGGTAAAATGAGGTGAGGTGCGGAAGTGAAATGGAGTTGACAAGATACACGGTGAAGTGAGAAGCGAAGTTCACGAGAGAGGTTAAGATGCGGTGAGAGGTGAACAGAAATTATGTGAAGAAAGAATGTGGTAAGGAGAGACATGGCAAAGGTTAGTAACAGAAGTGAGGTTAGGCGTATAAATGTGATATGAAGTGAGAAGTTACGAAAACAATATATTTTACAGCATTATAACACCCAGGTTCAAATAACTTAGCTTGTGTTATCATTCACCCTACAGTCTAATCTGTTAAAACGTCACACAGCTCTGTCAGCCTACTCTTAATTTCAACTTAATAGGAAAGTCGTTTAGAAATTCATACTCCTACATCTGCCGCTCCATCAATGTGTTTTCCTACGTAATCAGGCCTGGATTCAGTCCGATTAATTAGGCATGAGATACTGGTGTAGGTAAACGAGTCACTAAATAAATCATTCAAAAAAAAACTGATGCAGATTTTCCATACTTATTAACAGGTAAATTATTTTGAAAACTGCTAGAAATGGATGAATTATGTCTGTCAGAGCAGCTTTATCATATAATCATAAACCTAAGTATATATGGATTATATCTGATTAATTATCCAAGGGAAAACAATGTGGGCAAACCTATAGGTTAGGGGAAACTAGAGGACAAAGTAATAGTTTGTGTGTTATGGTTTAATCCCACATCTCCATCTCCCCCCCCCCAAATCTCTCTCTCTCTCTCTCTCTCTCTCTCTCTCTCTCTCTCTATCTCTATCTCTGTCCTATAGCCGCTTCTTCTCCAGTTCGTTCTTCTCATGATCTTCTCCTGCCTTCACCTTCTTTACCATCCTATTTTACCCTTCCACTCTTGTTATCGTTCCCTCCCCATCCATTCACCACCCGTTAGTCTTGCAAGCTTCCATTCCTAACACGACTTTTCCACTCCTCACATCTACCACTGATTTTCCCCATCTCCTACTTCTATTTCCTTATTCCCTCCCTTCATCCTGTTCAGTTTGTCCCTCTCAATCTCTTCATTTGCTCACCATCATGTCTGTCCCCCCCTCATCCAAAAAAATTTCACAGCGTAGAGTAAGCATAATGACATTCTTGTGGCTTGGCTACCCCCTAGCACATTGGCATTTTTTCCTTCAGTTATATGAAATCAATTACTAATACTGTATATCATTTCCTACCTTTTACACTCTCACTGCCATAGTAATAACAAAGGTGTTTATACGGACAAGTTCTTCATTTCTGACACTATTGCGGCCCAGCACTGGGTTAATATTACAGAATATATCCTGGATTGTAAGTGTTTAGGCAGGGTTTACGCTTGGTTGTTAAACTGGCTTGTTGGTGGGAGTTACTGGCATACTGGTGGTGGTGGTGGTGGTGGTGGTGCCTGTTTTGGGTGTTTTTGCTATCCCACACTACATCACCATCCTTAACAATTACTACCACTACAAGCATCACAATCGGCATTACTTTCGGCACATCTCTGTTCTTACTGTTACAACTACTGTCTCCATCTTCACATACCACCACTGTTATTAGTACTGTACTACTATCAGCACTGTGATCGATATGACTCATCACTGCCGACCACTGACAACATCAGTTCAGTCCACATTAGCCACATTTTCACGGTAATGAATCATTATTATCACTACAATCAAGAGTATAGTCATTACCTCTGCATTATCATACAACACACACACACACACACACACACACACACACACACACACACACACACACACACACACACACACACACACACTGTAAAAGAAGAAGGGATAATAAAGGGAAAAATGAGTATAGGGAATAGAGAAAAAAGGGAGAAAGGAATAAAAGAGAAGTATGTGCAGAGAGCTGGTAGGAGAGAACTTATTTATTAAAAGAAGCTTAAAGAAAAGAAAGAAAAAATGAAGGAAGACTGGATGAAAGGAAGGAAGGAGAGAGGGACAATAGAACAACTATAACGAAAGAAGCAATTAAATAAGAAGAGATTACTAAACGAAACAGGAAAAGTTTAAAAGTGTAAGGAAAATGCTGAGAATAAATGTAGTGTGAAGGTAGCGTGGTAAAGGAGAAAACAAAAGAAAGTGCGGAGGAGCGTGGAGGAGGAGGAGAGAACGACGAAAGAGAGGCAGGATAGAAACAAGGGAGAGAAGATAGGCTTGAGGAGGAAGTTGCCTCAGAAATTTTATTTGCAAGTTGAGGCAAAGAGGAAGTAAAAGAAAAAAAAGAAAGAAAAATAAGGATGGGGACAGGAAAGAGGGGCAAGAAATAGAGCGGGAAAATAAATAGAAAAATAAGATGGAAATAGAAAGAATTCTGGGTAAGAGAGCAAGCACGATAGGTTCAAGGAAAAAAACATAAAGAGTGTACGACCGACGAGGGAGGAAACTATAAGATTTGAAAAAGCCATAAAAGGATGACAAAATTAATGAAATATCTGAGTCAGTGCGTGAGTGAGCAAGAAGGCAGTGTGTGTGTGTGTGTGTGTGTGTGTGTGTGAAAAGCCTTTCGCTTGTGACTGATGTGAAGCACAGGTGAAAGGAGGCACTCAGGCAGGAGGGGGATGGAAGTAGAGGAGTGGGTTGAACGAGGAGTTATTGACAACACGATTGATAAGAAGCATGATAAACACACACACACACACACACACACACACACACACACAACTACAAGCCTATTCACTAGGGTGTGTAAATATTATCCACTCCTTCAAAGCCGTCTCTGTTGGTTTTTCGGTCAATTTTGGGGCCTTTTACGGAAGGTAAATGTTATGATTAATTAGCAACAACGCCTATGTTGTGTGCTGCTGCTGCTGCTGTTGGTACTGCTGCTGACGCCTGTTCTGTTCTGAGTGTGTTCTGTGCTGGTGGTGGTGGTAATGATGCATGTTCTGTTCTGAGTGTGCTGTGTGTTGCAACTGCTACAGATGCCTATCCTGTTCTTGCGTGTTGTGTGCTGCTGCTGCTGCTGCTGCCTGTTCTTTTCTTAGTGTTCTGTGCTGCTGCTGCTGTTGCTGCTGCCTTTCCTGTTCTTAGTGTGCTGCTGCTGCTGCTGGGTGAGTGTGATAACGTAGGACAGCAGAAAGAGTGAAAGAGAGGGAGAAACAGGAGGCTGGGTGGGAGAGAAAGGGGGAACGAGAGGGGAAGGGGGAGGAGAGGTGAAGTGATGCGAGAAACGAGACAAACGAACAGGATATGAAAGAGAGAGTATTGACTGCGTCTGGCTGACTACCATGTTGGTAAGGTGAGACACTGACCACTGTATGTCACAAATGTAAAAAAGAAAGCACTTAGAGAGCGCATACTTCCACCAATGACGCTGCAGAATCTGTATCCGGATCCACCCCAAATTTTGATTAATTTTTTCTTGGCGCATGGCCCACCCTTCCACAAAAGTTCATTGAAATTCATTGAAAACTTTTGGAGATATCGTTTGTACAAACCGACAGACAGACAAACATAGGTGAATACTTAACCTCCTTCAACTTTGTTGGCTGAGATAATAATGTGTTACCCAACTGGCTACACTGCTTTTGTCAATATGGTTTACTTGATGATATGTGTCATAGAATGCTCAGAATTTATTTATTGGTGATGGTGGTGGTGGTGGTGGTATGCGTGTGTGTGTGTGTGTGTGTGTGTGTGTGTGTGTGTGTGTGTGTGTGTGTGTGTGTGTGTGTGTGTGTGTGTGTGTGTGTGTGTGTGTGTGTGCAAATGCTTATTTAATTACATTATATCCATTCATTTTATGCTCCCACAGACTTTTGAGTACGCTGAAGTTATAATATGTACCAGAATGTCTTACATATTACATCCACAAGGTATTCCATAAATTCATGGTCTCCTCCCCTTCACTTAAAACTTGCATTATTATCCTCTCCTTTTGCATCTTATTTACTTATTATCTCAGTATTTTTTTTTCTTACATATCTTTACTTTCCCCCATAATCTGCTTTCTTTTTGTACTTCCCATCATCCCTCCAACATTTCTCTCATCATAATATCTACTTTCCTTTCTTTTCTCCCAGCCTTCCCTTTTGTCCTGTATCTTATTATTTTCTACTAGTCACCATCACCATCTTTTTAACCTCAGCCTGCATTCCTCCTTCTCCCACCATCATTATTCACAAATCTCGCTGCATTCTGTACCAGTCATCATAATCATCCTCATCATCATCAACTACGGGTCACCATTTATCATCCTAAGCCCCTTTCTCACTTGCCACCGTCTCACACAAGTTTCACAATATCTGTCGATATTTTGCATTATCGAAAAACTTGTCTCGTAACTCTGGCTCCTCCATCACTGCACAGCGTAGGCGTCAAAGGTAGATGCTGTCACCCCATACACAGACACGCTCACTGGCTATATTATTTGATTATGTCACCTCACACATTGACACGCTCACTGACTGTGTTATTTGACTATGTGACATCACAAACTGACACGCTCACTGGCTATGTTATTTGACTGTCACCTCACACATTGACACGCTCACTGGCTATGTTATTTGACAAAGTTGCATGGTGTCCCCTTACACACTGGCTATGTTATTAATTTGACTAAGTTGGATGGTGTTCCCTCACATATTGACATGCTCACTTTCTGTGTTATTTGACTAAGTTGGATGCTGACACCTCACACGGTGGATATGTTATTTGACTACTTTGGATTGTGTCACCTCGCACAATGACACGCTCACTGGCTGTGTTGCGTGAGAAATGCAGTCTCCTACAGTCGACTGCCTGGCATGATTCTCTACCAGTCATGTGGGTTTGTTCCCAATGACATATAACATGTCTTAACATATTCTCACTGTACAGGCTTTATTAATGACTTGTTCTTTTTCACTCACAATCAGTGGCTTTCCCACATAAAACATGTCTCTATGCATTTATTACTCTACACTCCCAAATACTCGTACACTGCATAGTTCAGAATGCGAAGGGGAGGGGGAAGTCAACTGATTCTCGCCCCTATGGTTCAGCTGGTAATCAATACCAGGAGAACAAAAAAAGAATAAGAAAAAGAATGCATGTCTCACACCAACCCTAGTAAAAAAAACATGTAACAGTCACACAGGTAAACTCAGTTAACCAGCCACTCACTTGAGTGTCCCAGGTGCCTGTGTCAACCTCTGGAAAAGAAGTGAAGTAACTGTTAGATGGTTTTAAATGTTTTATGCTGCTGGAGAATGATGCCTTCAATTGGTGATACCGATATAACTGGGCATTGCCACTGGCCCGATATATAAACATTCCTCAACCCTCTCCCTATATACTGATTGGAAGAAGGTGGCGGTGGCCTGCTGAACAAGGAAAGCTTCCGTCTGCTGTCCTCCGAGTTCACGTTTCAGATGAGCTGTGACCATAAGAAGAACAACAGGAACAACAGCAACTTTTACAGACTCAGCAAAACAACACCAAGGTATTATATATTTAGTTGAGACTTCGTTTCTGTAACAGTCAGGATATTTTAATTGGATATTCAAAATACCAACCCTCATTCCTGTTAAATAAACGTCTTCCCCTCACACTCCTTTACCCTTCCCTTCTCCCCCCTTCCCTCTCACCGTCAGCCTCTCATTCCCTTTAGATCAACCGTCTTTCCCATACTCCTTTATCTTTCCCTCCTTCCTTTCCCTGCTCCCTTCTCTCCCTATTTCAATATCGGCCAGCTTACTTCCTTTCCGCATGTTAATTACGGTACTCTTTTCCATCTTTCCTTTTTCTCTCACAATTTATTCCTTCTCCATACCCCTCACTCTGCCTTTTTTTCCATGTCCCATCCCCCCCTCACTTCACCCCCCTATCCATCCCTTCCTTCCACCTCTTCCTCCAGCCCATCTCCCAGTCCTTCCTCTCCTCCCCTTCCTTCTTCCTCTACCTTCCAACCTACCCACCAGTCCTTTACATCTCCCGCTACCCATTCCTCTACTCTCTTCCCATTTCCTTTTCTTAACAATGAGGGAGATACTGAAGATCATTCAATGCAGATGCAGACAGACGGAGCAGAGGTGGAGGGACGATGGAATGGAGAAAGAAGACAGTTGCGGAAGGAGAGAGGAGGGGATGGAAATGGAGAGGAAATGATGAGGTAAGACATCCACCCGGCTGTCACAAAGTTGGTTACTGACAGCATAAAGGAGTCTCTCTCTCTCTCTCTCTCTCTCTCTCTCTCTCTGCTAACTTGGTAGTCTCATTCCATCTCTAATTCCTTTCAAGCACTCTCTGCTTCCTCCCTCCTTTACTCGCCATCGTAACTTAACTCGAACAAAATTCTAATGAGTACGAGTATAACACACACACACACACACACACACACACACACACACACACACACACACACACACACACACACACACACACAGTAACTGGGCATTTGAAGACAACCTACGTAACTAAAAGTAAAAATCTCTCTTTGGCTTTTCCACCATTATATGGGACTAATTTTCTTCATTGTCTTATAGTTGATTTTTAACGTTATTTTTATGACAACACCGGTGCAATTAGACAGGAGCGAGACAACATTTGACGTTCCCGGGCATTACTCCTTTTCCATTACTTTTTTCCTTCTTAATGTTGAGTGACCTTTGTCGTTGATGTTACGGATATCTTGTTTGGCAGAAGCAGTGACTGTATGATGACCTATTCAGACATTTATTTTCAATTTAGAATTCCATGTCTGTTCTAGATTTAGAAAAGAATAGTGTAAATGTTTGGCTGCCCCAGTACACAGCACAACACAACACAGTGGCTCTTTTTGTGAACAAAAGAAAAACAATAAAGCGTAAACAACATCAGTAGCTGTCAAGGGCTGCTGTCCGGGATAATTTGGTCATTTTGTTCAACGAATCACCAGTATTTCACATGTGGGCCATTAACACATGAGATAGCGATGACAGGTGGCCGTGGTGTGGTGTGGCGTGGTTGCTGGAAGATGTTGGGCATTATAACAAGGTATGGGTATAAGCTGTGGCAGTGGTATGCTGTGGTGGCTGTGGGATGCTGAGATAAAGTTTATGATATGGTTTATGAGGATTCTTTTAACTGTAAATTATTTGTGGACTTACTGCAGCGTCTGTTTATGTTGTGTGGACAGACACTGGCATGTTTTCTTTCCAGTTAAATTCTTCCATTGGTGATGGATCATATCCTCAATAAATGACATTATATTTCGTGGGCGTGATCTTATCCTTTTATTACTCAAGTGAACAGCTTACCTCAGCTTTATCAGCATTGTTTGGCTTTATTTACAAAAATAGTAAGTTCCACATAAAGAGTCCATGGAGCAAAGTTTTACGGCCACGTCAGTTGGTTATTTTGGGTCAGGTTGGTGTGTTTTAATATCCTATATGCTTGCCAGGGTAGAAAAGTGTTTTAACTACCTAACAGTTTCTGTGATTTAGGTACAATTTGTTTTTAGTAGACAGCCGTATGTTATATCCATTACACGCATACAAATCTACAACCCTTCCCCACCTACCACACACACAAACACATTCCCTATGATGGGGTGCTGGAAGAGAAACATTAACTTTGTGCCTTATCAATGTTTCCACAGTGTAAATTAAATCCCCCCCCCCTCCAAGAAAATATAAATTCATTAATGCTGAGGAGAAAGAAAAAAAACTGACTGCAAATGTGTTTTCATTATAAAACGGGACTACAATTACTACAGTGTGCTCTTCATTGAAGGGTGCAAACGAGTATTGTGTAGGCCTACATGTCTGTAACTGTGTGATCCTTAGAAAAAAAAAGTGGGTAAGGTTAATCAAAAACATCATAATATTTCTAATAGAAGAGCATGTCTGAACATCTTTGGTTTCAAAAACATGATTCTGTCACGTACATATTATTCCAGTTTCAAGAATAAAGAACCATGATCGGATCAAGGACGCTTTGAGTTTCACGTGTTTACAAACTGATCACAGCTGATACCAGACAAGAGGATTTGTGCTTGCTTTTCCGCATATTTTACCATGGCTGAAGCAGCTAATACTGAAAAGTAAGTAAGTTAACTATGGTCCATGGGCTCTGAAGGTATGATAAAGCAGGCACTTGTTAATCATTTATAATCTACAGTTGGTAACAACCACCGAGTGCTAGCATCACCATACAAGAACCTTTCACTGCTTGATGTCATTTAATTTGCATATTCCGTCAGCATTTAGTAGTTTGTGGCCATTTGGGGGAGGCGGTGGCTCAATCGGTAGAGAGTTGGCCTGTAGTCCTGACGGACCCGGGTTCAAATCCCGCTGAGGCAGGGAACAGTTTAAGGATTTGAATTTCATAAAATGAGACTTTACTGATCTACCAGAAGGCCCGACGACATGTAGTAAAATTACCCCCGCTAATACCAATACACCAGTCCTGTATGAGACAGCCCTAGCATGTATCCAGTATGGACGGTGGGTGTTAGAGCCGAAGTGGTGACATGTAGAGGTGTGCGGTACGCAGGAGGATTACTGGGCCTTGAAAGCAGGCTGTGAAGCCTATGCCCAGAGTCGGTCACATTAAAAAAAAAAAAAAAAACATCATTGTTATACATTGGGTAGTCCAGCCGTAGGAAGGTAGCAGAACGGTAACCCATATAACCACCAGACGTGGTGGTGTAACATGATAAATGCATGAGTCATAAGGATACAATCATTTGTACTACACCCTATCCACTTACCACATTCACAGTTAATATCAGTGGTTCTGTGATACTATACAGAAAAGTTTTGATTTTCCTCATGGTGACATCATTATACAACTTAAACATCAGCTAAAAGTGTTTATTTTAAACATGTTAGTTAAATAATGATAATGTATACATTTTCAATGTTGCTGTCAGCAATTATTTACATTATTACTTTACTCCTTATCACAACGTTTTAAGCCACATTGTAATTGTTTATAGCCTACCATACTTTCTAAAATTCACAATATTTGTAATTATGACTACAAGATTTAATATCTTAGTCTGTGAAATGTTAATTTCAGCACAGAAGTGACATTCAAATACAGTCCAAAAGGCTATATTGGTATAATGATTATTGCTGTTTTGTTTTAACGGATTTTACATGTACTACTAAACTAACACAATGCCTGTACTGTATAAATACAGTATTTAGCAGTCGGTGTCGCAGGAGCAAAACCTATTGTCTTCAGAGTCACATACTGTATATTACCGAAGCAGCAGTAACTCCTGTTGTCATGATGCATAACCTGACTGGTAATATTACTCTTGTAAGTTGCCCTGTATGTAATTCTTCACATTAATAGTATCACAGCCTAACAAAATCCCCTATTTCCAGTGTTTATCAGTGCGGAATCTACCAGACATCATATTCAACACATGAAGAGGTGGCAGCATGCTTCATGCGCTGCGAATCACTTGAAGCGACACAACATGAGTTATTTAGAATGCTTTCAATTCAGCACTGGCTAACTTTAGGAAATCAATAATTTAGTCCAAGTAATAACAAGTAATGCATATTGCCTGGTCATTTCGTTATCTCCCATAGGGTTTAATAACCAATATAGGCATTGATGTTTTATATAATATGCAGCTTTTAATATTTGTTTTCTGTCCTGCAAATTAAAAAGAAATACATTCCAGAATACAGGTGTGATAGATGTCACGCAACTTATGCATCAAAGGATGCAGCGAGTACGTGCCTGACGAGGCATCTGGCTCGTGATGAGGAGGATAGGCTTGAGATTTATGCAAGTATTGCTCCTTCATCACAGCCATCAAGTGTGCCTGGATCTGTTGGAGGTGAGCTTCAATCCCACACAGGGTGGCCCAAAACAAATAGCCTCCATGTCACCCTATTCCCGTTCATCTGACTGTCCTCCTCCCAACTAACGACCCCACTCTCTCATATACCTCTCCACTCCATCCCTCCATCTCAACCTTGGTCTGCCCCTCCCCCTGTCACCATCCACCTCTCTCACATACACCTTCCTGGTCAATCTTTCATTCTCCATTCTCTCCACATGTCCAAACCGCCTTAGAGTATTCCTCTTGACCTTTTCAATATCATCTACAACACCACAACGCTCTTTCACCTCCTCAGTTGTCAGTTTGTCTCTCCATGTAACACCAATTGCACCTCTCCGGTAACTCATTGATTTTTTGAGAAACAATCTACCATGCAAATCTTGGTCGGAATTAAGCATGTAGGCTACAAAAGCTGCAGCCATGTCTTATGTTTCATTTTATGTAACTCTGGTACCTAGGTGTTGCACCAAAGTTCTTGCTTTTCTTCTAATACTTTTCCCATGCTTCAGTCATGGTATATTAAGCTAAAGTCTCATTGTATGGCGGTTATGCAATTAGTCTACAGTTAATATCAGAATACCAGTGTTAAAGGAGTTAAGTGGAACTAAGACATCATTCCTTGCTTTTTTTCCATGAAGTTATTTTGGCTTTTACCTTGGTCAAAAATTGTTGTGTCATACTATTGTAATATGAGTAACTGTTACTGAGTTATTTCAATTCTGGTATGTGCAGGTTGTTGCTGAATAGTAATAGAACATTTCCAGCTTTAATTTGATGATAATAGTCTTCCTTGTGGCATGGTAAAATACAGTTATGTCAAGTTAAAACCTATCATACTTGAAATGTTTATGCACTTAAAGTAAAGCCTGAAAGGTACACTAAAATACAATATAGACAAAAATTATAAATTACATTAAGTAATATTAGCCTTAAATTTTGAAGGAAGACATTGCCGTTATAATGAAATCATTTTTTTTTTTTACTTTCATTGTGATTTCTATACTGATTCAAACGTTCAGTATAGCTCAGTATGGTTTCAACAGCAAGTGATCAGATTACTACCTTTAACATCATTACATGGGAATTGTGTTCTACTTGATGCTGATTTTTTTTTTCATTATGTCTGATTACTAGAGCTTCTGTGAACACTTGAAATGTGAATAACTGTACAATGATTTTTCTGTCATCATATTCTCTTAAGATAATGCTGCATTTTCTAATTTGTTCACTAATGCTGTCCCAAAATTCTTTACAACAGAACAGAAGCATGGTGGCAGGAGGGACCACTCCATGTGGGGGCCTGAGGCCACCACAGCCTTACCGGTGTTGGTGACGGACAGCTATCACCTGCTTGACAGTAAATCTGAAAAAAATCAAGAGGTGTGACAAAACATCACTCGTGAGTTGTCAGGAATGGTACAGCATTTCTAATTATTTGTATAGCTTTATCATTTTCTCAAACCATTTTACCATACTTCTTTTTGGATCATGTTACCATGTAGCTTTAACTGCCTATGTGCATCATTTTTCCAGTTGTTATCTGCACCCACGTATGTGAATGTCCCTGATATGATACGAGTTTTATGCTATTTACTATTGTTGAAAGGACAGGCTCACAATCAGGAACTGTCCTCCATTTTCTGACATAATTTATCATAGTATTATTTGTTATTATTTCTTTGCTTATATTTCTTTTCAGTGAAAGTTTACCCAAACTTTTCAAAGTACTGAATCAATAAAAGGTATAAACAGTACAGTATAATATAATCTGTGGCTGTTATCCACGTTTGGCGTGTGCCTCAGTATGTATGTTATACAGTATAAATATGTTTGTGTGTGTGGAATTTTACTTTACATACCGGTACCAAACATATTCCTTCGTATTAGTATAGCTCCTGTGCTCTCGTGTTTAGCAGTGACCACTAACATAATTGGGCTTCCTACATGCTGGCACATTTTTTATTGTTTTTCTATCTCATTTCATTATATGCACCTTCCTTCTGTTTCAGTTTTTTGAGAGGAACATATTC
The DNA here is from genome assembly GCF_032717465.1 of Coenobita brevimanus. NCBI lineage: Eukaryota > Metazoa > Arthropoda > Malacostraca > Decapoda > Coenobitidae > Coenobita > Coenobita brevimanus. The sequence continues at coordinate 21,144,411 of NC_136970.1, read as the reverse complement.
CATTATTCAAAACAAACAAATGCAATTTATGTCAAAGCTCCTTGTGACTGTACTAGTGAATTAACTGAACTTGTTTTAATTTGCAGATACCAGGCCTGACAGTTGATCAAGTTAAATCAAAGTGGACAAATATGAAGACGAAGTACTTCAAATATAAAGAAGTAAGTGGAAAGACTGGGGAGTCGAGAGTGAAGCCACCAATCACACTGGATGTGCTAGAGGAATGCCTGGGGAGAAGGCCATCGGCTTATCACCAAAACATCCGGTGCCATTATGGCCTTCCTGGCACACCATCTCAGTCCCAGGAACAACCACTTGCATCATCAACACCTCAGCCACCAGTACCACCCGAGGCAACTGAACCTCCTCTGGCAGATCCACAGCCAGGCACCTCTGGAGGATCAACACTGGATGAGGCCAGTCAAGACCGACTGGCACAACATACAACAACAGATCACTCGTCGGATGAAGATGATCCCCAGGCCATTCGCATCGACGATCCAAGAGTACCGCCTCGACGAGGGAGGGGTCGGGGGAGGCTTCGACCATTGTCCCACGGGGAACGCATGGAAAGATTGTATGAAAGGCAACTCGAACGCCGGGAAAGATTTTACAATGTTTTGGAAATGCAGGTTGTTTGGTGGACGGAATTAATGGAGGAGATAGTGCAGGAGACACGTAGAATAAGGGAATGTTTGGAAAGGTCTCCTGATCAACAATCTTAAATGTGAAGTATAAGATGAATAGGGCTTAAACTTCTTTGTGTGTGTGTGTGTGTGTGTGTGTGTGTGTGTGTGTGTGTGTGTGTGTGTGTGTGTGTGTCACACCTATGTTCAAGGTTTGGCTTCATATATATTACCAAAAATGTTTAAATTACCAATGAAATATTTTTGACTTTGAGTGGTTCTGTTGTCCCTGGAGTGACTGGAGAGTGCTAGATTTTCTCTCTCTTATTTTTTTTTATTGGGGGGGGGAGAGGATAGGAGAAGGAGTAGATGAAGTAGAAGGAGGGGAGATGCAAGGAGAGGAAGAGGTTAAAAGTAGGTGGGCAAACCACCTTGCTGTGTCTGGGTAAATGTTTTTTGTATTGTCTGCCAAAAAGTGTGAATATTTGTTTGTTTTTTTATTTAATTTCTGTCCTTTTTTGGTCACAAATCTGCTTTTCAGTGTAGTGTGTGATTGTATAGCTAGCAAGCTTATTACCATATACATTATCAGTTCTTCAATTTGTATAGATTCTAAACTGCTGGAGAAGTGTATATTATATCTGATTATGTGTGCTGAGTTTTATATGAGATGTTCATATATCCCATTTTCTTGTGCATGTTGTGTTTCCCAGATTTTGAGTGCCTGTTTTTGAGTGTGAACGTTGTACGGTTCTGTGTTTGTGTATCTGTCTGGTAAAGTGTGTATGCGTATCTCTGATTTGTCGCCCATCTGAGTACACTGTTACCATCCACCTGAGATTCTCATCATCTGTGATAATGCCCCAAAGATTATCCGCTATGGCTCAGGGAGTTATTATCAGGTTATTATTAATAGCAATAGTATAGTAATAATCCTATTAAGGTATACATGCAGTAGTAGTATTTAATTTGTCAAACTCGTTTGTATGATGAACTATTGTTTAAAAGTGAATGCTGATGCAGATAGGTGTTATTTTTTTTTTTACATGTCATAAAATGAATCAAATGCTGTGTTTCAGTATTTAACCAATGAACCATTGATATGTAAGGAAAATGGAATGCAGGTGTAAATTTTTTCTGAAGGACTGGTTAACTGTAAACAGTTACCAAATCAAATTTTTGCACCATATGGGATAAACTGAATAATACTTGACTAGCTCCTGACCATCCCCCTTTGCTGAACTTTTTCAGTGTCTCAGTTACACAGAGAGTAGGCCAGCATGCTCTCCAGTACAAATTTCTCTAACTATCTACACCAAACTACATGCACAGTACACACTACACTTCCTATTCAAAATTCAACTAAATTGGCGTCTCATCACCAAGCCTCGGAGTCCCCAGGGGTGGAGGACCATAAATGCCCCCACCATCCGCCCCTCTCCCGGTGAAGACTCGAGGTGCCTGGAACCACTGTCTGACTCTCTTCTTCTTCTTCTTCTTCTTTTCTGCAACATTCATGGCCTTTCCTCTAACTTTCGCTCTGCTGAGCACCACCTATCCTCCTCTAAACCTCACCTTCTTTTTCTAACTGAGACTCAGCTGTCTGAGGCAACTGACAGCAAACCCTTTTCTGTATCCTCCTACTTTCTCTATACTCATTTCAAAGCCAAAGGTGGCTGTTGTGTATACATACGCAACGACTTATCTTGCTCTCGAGTTCCTGAACTCGATTCTTCTGAATTCTCTACACTCTGGCTTCGGCTTTCCTGTCATTCTCTGCTGTTTACTTATCCCCTAATTCTACTGACTATCAAAAATTCTTCGACTATCTTACTTCTAAGATGGAACACATTCTATCCATTTCTCCTTTCTCTGAAATCTCCATTCTAGGAGATTTCAATGCTCACCACCACCTTTGGCTCTCCTCTCCTTTCACTGATCCACCTGGTGAACAAGCCTACATCTTTTCTATCCTTAATGACCTAGAGCAGCTTGTACAGCACCCTACCCGTATCCCTGACCGCCTTGGAGAGAGCTCCAACATACTTGACCTCTTCCTCACAACTAATCCTTCTGCTTACTCTGTTAATCTTTTCTCTCCGTTGGGCTCCTCCAATCACAACCTTATTACCTTAACCCTTTAACCGCGGGTGTCATTCCAGAATGACGTTGCAAAAACTGGACCAAACCGCGGGTGTCATTCTCGAATGTTTGTGAATATTTTGAATACCCCGCGTTTTTTCCGTGCGCCAATTGTTTCAAGGGAGAGTAGCTATTAAGTTCTTTCACTCCAGCCGACCCCCACCTCCCTCTTCCCCCCCCTGGGGCCCCACCTCCCACCCCCTGGGCCCCCCACCCCACCCCTGACCAAGCGCGCATCAGTATCTGTCCAGCTGTGTGAGTGACAACACATGTTGATGTGGCAGTGAAGTGCAGGCAATTACAGTGCCTTTTACCTGTCTCAGTGAACACAGAGTGGGTGTTTATCGTATGTGCAGTGTTCATATACGTTTATAGTATTATTATCAGAATGTGATTGGCATTTGGTAATGGTGTGTGAGCGAAAAATAGTGATTACAACACCGCTGATGTGGCAGTGAAGTGCAGGCAATTACAGTGCCTTTTACCTGCCTCAGTGAACACAGAGTGGGTGTTTATCGTATGTGCAGTGTTCATATATGTTTATAGTATTATTATCAGAATGAGGTTGGCATTTGGTAATGGTGTGTGAGCGAAAAATAGTGATTACAACACCGCTGATGTGGCAGTGAAGTGCAGGTAATTACAGTGCCTTTTACCTGCCTCAGTGAACACAGAGTGGGTGTTTATCGTATGTGCAGTGTTCATATATGTTTATAGTATTATTATCAGAATGAGGTTGGCATTTGGTAATGGTGTATGAGCGAAGGTAATGATGTGTGAGCGAAAAATAGTGATTTTACACCCCTCACTTCTAACGGCACTGCCCGTCCTGTGAAAGTCAACAAAGTCATGAAACCTACATCAATGGAAAGCTGAAGGTTAGTACTTTCTAATGGTACCTTATTTTTTTCTCTAGCTTTATTCTGTGCAGAGTTATTAAGGTTTAAAGGTTTGTTTACATTTGGCTGAAACCCCCGCGGGAGAGGACAGTCAGACCAAAACAATACCCGCGGTTAAAGGGTTAACCTGTCCTATCACTCCGGTATAGCCTGTGGACCCTCCAGGGAAACATCGTCTGTGGCATTTTGGAGCCGCGGACTGGGAGGCCCTCAGGCAGTACTTCTTTGATTTTCCCTGGAATGATTATTGCTTCCATGGCCGTGAGCCATCTGAGTGTGCCTTGCGCATTACGGAGGTTATTCTCTCGGGCATGGAAGCATACATTCCTTTCTCATATCCTTTGACTAAAGCAAGAAAGCCTTGGTTTAATCACGCTTGTTCTAATGCTGTCCGCAACAAGGAGAGGGCCTACAAAAGGTACCGGAGCCAACCCACCCCTGAATCACATCATCTTTACGTTTCTGCCCGGAATCGTGCTAAGTCTGTCCTTCACTCTACTAAAAATAATTTCATCCATTCTAAGTGCTCTCAACTCTCCAACTCGAATTCTTCCCGCTCCTTCTGGCACCTTGCCAAAAATCTTTCTAACAACTTTACCTCATCATCCTTCCCTCCTCTTTTCTACTCTGATCGTTCTGTAGCTATTTCTTCTACTGATAAAGCAGATCTCTTCGCACAGACTTTCTCCTCCAATTCCACCTTAGATGATTCCGGTGCTGTTCCTCCATCACTTCCCCCCTCTGACTTCCTCATGGCTGACATTAAAATTTCTTCAGCTGATATATTTTCTGCCATCACTGGCCTCAGTACTAACAAGGCATATGGGCCTGATGGGGTCCCTCCTGTTGTTCTCAAGAACTGTGCTTCTGTGCTTACACCCTGCCTAGGCAAACTCTTTCGCCTTTGTCTGTCAACTTGTACCTTTCCTTCTTGTTGGAAGTTTGCTCTCATTCAGCCAGTCCCAAAGAAGGGTGACCACTCCCAACCCTCCAACTATCGTCCAATTGCTTTAACGTCGTATTTCAAAAGTTTTCGAGTCAATTCTCAATAGAAAAATTATAAGGAATCTTTCCTATCACAACCTTCTTTCCGATCGTCAGTACGGGTTCCGTCAGGGACGCTCCACTGGCGATCTTCTCACATACGTTTCAGACTCCTGGTCATTCTCCTTTCGGGACTTTGGCGAAAGCTTTGCCATTGCACTTGACATCTCAAAGGCTTTCGATCGAATCTGGCATAAATCTTTAATTTCCAAACTGCCCTCCTACGATTTCTATCCTTCTATCTGTGCCTTCATTGCTAGCTTCCTTTCTGGTCGTTCTATAGCCGCTGTTGTAGACGGCCGTCGTTCTTCTCCTAGATCTATCAACAGTGGTGTTCCTCAGGGCTCTGTCCTATCACCAACGCTCTTCCTTTTATTCATCAATGATCTTCTAAGCTGTACATCTAACCCTATCCACTCATACGCTGATGACTCCATCCTTCACCTTTCCGTTCGGTTCTCGCAACACCCATCTCAACAGCTGCTCGTATCTCTGACTGGGGTAAAAATAATATGGTTGTTTTTAATGCATCTAAGACTCAGTTCTTACACCTATCAACCCGATAAAATCTTCCACAGGTATACCCACTTATGTTTAATAATATTCAGCTTAATCCTGCATCATCCTTGAACATGCTTGGGGTTTCATTTACTCGGGACTTATCTTGGAAAGATCATATTACATCTCTTATAAAATCTGCTTCCAAGAGATTGGGTGTGCTAAGCCGACTCCGCTCCCTCTTTACCCCTGCACAATTGTTGACTCTATACAGGGGTTTTATCCGCCCCTGTGTGGAGTACAACTCTCATGTGTGGGGAGGCTCCCCACATACAGCTCTTCTCAATAGGGTGGAGTCAAAGGCTTTTCGTCTCATTAACTCTCCTCCTCTTAATGACTCCCTTCAACCTCTGTCTCTTCGCCGCACTGTTGCATCTTTATCTCTTTTCTATCGCTACTTTAATGGGTCACTGCTCCTCTGAACTGTCTGCTTGCGTTCCTCCACCTCTACGACGGGCGCGTAGCACCCGTCTGGCAGCAAACTCTCATCCCTTTTCTGTCCAACTCTCTAATGCAAGAGTTAACCGTTACTCCCAGTCTTTCATTTATGCAACAGGTCAACTCTGGAACTGTCTCCCTCTGTCTGTATTTCCTGTTGCCTATGATCTCCAGTCTTTCAAACGCAGTGTGTCCAGGCATCTCAAAATGATCGGATCTTGAATTTGGCTCTCTATTGTATTTTGTTTTTCTCTTGGAGGGAACTGTTACTGCGGGCTCATGGCCTTTGGTTCCTTCTTCCTCGCATAAAAAAAAAAAAAGTCTGTTTGGACTTTAATTATTTCACACCAACATGCAGGATATGTCTTCAACAGGAAGTGGATAATATTACAAATATACAAAGACTGATATGTACACATAAATACAGCATTTGTGACTTCATTTATTACAGGGACTGACAAATCATTTATAGTACAATGAAATAAATTACCACAGAATAGGCACAGTACAGATAATTGTAGAATATAAAAAAAATGACTAATCGTAAATAATCTGATTGTACACAGTGCTAATACTGTATACAAAATTATTCCATATATTTATAAAACAACTAAAAATGTTAAGCACAATATACCTATATGGTGTAACTGTGAAAAGCAACCAACAAACAAAAAAAACATGCTTCCTGAAATTTACACCCCAAGGCTAAAGTAATGGTAATCCACAACACTTTACTGTCTGAAGCCTACAGAAGACTAAGCATAGCAGTGTCAATAATTTAGTAAATACTCCGTCCACCTAGCAAATTTCTCCCACAGTGGAAAGGTCAGTGTGCTCTATACTGAGTAGCAAATCAAGCATGTAAGTATATACGTTTGCAAGAAGTAAAAAGTACAGTAGATAAGTAAAATTAATCTTAGGGGGTTCTTGTGTTGATAACCAATTATTATTATCATCTTTTAGTTACACTTATTTAGTAAAGGCAAGTGTAAGTTAGACTCTGATCTGGGATATAATTTGGACAAACCTCATCGATATTAACAACACTTTCAGAAATTCTGGCAAAGAAATAAACTTCTGAAAGGATAACCAATTATTATCATCTCTTAGTTACACTTATTCAGTAAAGGCAAGTGTAAGTTAGACTCTGATCTGGGATAAAATTTTTAAAAACTTCACAGATTCTAAGAACCCTTTAAAAAATTCTGGCAAAGAAATATATTTCAGACAGGATAACCAATTATTCTCATATCTTAGTTACACTTATTCAGTAAAGGCAAGTGTAAGTTAGGCTCTGATCTGGGATAAAAATTTTACAAGCTTCACAAATAATAAAAACCCTTTGAGAGATTCTGGCAAAGAAATATACTTCAGACAGTAGGTTTTCCAAATTTTGAAGAGGACCGCCTAGAACATTACAAACGAAGAAGAAGAAAAAAAAAGGATGAGGTAAATCAGTTGTTTGGAAAATTAAATCTTACAGCAATGTGGTTATAAAGTTCCTTTTTTCATTTCCCTCCAAATTGGCTGGAAGTCTAATATCACCAAATCCTAGGTTGGCATAGTCTATCTATCTATTGCCAGACACCATAATCCCGTAAAGGGTGGCCATTTGACACTGTCATTTCCCTCAATTTCACCCTTATGAAGAAGCAATTCTTCCTCAGCATGAAATTTGAGGGTAATATTGTGGAGAACACAACAGGCAGTCACGATCTTTGGAATTTTGGCAACACCAGCATCAACGTACTTCAGCCGACGAAATCTGCCTTTCAACCAACCAAAAGCATTTTCAATAACCATCCTGGTTTGAGAATGTTTGTGGTTGTACCTTCTTTGTGCTCTAGTTAGGTTGCCAGTATCTCTGTATGGTACTAAAAGGATAGATGAAAGTTGAAAAGCAGAGTCTCCAATAATGTGATGGCTTGTGGATGAGAACAATGACTGGCGATGGTTTATGATCTGATGGTATAATGCAGATGTTGAGAATAGTCTGCTGTCATGAGCACATCCACAGAACCCAGAATCAATGTATGTAAATCTCTTCCTAGCATCACAAACAGCAAGGAGGTTAAAGCTATGTGTCTGCTTTCTATTGATGTAGTCAGCCTGCATTTCATCTGGAGCCTTTATCTGAATGTGACTGCCATTTTAATGCCCCAATGACACCAGGGAATCCAGCAATGTCACAAAACTCTCTCTCAGTTTCTGCTTCTCTTTCACCAGTAGGCCACTTCACAAACTGTTCAGCTAAATAAATTAAAATTACAATGATTTTTCCGACACAGATATGCATTACAGATTTAGATATCCCAAACAGTTCAGCAATTTCACGGTACGTTGCACGATTACCAAGGTACCACAGGGTGACGTCCAATGCCTTTTGGGCACCTAGTGGAAAGTGACCACTCGGTAGACATGTGAATACCGTTGGTTGACCATATCCAGAATGAAGCCGTATGTTTCCTTACTCATTCTCATATTTCGAAAGAAGTCCAGGTCATCCAACTCGTGCAGCTGCTCAGAATATCCACCAATCCGTGGATGCTCCTCTCTGGAAGGAAGTTATTCCTTAGCAATGTTTTATCACGTCGCAGAGAACAATAATAAAAAAAAAAATTGGGTAAGTTATAGAAAATGCACATAGTTAATGAATACAGTTTTACTAACATAAGCAACCTAAGCATATGGAAGCACTTATGCCATTTTAATCATACGCTGAGTACGCATATCTCAACAAAGATGTGATTAAATATGAATATGATGGGAGATCCATGTACTATTTCCACCATATAGGCCAATGCAGTGACATTAAGAAGACGTACTTTAACCTTACCTAAGAAACCGAACCTAATGAAGCTTAGCTTTGCCAAATCTGACTGATCCGAACCTAGTACACTATAGCCGGACCTGTAAATTATTAGAAGTAACCAACGATTCATGTAACATTTTTTTCTTCTGTTTCCAATGCAAAATAGTGTGCTTCAGTTAGTTCAGACCTTCATTTTGGAGGGAGGATCACCCTTTAGGAATTTTAAGTAATTTCATAAGTGTGTATCCCCCTAAATTAAGAAAAAAATAATTAAAAAACTTAACTATTTAACATTAAACATACCTAACCCAATATAACCTAACTTAACCCAACCCACCGTCAGTAGCTGACACCATGGGAGGGGGGAATTTGTTTTCGTTCACCCAGCCCAAACTGGGCTTAAAAGGTAAATCTTAGTTAGAATAGTTCGGGGACGTAATACAATTAAAATCGGCAACGTTGGTTACTTCTCAAGTTATACTGCCGAACCTTACTAATTTTACCGTAGCCAAAATCAGATGGCATAACCAACAGAACAAAATGTTCCCCGCCCCCCACTCCAAATCTACAAAGTACCAACAACTGTATATCTAACAGATATGTACTGAAACTAGTATTGTTAAAATACCTTACGTGATGAACCAAAAAATGTCACTTTCCATATCTGAATGTGAGTTGTTGATGGAGAAAATCCCCCTTATTTAATAGATTTATCCATTGGTGAAAGGGAAAACCATTAATTACATATCAGGCTCAATCCATAATTGTACATAGTGGGACTTACGATAAACAGTATTACCTGTATCTGGAAAAATGGTAAATGAGTAAAAGGAAAAAAACAATCGCAAATACAGTATGTGGAACGGTATAAAGACTGTGTAAAGTGTTTTTGATCACAGCCTCTGACTAAGAAACTCAAATATCATACATCTTTAGGGTAAATCTTGCTGTCAATAAAATGTAAAACCTCTATACTGAGGGTTTCAAAATAGGGAAAAATTTTATTAATGCCTTCGAAGTTTTTTTTTTTTATCTTCAACGGCTTTTGGATAGAAAATTACAAAAAAACAAAAACATCCCAGATCTCGATGCATTTATGCAAATACATATCCATACCCAACTCTAAGAAACACTTGCAGTGGGTGACTTTATATGGTAAACGTTTTCTTGTAAATCATTACCTGTTAAACAGCATTGGAGAGGGTGACGGTGACGTTACTTGCCTGTGACAAGACCACCGCAACCCGCCTCGTCATCATGCACGCATTATAAAGTACAGAAACAGTTTCAGCAACTGATTTTACGCAGTCCTCCCTTGACGCCATTTTGGTTGTTTATGATTGCATCACAGTCGAGGCAAGGAACAGCTGACAGTTTTATGTCCAGTTTTTTTTTTTTTTTTTTTTTTTATGTGTCCGACTCAGGGCCATAGGCTTCACAGCCTGCCATCAAGGCCCAGCAGTCCTCCTACATACCATACACCTCTACATGTCACCACTTCGGCGTTAACACCCACCGTCCATTTTGAATACATGCTAGGGCTGTCTCATACAGGACAGGTGAACATCCTCTGCTCATCAATTTGTGCCACTTGATTAGTCAAGTGGGAGTTCTTGATCAATTTCTCGCGAAAACCGGTCTCATCTCCTTGAATATTCATATCACGAATTGGCGCGAGCGTGTTTATAAGTTTGTGACTTTTTTGTTTCAGTGTGAAAAACGCGAATTCTAGTGGAATTCTAACTGATTATCACTCAGTTCAACCGTCCTAGCATTAGCTCGATTGGGACGGTTTTCAGAACATTTTTCACTGTTTCATAAGTGATCATCCTTGTGTGCGACATTAGCGCCTTCGCTGAGAGATTTATAGTGAGCATATATCGCTCACTTTCTTTCCATTGATCGTTGGAGCAAACACGGCCGGCCCTCGCCCTCTTTTTAATTCAAACTTAGTCAAGTTTTGATCGCCGTGAGAGAAGGTTCATGTACAGCGAGTTCCTGAAATCTCCACCTAGACGGTGAATCGGCGAAGAGGTTTAGCGTGTTTGCAGCATCCGTCCTATGTAACGACGCCCAGTCATTCTGCTTAGCACCCTCAGACCAGTATTTCTTTTCGTTTTTCCTAGGTTAAAGTTTAGCTTTTGAGTGAGCGAGTGAGTGTATTCTCCTTGTTATTTTGAATTCATTTTGAGACTCATGTAACGTAAAATTAATTCGTGTGATTAATAAATTCACAGTTCTTTTTCTTTGAGCTCAATGTAGTTAAACTCGTGTTTTATTTCTCCACAATTAGCTTATTTAGTTGCCACTCTTAGTTTGCACAGATGCTTTACATTACTCATAACTGGTAGTTAGGTCAGTCCTTTTGTATTAAGCTTAAATCTGTTGTGCCAGCCAGGAGTTAATGCACCGGCAAGAACCTGTTTATTACTATTATTATTAGTTATTGATTGTCAGGGGTGGAGTCACTTTCTCGAGAGGCTAACAGTACAACAAACAGCACTCGTGAGTAATTAGTCTCTGCCGTGTACTGTTGAGAAAGTTTATAAATTCTCTTTCTTAGAGAATCGGCGAAGTAAACCGGCATAAAGTAAAACTTACTGCTTGATTTCACAAGTCAATTCCTTGTCCATATATTCAAGCAAAACATATAACCTTTATTCATAATTCTTAAAAGTCTCAAAAGCCCGTGACAATTCATCAGATACTATAGCTGAGACGAAAACAAAAGTAATACAAATATCACCATCTCATACCAGAAAAGAAATTTATAGCTGCTATAAAGAACGTAAAGAACGTAAGTTTGTATGTGAATCAGCTAGCCTTCAATAATTAATTTCCACTGCCAACGTAATATGTACAATATAAATGAAAGTGTCTTCGATTATAACACACACACACACACACACACACACACACACACACACAAAACAAACATTAATCGATCTGAACCAGGACTGGGAGTTTTATAATATCAGGTCGTCCAGTGTTCATCTGTCATCACAACAGTAAAAACCTGAATTGGAAAAAATCACTGATATGGGAAAACCTACAGTATATATAGTCTATTTCATCGTATCAGAGTGGATTTCATTTTCGCCAAATACACACTTTTGCCTCCATTTGTATACCTAGGATATCAGTATAAAAATTAGGATTCGAGGAAGGTAAAACTCTGATGGTTATTCTGATGGCTTGGTTACTGTGTGTGTGTGTGTGTGTGTGTGTGTGTGTGTGACTGCAGCAGATCTGCGTACATAAAATTATTCTGCGCAAGAGAAGAGTTGTGTATACCGGAAATAAATTGAGAGATCACACCGTTTTAATGGTGAGAAATTTTAGAAAAGACTGTTCTGAAAAAATATTTTAAAAAATGCCCGATGTCTGCGATTCTGTTAAAATTACACTAAAAAGCTGACACAACTAAAAAAAAAAAAAAAAAAATCTCACACCCTCCTGCAAGAAAAAACATAATACGTACGTACACCCGAGAGGGAACACACACACACACACACACACACACACACACACACAAACACACAGTAACTGTGCTACAATCTGAAATATTTCTTTCACATGCGATCCTGTCTCTTACACCCATCCGTTCTTATGCATAATCTTTATTAAATAAACATGATCTTTTTCAACCATTTATATAAACATATTAAGCCGGGTTTTTGTTGTCCAAGCTGGAGCTTGGGATTCGAAGCGCGTCTTGGGGTGCTTGATTTCTGTCCGCAAAAACAGTGCAGGATACGTAGAACCGAAAAATACGTGCCAATCGCCAAGTAAACAGAAGGGTTCGCCGAAGACAATCTTCTGACGAATATGCAACTTACACGCAGCCGTTGTTTGTGCTGAACTGGCTCTGTATCTGGTTAATATTAGCCATCTGCACCCTAATTTTACGTTTATCGTGCTAAATTCATGACGTATATCATTTATGTGTCCTTGCTGGCCAGTCTCACTCTCCCCAAGCTACACCAAGACTGCTCCTGACCACGCTTGGGTGAGATACGAAGACGGTCTTGGTTTCGATGACAAACGTTTGGGCCGGCTTCGTATCACTTTGGCCGACAAAAACGGGGCAGCTTGGTTTTACCGAAGATGGCTTCGAATCCGATACGTCAGCTTGGACGACAAAAACGCGGCTTTAGATTCTTAATTAACCAGACTTTGACTAAGATTACCCAGATATGTTCTCTTATCGTAATTTTTTTTTTCTTTTAATTTCTTCATGTTTTTTCTGTTGTATTCATCTTCATTCTTTGATAATTTTTCTTTTCCTAACAGTCAAGTGAACGTGTTGTTTTTTCTTTATTTTTGTTTTGTTTTCAGTTCTTTTGTTTGCAATCCCCGACTCCTTTCACCATTTGTATTGTTTTTTCTAACGCCCATTTTTCAGTCCCATATTTGATTCTCTCCCGCTTCCCTCCCCTCCTTCCTATTCTCCTATTCTCCCCGTTCAGTTGTTGGATAAATGACCCAGGACCAACACTGGCAGTAAAACAGTTCAAAAGTGTTGTGTGCTTTATCACATCCTCCTTCACTGATCATCAGTTGTGTGGAAATACTCCCTTGTTACTGCCACCTTGTTCCACTTTTCACTCTGTTTCATTGGTGACAGCTTTGATGTTTCTCGTTTTTTTTTTCCCTTCCGTTTTTTAATAACCTTTTCTACTCACGCATTTGCAGTCTTTCACGCTGTCTGTGGAGGAAGCTGTTCACTAAAGAATGAATACATATAGGAGCTTCTCCTTTCCCTATTTGTTAATCTCGTCGCTACTTGGGTCTCGCCTAAGATGATTAAATGCGTCAGACGACAGCAGGAATAAACCAGGAAATTGTCATTGAGCTGGAGCTATCATTTTAATCGTTTGTATTTCATCTTGCGTTTTTCTCTGCACATCATCATTGTCGCTTTATAACTACAAACTGATTCCCGCTTCATTCGTGCCAAATGTTTTTTTCATGGGCGAGTATAGGCACTCCTTTTGTCTCTGTCAATCTTCTTTCGTCTTTTTTCGGTTTTATTTCCGCTGTTACTCCAGATTGGTCTTTTGGTTGTATTTCTTCTCAGTCTTATTTTATTCTGGAACATCCTTTTTCTTCTAACCTAATATTTTAGTTAATAAGTTTTCCCTTCTTCGATTCTCAACATTGCATTTTATTTTGTCCTTATGTATGTTATTTCTTTCTTGACTTCTTTTTTTTTCCATCCTTCCTTTTCTTTCATCCTTTTCTTCTGATGATTTTGTGTATCAACAGATTTTCCTTTTTCCTCTCTCTTTCTCCGTTCCATTTTCTTTTCGTCTACTATTTTTCCCTTCTTCTTTCACTCACTTCTCCATTTTTTTCATATTCATTCATCTCCCCCTATCCCTTTTCCACCTCCTCCATTTTCTTTTATCTGGGATCTTAGCTTTTACTTTATCGTTCACACCTTTTCTTCGCGCCTTCCTTTTCCTTTCCTTTTCAGGCCTTCCTTCTCGTAACGGCAAGAAAACTATAAGATTTAATAATTTTAGGAGACTCAGCTTTCCATTCTTCATCACTGAAATTTTAATACTTTGTATGTGCGGGGAAGGGGACACACACACACACACACACACACACACACACACACACACACACACACACACACACACACACACACACACACTCAAGTATTCAATATACACACTTTGCCACATACAGGCAGACATATACCCACATATTCCCACAATACACACATACCTGTGCAGTGTCACTGTTCAAACACAAGAAAACATTCACAAATACATACACTATTGAAACACGAACTTATTAATTCACCCATACACACTAAATATGACACATGTGAACACACACGCATGGCAAGAGAGAGAGAGAGAGAGAGAGAGAGAGAGAGAGAGAGAGAGAGAGAGTCTGGCATTTCTCTGAGTGTATCAGAATTTAAGAGAGTCCAAACATCGTCCCTTGCTTCCAGTCCCAATTCTCTCTCTCTCTCTCTCTCTCTCTCTCTCTCTCTCTCTCTCTCTCTCTCTCTCTCACACACACACACACACACACACACACACACACACACACACACATGTGCACCCACGCACCCACCCACCCACGCACCCACCCACACACACACACACACACACATGCACACCCACCCACCCACCCATACACACACACACACACACACACAAACTTTATTTTTTGTTTACTGTCAATGAAGCAGTTTTGTGCTACTGTGATCTCTGTATCATCTAAATAAATTCAAGCAGACTTGGAATACAATACCAGTACCCAGTATATTCGAAGGTTTGGGAGCCATATTTATTTCTCTTGTGTCTCAGACATGTTATATGTTAACCTTTTGTGTTCAAGTCTTGGATGTTTGTTTATCATCCTTATATCATGTTACTTGTTAGCCTGGTGTGTTTAAGTCTTGGATATTAGCATATTCCATTCTTACATTGTGTTCTCCTGTCACCTTTTCCTCTGCCTCCATCCCTCAGCTGTTGTTTACAACTGTAGTGACAGCAAGAACCGACCATGACTAGTGTACTCTTTATGACAACTTTAGTGACAGCAAAACCCGACCATGACCATATCTACTGTACTTTTTATGATATATTCAGTGAAAGAAAAAAAATACTTTGGTGTAGTAAAGTATGTGTATAAGTAAAGTGATCCTTCCATGCCAGTGTGTTGATGCCATCTGTGACGTATGACAGTGACCAGAGGACAAAGTTAAGAAAGGATTAACATAAAAAATGAGAACTGTAGATCTGAGATACCTGAGGAGTAACTGTAGAGCTGTCCGGAGAGACAGGTTAAAACAATATACTGTACAGGTATGTAAACAAGGCCACTTGATGTTGTTTGTAGTCTGGGTAGTTTAACAGAAAGAAATGATGTAGTTTAACTGTCTGGAAAATGAAAGGTTAACACCGAGAAAGAATAGAAGCTAAACTGATGGCAGGGTAAGGACAGGAATGCCAGGCACGATACCAAAAGTACTCGTGATTTCGATTATGTCGTTTTGATCTGATTCTTTTTCTTCTTGAAAATTTTCATCAGCTTGTGAGAAATTTCCTAAACATAAGTGGTCATATATTGTCTCGATAATCCCTTTAGCTGATTTTCCTTACCTAAAAAAATCGTTTTGCAGCAGACCCAAAACATCCGCCCGAGTGACGTTTAACAAACTGCGCATCAAAACATTAGGTTTTCAGTGCGCATAAATACAACATAAAATAATATTGGTTCGTCCCTATATTACGTGTTTGGATCTCTCTCTCTGTCTGTCTGTCTGTCTGTCTCTCTCTCTCTCTCTCTCTCTCTATCTATCTATCTCCTCTTCTCACACTTCTCTGTCCCCCCTCTTCTACACCCACCCATCCCAGCAGGTCATGGTGCCTGGGGACACACATGGCCAGCATGTCGCCTCCACCTGACAGTATTTGGTAGCACTGATGTGGCATCCTTTGGTGGCTCAGCACGAAGCCTTAACTTAATGTAATACCACAGGTTATTGTTACTTGAGAGCTTACCTAATACTTTTTATCTCCTCCCTTTTCTTGTTTCTCTTACCCCTTCTTATCCTTTTCCCTTTCCTCTTCCCGTACCCCTTCTTATTACCTACTCTTTCCTTCTTCCCTTTCCCTCTCTTATCCCCTCCCTTTACCTGCTTCCTGTACCCCTTCTTTTCCTCTTCACTTTCCTGCTTCCCTTACCCCTTTTATCCTTTCCCCTTTCCTGTTTTCCTCAACCTTTCCTATCGCCTTCCTTTTCCTGCCTCCGTTACTACTTATCCTCGTTTCTTCCCTTCCTTCATTACTTGTTCTTACTAAGCATTTTTTTACCTCTTCCTTTTCCCTCTTCCTTTCCTATGTGTCCCTCATATTTGATAACTTATCCGATTTCCTTTTCTCGTCTGTTCTTTTTCTTTCTTCATTGTCACTTTCATCCTTCTTCTCACTTACCCCTTCTTTTCACCGCTTTCCCACTCTCCCTTTTTCTTCCTCCCCTCCCTTACCTCCCTGTTTCCTCCTTTCTCCTCTCCCTTCCCCCCTTTCCCCTGTGTCTCCCCCTTTCTCCCCTTCCTTCCCCGTCTTTCCCATGGCTTCCCCTTTCTCCTTCTCCCTTCCTCTCTTTCCCCCTTTCCCTCCTGTTCCTTCCTCCCCTCTCTTCCTCTCTCTCTCCTGCATCTCCCCCCCTTTCTCTCCTCCCTTTCCACTTTCCCCGTGTGTCTCCCCCTCCTGTGCCCTGATAGCCTGTGCTAATAGTCCCTCGAAGAGTTAGTGAGGTGGGGTGAAGTGTATGTGAGAGGTAGAGAGAGAGAGAGATGTTTCGGTGAAATTTGCAAATATTACTGTGTATGACGAGTATTAATTTACCTGTGTATATATGGTTGTACTTGGCGCACTTGATTGTGCGTTTGTGGAATTTTTCACTTGTTTCCTTGTGTACATATCATGTGCGTAAGTAGAGACTGATTATATAAATAAATTATATGTGCAAGCGTTTGCATGTTCGCGTAAGAGTGTGGACGAATCTAAATGTATGTAATCTACTTTTTGCACCTCGTTTTGCTCTTGATTTGATTGTGAGAGAATGGAGAGGCAGGGAGGAACAGGAGGGAGCAGGGAGTAGGAAGGGTGCTGGAAAGAGCATAGTATTTATGTATGAAATTGTGTAATAAAATGTATCTTATTGACAAAATCCCTGTACAGCGTTGGTGCCACAGTCGCTTGTGAAATTACACTGAGTTTGTGTTGTATGTGTGATTTTCTCAGGCTGATGCCAGTGCTGTTTAATTCATGCTGTGCTGAGTGTGTGATTTTCTCAGACTGTTGCCAATGCTGTTACATACATGCTGGACCAAAACAAGTGCTAAAATGTGTGTGTAATGGATACTTCAGCGGTCGTAATAACTCGCTCATCCCTCCGCATGAAAGGCATCTTTACTGTCTCAGTGACATAGGATTTTATAATTTTATTTTTGGCATTACTTGTTTTAAGACCTGCCTTTCCTCCACCAGTGTCATTATCTCACTCGTGCCAGTCATACCCGATGACCCACCATTAAATTTGGTCATACGTTAATGCAGATTTATTGCTCTCAAGGTGGTACATGCAGTACATGCAATGGCGTGTTGGCTAAGTGTTAAACTTTACGTGCCTGCTTTTTAATTTCAACGTATCTCTGTAACCAGTATTATTTTTCTCTTTCCTTGGCCACTGTGGGTTCCCTAATGTTACCCTACCCCCCCTTTTTTTTTTTTAATAAGTTTACTGTGTTCAATTTTACCAATCTGTCGTCCACTTTATTATTCTTTTTCGTCAAATGTCAACTGTTTCCCTTTTTACCAGAAACGAAATCCATTTCTCTTCTAAGTATATATATATATATATATATATATATATATATATATATATATATATATATATATATATATATATATATATATATATATATATATATATATATATATATATATATATATATATATATTATATATATATATATATATATATATATATAACATATATATTTATATATATATATATATATATATATATATATATATATATATATATATATATATATACATATATATATATATATATATATATATATATATATATATATATATATATATATATATATATATATATACATATATATATATATATATATATATATATATATATATATATATATATATATACTCATTCATTCATTGCCAGATGCCACGTATCCCAATCGGGGTGGCCAAAGGCTTAGAGTTAATTGTTTTACAGGGAGGGGCACTAATCCTCCACCAACCCCACTTGACACGTAGGGAGAACGTTTATATATATATATATATATATATATATATATATATATATATATATATATATATATATATATATATATATATATTCACTCATCTGAAATGTCGGGACCATTTTCCTAGCCCCGGGCTCCTACGCTCCTCATAAGGCAATGTAGGATTAGATAATGGATATTGTATATATATATATAGAGAGAGAGAGAGAAAGAGAGAGAGAGAGAGAGAGAGAGTGGTAGGTGGTGGCGACCATCATCCACTCACTTGATGTAGTGCTGCCTACTTCTTCCTTAGCCTTTATCATTCTTTTTCTGTGCCTGCCCTCCTCTCTTCCTATTTCTCTCATCTTTCCTGTCACTTCTTATTGCTTTTTTTTCCTTTAAAGGTGTCATTACATTGAGTGACAAGCCAAATGGTTTCCTGTAAGCCAAGAAACCATTTACAGAGCTGGGTGGTAACCATATATCCAAACCATACGTGCTCCCTACGTGTTAACAAGTGGGTTGGTGGAGGGTTAGTGACCCTTCCCGTAAAACAAATAACTCAGAGTCAAGTGGCCACCCCTTGCGGGATTGTGGCGTCCTGCAATATATATATATATATATATATATATATATATATATATATATATATATATATATATATATATATATATATATATATATATGTATATATATATATATATGTATATATATATATATATATATATATATATATATATATATATATATATATATATATATATATATATCATCCATACTGTAAGTCCACTGCTGAACAAAGGCCTCTCCCAACCTTCTCAACGAATTCCTTGACTAAGCCAACCTCAGCCACGTTTTCCCTGCAAATTTTTCTCTCTTCACTCCAGTAGTATTAATAGCTAACTTTGTAATTGCCACAAGCGAAATACCTGAGGTACCACCAGACGAAGTAAACATTTCTCTTAAAAATATGAAAAGAACGAAGGCTTTGGGAATAGATGGAATAGCATCAGATTTACTGTTGGATGCAGGAGAGGAAGTACAAAATAGGCTCGCCCACTTATTTACTCAATATATATATATATATATATATATATATATATATATATATATATATATATATATATATATATATATATATATATATATATATATATATATATATATAAGAAAATTTTCAAAACATGGTGTAATGCAAAAGTTACTCGTAGTTTACTAAAAAGGTGACTCAAAAGATTTTAGTAAATATCGACCATTAGCTTATTATCAGTCCTTAACAAACTCTTCACTGAAGTCCTTACGACGAGAATAATATATCTGGAAGAAAACCAACCTCGTGAACAGGCAGGATTCCGAAGTGAGTATTCGACTACTGATCATGTACACACAATGAATCAGCTAATTAAGAAAACAATAGAATATAAACCACTGTGCTTAGGTTTTGTTGATTACGAAAAGGCTTTTGCCTCAGTGGTGCACATAGCACTTATAAATTCATTACGAGAACAAGGAGTAAATGAGAACATTGCAAAACTGATCGGAAACAGATATAAAGAGGGAACTGCTACAGTTTGATTACATAAAGACGCGGAAAAAATTAAGATTGAGAAGGGCTTGTGTCAGGGAGACACAATTTCACCAAATTATTTACAGCATGCCTAGAACTTATTTTCAGAAAGCTAGACTGGGAGAACAAAGGAGTAAATATAGATGGGGGAAAGCTGAACCGTTTAAGATTGCAGATGACATTGTCCTAATCTCAGAAACAGCAGAGACACTGCAAGAAATGTTATATTACTTGAGCAGAGAAAGTCTCAAAGTAGGGCTAAAGATGGACCGGTGTAAAATTAGTGTTTAATACCCATACACTAAAAAGCGTCATCCGAATAAGAGAAGAGATTCTTGAAGAGTTCGAAGAGTTCAATTACTTGGGGTAAATACTAAAATTAATGAAAGACCATGAGAGCAAAATAAAAAGACGCATTACAGTTGCATGGAAGGCTTTTGGTAAACATAAAGACATTATAAAAAGTAGCTTGCCAATATGTATGAAACGAAAAGTATATAACGAGTATATAATTCAAATTATGACGTGTGGTTGTGAAACCTTGAAACTAATAAAATCAGTGGAAATTAAACTAATCCGTTCTCAAATAGCAACAGGACGGTCAGTGTTGAGAACATCTTTAACAGACAGGAAAAGACCAAATTGGGTGTGGGAGCAGATTAAAGTCAAAGACATAACAGAATTTATAAAAGAACATAAATGGAGGTCGGCAGGCCACGTAGCAAGAATAAGGGATAACCGATGGAGCCAGAGGCTGACTGATCAGACAACAAGAGATTTTAAGCATACCAGAAAAAGGCCACACAGGAGGTGGATATATATATATATATATATATATATATATATATATATATATATATATATATATATATATATATATATATATATATATATATATTATACAGGGAATTCCTTGATCTTGGTCTCCGTTTCCTGCATTAACCACACCCCAAAACGATGAAGAGTTCTAACAGCTGATTCTGCCATCCAGGAGCGTACAGCAGGGCCAGATGGATGGGGCAAGGGATCTACTTGCTGAACAGTTACCTATTCCGGGACCAATTATCTCTCACCCCTCACGAGGAACGAGCCCAGAATCTGTAAACGTCTTCTCGGTCACGGTGAACCTCCGAACTTGGTACTCATTGCCAGTTGGAATCACTGCATCTGCAAATGATCTAGCTCTCCTCAAGACACTATAGATCTACAAGACCCAGGTCGACGAGGAAGTGGGGAAGTGGGCGACACAGTGCTCAAAAAACTTCAAAACCTTGGCTGGTACCTGAGTGAAGATCTTGCAGGCTTTGACTATTTCTCAAACCTCGTGCCTGAGGACGAAAAAGCTCTGATGCCCCTCAACCTTCACCAGAAGCCTCATCGAAAGTTGAGGGCAAGGAAGGTGGATTCCCAAGTGTTGTGAGGTCCCTCGGGCTTGAAGATTGGTGATTTTGTCACGTTCCAAACCAAAACTCCTTCAAGTGTTTGAAGATGGAAGTTCCAAGGGAACTCGAGGACATCGAGGAACACCTTGGCCGGGTCATGGCAGTCAGCATAATCAGCGACTGTGCTGAACGTGGAGTCAAATTGGCAACTGACTTTAATGAAACGCTCACGAGGAACGAGGAGGAGAGACAACTGGTCCATTATATCATCGCCAACTACAAGAGAGGTTCCTCAGCCACGGAAGTCCATATGTGTCTAATCATCATGTGTATTGCTGTGAATCTTGAGATGTCACGACAGTATACCCCGGCGGACAATATTCCCCCATGCACAACATCCTCCGGATACAAAATCTGCATGGACAATATCCTCCTCATGCACAATATCCCCCAAGGATAATTTTTATCCAATTTTTCTGTAATTTAGCTCCGTGCCCCTACTGGTAACATATCGCAGCTGCTATAGATAGATTAGGTTAGGTTTTTATATACAGTATATACAAAGAGAGAGAGAGAGAGAGAGAGAGAGAGATGGATAGATGTACAGATAGATGATTACAAAGATAAACAGATATTTAAATGCATATATATGCATATACAGTATAATCATATAGTAAATAGGTATTGTCCAGGGGAATTTTGTCCAAGGAGGATATTGTGCATGGGTGGATATTGTCCAAGAATCGAGACTTGGTCGTTTTGTCAGAAAATGTCTTAATTATCTTGGGTTCACTTCGTAGTTGCCTTCATGAGCCATTAGTGTAAAACAAGACAACGTCTGCGGGGTGAATTATTTTCATTCTTATAAAAAGAGACTTCGTCTGTTTACTTTCTTTCCAAACAGAAACAAATGAATGTGTTTGCGTTCATCCAAGTCCTGCTTGAAAAGATCATGATCCTATGTTCATGAAACGCATTATATATATATATATATATATATATATATATATATATATATATATATATATATATATATATACACACACACACACACACACACACACATACACATAAATGGGTGGTACGCTGCAATCAGCCAGTCACAGCTGTAGTGGCAAAAACAGCAGACAGTTATGTTGTGTGAATACACACACACACACACACACACACACACACACACACACACACACACACACAGGGGGAGGGTCACTGTTGTTCCTTATTTTATAAAACTTTAATTTACTGGACTTTTGGTTCATGTCATTATAATCTGTGTAAAATTGTAAACCTTTACACCATAACACACAAATCACTATCTTGTCCTTCGTAGTAGTAGTAGTAGTTGTTGTTCCCTTGGCAGTCTGGCCGAACAGCCCCGAGTCCCTTAGGAAGGCCATGGCCGAGACCGGGCTTTCCCACAGAGCTCTCAAGGAGTGTATGTTGTGTTGATGGCGCAGGTGATTGTATGCGATGCATTCTTCCATAATGTGCTTAATAGTATGGGGTGCTGTGTTGCATTCTGGGCATGCATCAGCGACTTCCAGCCTCTTCTGGTAACTTAAGAGGACTGGATGACGCCCACATCTCAGCCTGGCTGGGTGGACCCTGTCCTCACGGGAGAGATAGGATTCGGAGGGGTGGATATCAGGAGGCCGTGCATGCAGCTGTGTGTTGTCTTTAAATGACTGAATGGAGCGGTGAGTGATTTGAGTATGGATATGCTTCTGGAAGCTGGTCTGAAGTGGGCGAGGGGGGAGAGATGACAGTATTTGTGTATGATATCGTGTGCTGGGTGTTGTTTTGATGTTCCTTGGTGTGTGTGGGTGTGTTGCAATGTAGTGCAGTGGATGTTGTGGGTTTGTGAAGGCTGCAGCGAGAATTTGGGTGCCTCTCATGTCTAGGTGATCCTTGACTTTGACGACTTTGGTTTCTTGATGGAGGTGGTCTGTGGGTGCAGTAGTTGTGCAGCCTATGGTTATTTTTAGGGCCTTGTTCTTTATGGTCTGTAGAGTGTTGTAGTGTGTTTTAGTGAGGTAAGAAGCCTAAGCAGGGCTTTCATAATTCATTACTGAACGTATATATTGTTTGTATACTGTGGTGGTGTTTCCTTTGTTGCGTCCAAACGTTGTATGGGCAAGTGACCTCAGGGCATTGAGTCTAGGTGTTATTTTATATTTATTATTTGTAATGTGTTGTTTAAAAGACATTGATGTATTGTATGTTACACCAAGGGATTTTGTGTGTGTGTGTGTGTGTGTGTGTGTGTGTGTGTGTGTGTGTGTGTGTGGTAGGGGAGTGTTGTTTTCCTTATCGTGTATTTTGCTGGCACTATTTTCCCATGCATTATTAATCAGGCATGATCCATGTTTAATTGAAAAATATATAAACAAGAAACGGTGCCGAGAAGCAGCAAAGCCGTCCCTGGCAGTAATTTTAGTGCTGACGTATAAACACAACAGGATATCTAGTCAAAGATCTCACATAACAGATGTGGAATAAATTGGATGAAAATTTACAATTTTATGTCCATTTGAAATTTTATGTCCGACCCACCTGATACTGACCCCCCCTACCACTAAGTAGGGTGTGACCCCCCCTGATGTTAAGAGGCATGTAGCTAATAGGGAGCATATTTGAAAGAAGCAAATTTAGGTTTTGGTTTCATGTTGATATGTAAGGACTCCATATTATAATTACAAATCATAATAGATAGATAGATAGACAGACAGATATAAGCAGCAAGTCAGGGGATGATATAGGTATTGTGTCTGCGAGAATCGAGCAATGCTAAACATGCTTACACACTCTACCTCAAGGAATGCTTGATAGGCACACGACAGCGCCTCGTGACCATACACACACATACACACATACTCACACACAGGCTTCTAGAACATTTCAACAGTGTAACACACGTGACACGACCCCTGCTACACCAGAATTTAGGAAGCAGAGCTCAGAAGGAGGTTAGCCATAGAACCGACAGGTAGTGGAAAGAGTGAACAAGAAGAGGGGTCCAACTAGATTTACAAAGTATATTGTCTCTGTATTATATGCTGCTCAACTTAAGACATTCTCTGAAGATAATCATTCAAGATCAACTCCCTGTATTTCATCCTTAACTCCTCCTGCTCTTCAATTATCAAAATAACAATAAAAACTCAAGACTCACCTATTACAAGAATAGAGAGTCACATTGGTGGCAGCCTACGAGCCTACAAGTCTACAAAACAACTCTATAATCTTCACGCAACTTCAAGCAGCAGCAAGAAGAATAAAAAACAAAGCAAGTAAAGGAAATGAAAGACCAAAGCAACAAGCACACAAAACCCCAACACTCTCTCCCGCCTACCTCCATCGCTGACGCAGAGGTCAAGACACACAGCAAAGCACCAGAGCCACATTTATAACGCATCTTACTCACCTTTCCTCATCCAGGTTACGCAACGCTACTCAGTTACTCACCACAGCTACCAGTGTGGGAAGCCGATGTCTCCATGTGTATCTGCTGAGACGACATCACCACGCGAGTTTGCTGACACAATGCCACACCAATCAACGTGTGACTGACACCAGGCACTTCTCACCCACTACTCATTACTCATTATTCACATAGCTCATACTCAATTTTTTCCACAGTATTGAGTTGGAAATTCGACGTTCTATGTTGAGGTTTGCCTGTGACTACAGCTGTTAACCACAACATGCACCAGGTCATGGAATTTCCTGAGTAATATCGTCCATCAACACAGCCCTAGAATTATCAAGAGATCTTCACTCAACCCTGCATTTTTCTTCCGAGATCGACAGTTGCATCGACACGCCTCTCCGATCAGTATCAAGTGGGTGAAATTATACTTACTCTTTACTTCTCAGTGCTAAAATTAGGTGTATTAAACTCCTTTATTTATTTCTATATATACACTTATACACTCACTATCTATCATTTATTACAACTCATTTACTCATCTATTTAGTTAGGACATAAACAAAAGGCGTATTTCATAACACCATACCTTAATGACGGATTTTTTCGCCACCACCCACGTTAATATCAGATGATACACAATTAGGAGAGCCCCAAGGCAACACACCCATTGTACAAACCTCAACACAAACTAAAGATCAAGAAACAAATACGTCAGTTCTAGATGATGAGTGGCAAACCCCCTCTGACGTAGCAAATGAGGACTTAGTTTCTGCCTTGCATACCTATGAAAATATACTTGATATAGTTCAACGTGCAGGCAAATCATATTCCACTATTCCCTCACACAAAGATTAACAAGTCCAAGTTAAATTAACAGAGCAAACAGTGAAAATGAATAACGCATCCAATACCGCGGATCAAACATCTCCACCTCATGTTTTTGTTTATCATGAAGATAAAACTGCCCCAAAATTCTCTGGCACAGAAAAAGATTGTATTGACGTCATTTCATTGGTCAGTCAGTGCGAACAAATCTTTATCAAAAGACACATACTAGATGAACAAGAGAAAATTGCAATTTTTTCATTTTGCATAAGCCAGGAAAGATTTCCAGCAAGCAATTTACTAAGGTCAGATAAACTCCTCAAGGCTAAGACATATGATAAATTTAAAACTGAATTTTTGAAGAAATTTTGTGGAGGTATGAACTTCTTGCCAGGAATAATTCCAGAATTACATAAGATTGTAGATCTTGTAAGGGAGCACACTACAAACCATGTGTTCAGTGAAATAACTGCTGATGTCTCCACAATCAAAAGAACATTATTAGCTACTTTGGAAAACTCAAACTGGATAACAGATGATGGAAAGATGTTCCCAGACCTCGTCGTGGACATCATTGGTTATGTAGCTGCCTTGTGTAAATTACCTGATAGGACCCTTAAGATCGCCAAGACGATCGCGTACACCCCAGGCATGTACAGCTGGCCGCACTCCCGCGAGGGCCACAGCGTTGTCAACGCTGGCCAAGATATTGACTCTGAAACACTAGTAGAGAGATGCGTTCGAAGCATCCACAGCCAATAAGAGAGAGTCCTACAGAGAGAGATTGGGGGGGAGGAAGGGGGTTTGAGGAGAGTGGGGGGATACCTATGCACGAGAGGTGAGGGATGACGTCTGAAACAGATGAGTGGAAGGCTGGAAGCTATATATAATAAAAATCTACAATACCTGGTAACGAATCATATATATTTTAATACCTTTATTGTCAAGTTATTACCGCTGTGAAAAGTGGCACAGTTAATGCTTGGAAACCATAAAGCATAATGCTATTGTATATAGCAAATGTGAATCCTTAATACTGCATGCGGTAATTGCTGACACCCCTAGCACACACCTCCGTATCCTCCTTATCAAGCGTTTCCTAACACCCGACAACAAACACCGCATTTAGGGATGCTGTATCACTCTTTTACTTTACTATTTTTTCTACATTCTGATTAATGATACTAAACGCTAAATGCTATAGTCAGATTTTGCTATGTAAAAATTTACATAGTACGAGATAGGCAAAGAGGCACGGACACGATGGCAACAGATGGTTGTTTGTAAAAATGAAATTATGGGCGTCTTGACCAATGAGGCTTTAAACAATTTGTGATCTCTCTCTCTCTCTCTCTCTCTCTCTCTCTCTCTCTCTCTCTCTCTCTCTCTCTCTCTCTCTCTCGCTCTTGCTCTCGCGCTCTCTCTCTCTCTCTCTCTCTCTCTCTCTCTCTCTCTCTCTCTCTCTCTCTCTCTATATATATATATATATATATATATATATATATATATATATATATCTATATATATATCTATCTATCTATATATATATATATATATATATTTAATCAGCTATCATGTGAAGGTCAATGGGAGCCCTGATAACTCCACGATGCGATGACGCAACGATGCGATTTTAAACTGCTTGTTACGTAACGCTAGATATGGGCGATGTTGATATGTGCCAGTGGTGTCAGCAGCTGCCACATTCCGGATGAAGTTACATTTGTTACATATGATTAATAAACAGCATTCTGATTCATTATTTTCAGGCAGTTTTTGTCTGTATTTTACAGCGTCCATTGTTTGGAAACGACAATAAAATAAAATACGATTAAAGTCTACAATTATGAATCTTGATCGGTTCTCTTTGTTTTGCAGTATAATATTTAAAGTTGATCATTTTACTTTTCATGATGGCAAAAGTAACACCGAAAAAAAAAAATTCCTTTTAATAAATATTACACTTTTCTGTCGCCTCAACAATCGTCACATCTCGCCTCTCGTGTACAGGCACCCACCTACCCACCTCAAACCCGCTCCCTCCCTCAGTCCTGTGAATGCTTCGATCAGAGCTCACTACTAATGATTCGCGGTTACTATCTCGGCCAGCGTTGCCAACACTAAGGTGGCCCTCGCGGGAGTGCGGCCAACTGTACTTACTAGACTTGATGAACGAGGTAGAGATGCAGTGCAGTAAAGCAGGAATGATCGACACACACGCACATTCTAGTACAATGAGAGTACCTGAGACAGTATCAGCCGTGAAAACATCTACAACGACCCCAAACAGAGAACAAAATCGATCGCGACCCGAAAGGAGGCAGAGCAAACAACTAAACGTGTCGAGGGTTCGATCACAAACACCAGACTACAGGCAGTTTCATAAGTTTCCTCGCAGGCAGAGCAGATCTCGGGCCACAGGCAACACTACATATGGGAAGTCACCTCGTAGGTCACAGTCAAGAGATAGGTCCATTCTATGTCATTATTGTGCAAAACCAGGACAAACAAGGAATGAATGCTTTATCAAAACAAAAGAGGATAGACAAAAGACACAAGGATTTGGTCTCTACTGTAGGCATTATAGATGCCAAGGGCACTGGACCAGTAACTGCAAAACAGTAGAAAAAATTGTGTCTATGTTCAAATCAGGGGAAGACCAAGTCATGACAAAAAACGAACAAACATAAAGAAAAGCAAGTCTAAGATTCACATAGGAGGCATGTTGGGAAATAAGTGTATCTTGATACCAGCTGTATGTGAGGATCAAAACGTTTCCTTATTTTTAGACACAGGCTCTCCAGAGAACTTAATAACACAAGAAGAAATAAATAGAATTTTTAAAAATAAGAAGAAAGTAACTTTTCTGGAAGAAGCTGATTTAGATTTATATACAGTAGATGGAAAAAAAATCACAGTAAAAGGTATGATAAGGTTAAATATCAGTTTCACAGAGACTACAAGACCAATCTCTGCATTTTTCTATATCGTTGAAAAGTTAGCAATTAAAGCTCATATGTTATTGGGTTTAAGATGCATGAAAACAGAGAAAATAACTTTACGTCCACAAATGAATGGAATAGACTATAACAATGAATTCATAGAGGAAATACCATCACAGCCCTCACCGATTAGTAAAAGAGAACCAAAAAGAATTGGTAATATTAAAAGCTTAAACAAACATACACAAACAGATGAGTGTATAGATCCACTAACACCACCAGTCCCAGCCTCCATAATTAGAGACCCAGGTAACAGTACTGATTTATCAGTTTTTCCCGCCCATCTCACCAATGATTTAGTTATACCACCTAATTCCTATATGAAAGTTACCATAAAGAGCAAATTACAACTGGCTGTAATTCTACCTTGTGTCTCATCTGATACAACTGGTTGTAATTCTGCCTTGTATCTCATCTGATATAGCTGGCTGTAATTCTACCTTGTGTCTCATCTGATACAACTGGTTGTAATTCTGCCTTGTATCTCATCTGATATAGCTGGCTGTAATTCTGCCTTCTTTCTCATCCGATACAACTGGCTGTAATTCTGCCTTGTTTCTCATCTGATACAACTGCCTGTAATTCTGCCTTGTTTCTCATCTGATACAACTGGCTGTAATTCTGCCTTATGTGTCATCTAATATAACTGGCTGTAATTCTGCCTTATGTCTCATCTAATATAACTGGCTGTAATTCTGCTTTATGTCTCATCTAATATAACTGGCTGTAATTCTGCCTTATGTCTCATCTAATATAACTTGCTGTAATTCTGCCTTGTCTCATCTAATATAACTGGTTGTAATTCTCTCCTATGTCTCATCTGATATAACTGGCTGTAATTCTTCCTTACGTCTCATCTGATAGAACTGGCGGAAATTCTGCTTTATTTCTTATCTGATACCTTCTGTCTCGAATATGTCTCGCCTTCTCCTCTCTCAATTCTCACCCTTTCTCTGACTCCATCTCCTTCGTATTGCATTCCGTCAAGCGTTCATCTCATCTTCTGGCCTTTTAACTTAATATGATTGCTCCTTATTATTAACTCTGTCTGTCTGTCTGTCTCTCTCTCTCTCTCTCTCTCTCTCTCTCTCTCT
The DNA here is from genome assembly GCF_032717465.1 of Coenobita brevimanus. NCBI lineage: Eukaryota > Metazoa > Arthropoda > Malacostraca > Decapoda > Coenobitidae > Coenobita > Coenobita brevimanus. The sequence goes on along the minus strand of NC_136970.1, from coordinate 21,114,796 downwards.
CTCTCTCTCTCTCTCAGGCGAAAGACCTGCCGTTCAACATCCGTGGAAATGTCCTCCCCAGCAAATGGAAGACGTGAAAGACTTATTCTAAGCTGACATACTGCCAGCACACACACACACACACACACACACACACACACACACACGCACACACACACACACTCACACACACACACACACACACACACACACACACACACACACACACACACACACACACACACTCAAGTACCATATAGAAATCTTTTCAAATATTGGTAAAGCAGAGATCAAACCTCATCAAACCTTTCGCCAATCTCTAAATGTCCTTAAGCCCTCAGTAAATTTCCGTCTGTTTTATCATCCATTTTTTTCCTTTTCTCAAACAAGTTATAAAACCAAAGCAGTACAATAACATACTTATATATGGCTGCATCATTTTCGTTTTCATTTGTTTCATTGTAATAATTTATCAAAGTATTAAACTTATTTGACTTACCTTTGTATTTACTCACTGGCTGTACTATTTTCACTTCAACTTAACCCACATTTTTGTCCTTTTGCAACTAATTTCAGGTAGATCGATGACAGAAGGAAAAAATGTTACAGTTCTAAAAGCTTTACATTTTTTTTAATATAAACAGAACGGGGGAAGGAAAAACAAATGAGTAAAAAATAATAATCCATACACCAGATTACTGGTGTCCTCTGTTCATAAAATATCTGTAACAGTTAGACTTGAACAGTTGTGGGTTGAAAATTGGAGGGAAACAACTCTGGGGAAGCGAGTTCCAGAGAGATGCAGTTCGGGGAATGAAAGAATTCTGATAGACAGAAGTTCTGCAATATGGTTGAGTGACATTCCAGTCATGAGCGCTACCAGATGCCTCTGTAGCACGAGGGAGGGCATGGAGAGGTGGCACCATGGACACAACTTCGTCTGAGCATTTGCCATAAAAATATCTGTAAAATAATGCAAGGGAGGGAACATTCCTTCTTACTTGCAGGGGAGGTAGTTTGTATATAATGGCAGGGTTGTTAATGATTCTAACAGCTTTATTCTGAATTTTGACTAGTTGTCTTAATGCAACCTCTCCACAACCATTCCACAAGGTTGAGCAATATTCAAGCTGAGAGCGCACATGACTTATAAATTATAGCTAACTGCTCATCAGAGAAGTTACGGACTCTGTACAATAATCCAAGTTTCTTTGAGGCAGTTTTAGCAAGTGATCTGACATGAGAGGTTCAGCTGAGGGCACTGTTACGTGAGACGCCACGAATTTCAATACTTTTGGAGATGGAAATATTAGTAGCACTGAAGGTAATGTACGAATCTGGCAATATCTGTCTATTAATAAACTGTATATATTTAGTTTTGCTAGCATTAACCCTTTAACCGCGGGCATTATTTTGGCCTGACTGTCCTCTCCCGTGGGGTTTTCAGCCAAATGTAAACAAACCTTTAAACCTTAATAACTCTGCACAGAATAAAGCTAGAGAAAAAAAATAAGGTACCATTAGAAAGTACTAACCTTCAGCTTTCCATTGATGTAGTTTCATGACTCTGTTGACTTTCACAGGACGGGCAGTGCCGTTAGAAGTGAGGGGTGTAAAATCACTATTTTTCGCTCACACACCATTACCTTCGCTCATACACCATTACCAAATGCCAACCTCATTCTGATAATAATACTATAAACATATATGAACACTGCACATACGATAAACACCCACTCTGTGTTCACTGAGGCAGGTAAAAGGCACTGTAATTACCCGCACTTCACTGCCATATCAGCGGTGTTGTAATCACTATTTTTCGCTCACACACCATTACCAAATGCCAGCCTCATTCTGATAATAATACTATAAACATATATGAACACTGCACATACGATAAACACCCACTCTGTGTTCACTAAGGCAGGTAAAAGGCACTGTAATTGCCTGGACTTCACTATAACATCAGCAGTGTTGTCACTCACACAGCTGGACAGATACTGATGCGTGTTAGGTCCGGGGTGGGGTGGGGGACCCAGGAGGTGGGAGGTGGGGCCCCAGGGGGGGGAAGAGGGAGGTGGAGGTCGGCTAGAGTGAAAGAACTTAATAGCTACTCTCCCTTGAAACAATTGGCGCACGGAAAAAACGCGGGGTATTCAAAATATTCACAAACATTCGAGAATGACACCCGCGGTTTGGTCCAGTTTTTGCAGTGTCATTCTGGAATGACACCCGCGGTTAAAGGGTTAAAAGAGACAAGGTTGTTTTGTCCCCATTCACTGATTTTAGACAGATCTTGATTTATGGAGATGGCTGTACTGAGTTGAGAGGTAGAGATATTAGACTTTGTAAATGGATGTCTGAGTGTGAATGAACTATGTAGTGTTGAGTCATCTGCATATGAGTGAATGGGATTGTGGGTGACAGATAAGAGATCATTAATATGAACCAGAAATAGGGTTGGCGCCAGAACTGATCCCTGCGGCACGCCGGCGTTAATTGAGTGGAAATTAGAATATGCATCATCTACTTTTACTCTTATTTTCCTAAGATATGAAGAAATCAAAGGAACAAAAGACGTTAGTCCATAGCGAGCGAGTTTGGACAGCAGGGAACGGTTCCATACTCTGTCATAAGCTTTAGAGATATCAAGAGCTACTGCATGAGTTTCTCCATGTAGATAAATTGATTGATGGTATGAGTTAAGAGATTGAGTATGTCAATGGTGGATCTTTCGTGACGAAACCCATATTGTCTATCACTAATTAAGTTGTTGGATTCAAGATGTTTAACAATGTGATTATTAAAGTTTCAAATGCCTTACCAAGAGAAAATGTGACAGCTATTGGTCTGTAATTGGAGGGGTCAGACGAACTTCCTTTCTTTGGAATTGGGTGGATATTGGCTTCTTTCCATAAATTTGGGAATAAAGAAGTACGTATGCATAGTCTGATTAGTTTAGCTAGGACAGAGGCAAGTTCAGGGGAACACTTTTTCAAAACAATTGGCGGAATTCCATCTGGGCCTGGAGCTTTATTGGCAGGTAAATTATCTAGGATGGATTTTACGTATCTTGTCTGTATTTTAAGTGGGGCAATTTCAGGAGAATCAAGTTCCAGTACTGGGACATTCTGGCTGGTATCGTCTGTGGTAGAGTTTCTGGCAAAGGTACTGGCAAAGATATCAGCTTTCCCAAGTGGGTCATTTGTAACGTTGCCATCTGAAGATTTTAGTGGGGGAATGGAAGATGGCTTGTTAAAGTTATTATTGAAAGAATTAAGAGTTGACCAGAATATTCTATTGTCGTTAGGGTTAAGTAATTTTGATGCTTTTGAAGAAAGTTTGATTTAGATAGATATAATACAGCTTTTGCATGATTTCTAGCAATTTTAAATAGGGAGAGTGATTCAGATGTTTTTTATTTTAAGTAAGAATTATATGCTAATGACTTTTGGGATGTTGCTCTGGCACAGTTGCCATCAAACCATTTTGGAGAGTTCGATCTTTTAGTGAACTGTTGACTTGGTATGAATAAATCCATACCAGCTAGTATTAAGTCGCAAATGTGGGACTGGGTAGAATTGGGATCACTAGAGAAGAAATACTGCCATGGAACATCAGCAAGATAATTTCTAAATCCATCCCAGTTTGCCCTATCAAAGTGCCATTGGGTCACCTTGACAGGTTCAGAACGGGGAAGTGTGGGAGGGTTAACTAATGAGGCTTTGATGAGATTGTGGTCAGAGGATCCAAGTGGTGACAGTACCTCTATCCCGTATTGACCTGGATTATTTGTCAAGAATAAGTCCAAGAGATGGGCAGTATGGTCAGGATTATCAGGCATTCTGGTTGGTTGCTTTACCAACTGGGTGAGATTAAACGATTCAGCAAACAGCTCGCACTCTAGACCAACGTCATCAGTCCGGGCAGAATGCAATAACCATTCAACATTGTGTATGTTAAAATCACCCAAAATGGTAATTTCGGTGCCAAGGGCTAGGTCAAGGTTACTCAACTGAGTGGATATGGAATCAAATACACTGGGTTCTGAAGAAGCACTGGGGGAACAATAAACTACACAAATATAATTTGTAATGTTTTGACAATTTAATTTATATAATGAGTAATCAAAACTGGATGAAGTGAAGTTTAAAATAGTGTCAACTGCATATTGGAACTTGATATAACAACAGGTGCCGCCCTTGTTAAGGAAGTTTGTAAGGAGATGGTAACAGGGAAAACAAAATGGAGATTTATTGGTAGAGAATGGGATTTGTGGTTCTGTGAGGAAAAGGGCCGAAGGGGATATGGACTGAAGGAAAAAATGAACTGAGTTTAAATTTGTGGTAAGGCCACGGATGTTGGTAAAGAATAAGGCCGCACTGTCACTTCTTCCCTGACAAGCATTCCCAGAAATAGCAACAGTCGCTGCCGGCACAGTCGCTTGATGGTGCACCTCTTCCTGACTTGCATCATATGTAAAAAAAAAAAAAAAAATTTCTCACCATAACTTCTTGTAATTATAATATGGAGTCCTTACATTGTTCGGTCACGCCGCTGATGGTCCTCCAACAGCAGTCATTATTGACATATGCTAATTCATTAATACATAATAGTCTTCTTCTTAACTCTTAATATATAATACTGATTATAATATTATACAGGTATATTCATGGTAAATTGCAATGATCTAGTAATATTACATTTTAAACAAGTTGTATACATAATTGAATAAATGCACTAAAGTTAAACTATTGAACTGTAATATAGTTTGTAATTTGGTTATTGTAGTAAAATGCATACATGCAAGAAAAAAAAAATAGTTTAAAGTTAAGATTATGGTAAGAGCTATTAATATTTCATTTAAAGATAATGCTACTGGTATAGCATACTTCTATATCATGGGTCATTCTTTTTTTCTTTTTTTTTATAAAGTATTATTGACCATTGTGAATTATTCGAGTGGTACTTGCAGTTTAGGTAATTGTATGTCATCTCCACTTTCTAACTTGTATATAACTTTAGACCATATTGGGTCAAGTCTTTGTGCTTTTGCGATATCATCATGGTTTGGAATATTTCCTTTGAGATCTAATGCCGCGACCTGAATTGTGTTCGGGTTCCTAGATAATGCGTCAGCTACTATGTTCATTTTACCTTGTATATAATGAATTTGTACATTGTAGTTTTCGACTGTACATTTCCATCTTGCTCTCCTCCCAGAGAGGAGTTTTTCTTTAAACATACCCACTAGTGGTTTATGGTCGGTGAATAAGTGTATTTCGTAACCATATACCAAATCTTGAAACTTTTGTAACGCAAAAACCACTGCAAGTGCCTCTAAGTCTGTAGTGCAATAATTTTTCTCTGCACCTTTTGTTTGTCTGCTGGCAAATGCAATTGGTTTATTCTTTTCTCTTTATCTTCCTGCATCAGTACAGCCCCTAATCCTTTAACTGATGCATCTGTACAGATAATAAATGATTTTGTGAAATCCGTATATGCCAAACAAAGTGCATTTGTTAGTTTAATTTTTAGATTGTTAAATGCTTGTTTTTGTTCTTCTTCCCATTGGAATATAGCATCTTTTTTGAGTAGTTGGAATAGAGGAAAGGCTATATGAGAGAACTGTGGTACGAATGACCTATAATACCCAGATAGACTTAAAAATTGTCTAACTTCGTCAGTCGTAGTGGGTTCAGGAAAATCTCTAACTGCCTGTATTTTGTCATCAGTGGTGTGAATACCATTAGAACTTAATTTGTGGCCTAAGAAATTTATTTCCTTAAAGCAAAATTTGCATTTAGAAAGCTTAATTTTTAAACTAGCATCACTAAGCTTTTGTAAGAGTAAGTCTAATTTCTTGAGATGTTCTGTAATATTTTTCGTTGCGATTATAATATCGTCAAGATAAACAAATATTCCTTGTCCTAAAATTCAGGACAATATGTAATTCATAAGACGCTGGAATGTGCCTGGGGCTGTCCTCAGTCCCATCGGCATCCTTGTATATTGGTAGTGTCCTCTATTTGTGGAAAAGACAGTGTATTTACTTGACTCCTGTTCAATCGGTATTTGGTAATAACCATTTAGTAGATCGATTGTGGAAAATTCATTATTTTCCGGTCCAATATTCTGTAGGACGTTGCTTAGCAATGGCATGGGAAATCGGTCTGGGATTGTGTGATTGTTTAGTTTACGGTAATCTACTACCGCACGCATTTCTCCATTTCATTTGGGCACGAAGAATAATGGGGCATTCCACGGGGAGACTGATGGTTCAATAATATCAAGTTTTAACATTTCATCGACATACTGATTTGCAAGTGTACGCTGAGATTGTGGGATGCGGTAGGCTGGTATGAAAATTGTTGTTGTTTCTGGGTGCACATTAATCTTGTGATTAATCAGGTTAATACACCCTAATTGTTCTCCAGGTAATGCTACGGTGTCCCTGTGTGTTTCCAGCAGGGTTAACAAATCATTTTCTTCATCAAGTTCACCTGAGTGAATTAAATTCTCTTTTATGCTTTCTCTATCCATAGATTTTATCTCACTTGTCACTCCAGCTATAACTATTTCCTTCACAGGGGCGGGACATTTTTCAATATTAACTATGCAAGTCCCCTTTTTCAACTGTACTTCCCCATTCATGTGATTAATTATGAATATCTGAGTTTGCCCTTCGTCGTTCGTATGACATAATGCGTTTTCTACTGACAATTCCTTTACTTTACATAATTCTTCTAAGACAAGAACAGTACTATTTCGTAATTTGCTCTTTATGGTAACTTTCATATAGGAATTAGGTGGTATAACTAAATCATTGGTGAGATGGGCGGGAAAAACTGATAAATCAGTACTGTTACCTGGGTCTCTAATTATGGAGGCTGGGACTGGTGGTGTTAGTGGATCTATACACTCATCTGTTTGTGTATGTTTGTTTAAGCTTTTAATATTACCAATTCTTTTTGGTTCTCTTTTACTAATCGGTGAGGGCTCTGATGGTATTTCCTCTATGAATGCATTGTTATAGTCTATTCCATTCATTTGTGGAAGTAAAGTTATTTTCTCTGTTCTCATGCATCTTAAACCCAATAACATATGAGCTTTAATTGCTAACTTTTTAACGATATAGAAAAATGCAGAGATTGGTCTTGTAGTCTCTGTGAAACTGATATTTAACCTTATCATACCTTTTACTGTGATTTTTTTCCATCTACTGTATATAAATCTAAATCAGCTTCTTCCAGAAAAGTTACTTTCTTCTTATTTTTAAAAATTCTATTTATTTCTTCTTGTGTTATTAAGTTCTCTGGAGAGCCTGTGTCTAAAAATAAGGAAACGTTTTGATCCTCACATACAGCTGGTATCAAGATACACTCATTTCCCAACATGCCTCCTATGTGAATCTTAGACTTGCTTTTCTTTATGTTTGTTCGTTTTTTGTCATGACTTGGTCTTCCCCTGATTTGAACATAGACACAATTTTTTCTACTGTTTTGCAGTTACTGGTCCAGTGCCCTTGGCATCTATAATGCCTACAGTAGAGACCAAATCCTTGTGTCTTTTGTCTATCCTCTTTTGTTTTGATAAAGCATTCATTCCTTGTTTGTCCTGGTTTTGCACAATAATGACATAGAATGGACCTATCTCTTGACTGTGACCTACGAGGTGACTTCCCATATGTAGTGTTGCCTGTGGCCCGAGATCTGCTCTGCCTGCGAGGAAACTTATGAAACTGCCTGTAGTCTGGTGTTTGTGATCGAACCCTCGACACGTTTAGTTGTTTGCTCTGCCTGCTTTCGGGTCGCGATCGATTTTGTTCTCTGTTTGGGGTCGTTGTAGATGTTTTCACGGCTGATACTGTCTCAGGTACTCTCATTCTACTAGAATGTGCGTGTGTGTCGATCATCCCTGCTTTACTGCACTGCATCTCTACCTCGTTCATCAAGTCTAGTAAGTACAGTTGGCCGCACTCCCGCGAGGGCCACCTTAGTGTTGGCAACGCTGGCCGAGATAGTAACCGCGAATCATTAGTAGTGAGCTCTGATCGAAGCATTCACAGGACTGAGGGAGGGAGCGGGTTTGAGGTGGGTAGGTGGGTGCCTGTACACGAGAGGCGAGATGTGACGATTGTTGAGGCGACAGAAAAGTGTAATATTTATTAAAAGGAATTTTTTTTTTTTCGGTGTTACTTTTGCCATCATGAAAAGTAAAATGATCAACTTTAAATATTATACTGCAAAACAAAGACAACCGATCAAGATTCATAATTGTAGACTTTAATCGTATTTTATTTTATTGTCGTTTCCAAACAATGGACGCTGTAAAATACAGACAAAAACTGCCTGAAAATAATGAATCAGAATGCTGTTTATTAATCACATGTAACAAATGTAACTTCATCCGGAATGTGGCAGCTGCTGACACCACTGGCACATATCAACATCGCCCATATCTAGCGTTACGTAACAAGCAGTTTAAAATCGCATCGTTGCGTCATCGCATCGTGGAGTTATCAGGGCTCCCATTGACCTTCACATGATAGCAGATTAAATATATATATATATATATATATATATATATATATATATATATATATATATATATATAGATAGATATATATATATATATATATATATATATATATATATATAGAGAGAGAGAGAGAGAGAGAGAGAGAGAGAGAGAGAGAGAGAGAGAGAGAGAGAGAGAGAGAGAGAGAGAGAGATCACAAATTGTTTAAAGCCTCATTGGTCAAGACGCCCATAATTTCATTTTTACAAACAACCATCTGTTGCCATCGTGTCCGTGCCTCTTTGCCTATCTCGTACTATGTAAATTTTTACATAGCAAAATCTGACTATAGCATTTAGCGTTTAGTATCATTAATCAGAATGTAGAAAAAATAGTAAGGTAAAAGAGTGATACAGCATCCCTAAATGCGGTGTTTGTTGTCGGGTGTTAGGAAACGCTTGATAAGGAGGATACGGAGGTGTGTGCTAGGGGTGTCAGCAATTACCGCATGCAGTATTAAGGATTCACATTTGCTATATTCAATAGCATTATGCTTTATGGTTTCCAAGCATTAACTGTGCCACTTTTCACAGCGGTAATAACTTGACAATAAAGGTATTAAAATATATATGATTCGTTACCAGGTATTGTAGATTTTTATTATATATAGCTTCCAGCCTTCCACTCATCTGTTTCAGACGTCATCCCTCACCTCTCGTGCATAGGTATCCCCCCACTCTCCTCAAACCCCCTTCCTCCCCCCCAATCTCTCTCTGTAGGACTCTCTCTTACTGGCTGTGGATGCTTCGAACGCATCTCTCTACTAGTGTTTCAGAGTCAATATCTTGGCCAGCGTTGACAACGCTGTGGCCCTCGCGGGAGTGCGGCCAGCTGTACATGCCTGGGGTGTACGCGATCGTCTTGGCGATCTTAAGGGTCCTATCAGGTAATTTACACAAGGCAGCTACATAACCAATGATGTCCACGACGAGGTCTGGGAACATCTTTCCATCATCTGTTATCCAGTTTGAGTTTTCCAAAGTAGCTAATAATGTTCTTTTGATTGTGGAGACATCAGCAGTTATTTCACTGAACACATGGTTTGTAGTGTGCTCCCTTACAAGATCTACAATCTTATGTAATTCTGGAATTATTCCTGGCAAGAAGTTCATACCTCCACAAAATTTCTTCAAAAAATCAGTTTTAAATTCATCATATGTCCACGGATGTTGAACGGCAGGTCTTTCGCCTGAGAGAAAGAGAGAGAGAGAGAGAGACAGAGACAGAGACAGACAGACAGACAGACAGACAGACAGAGTTAATAATAAGAAGCAATCATATTAAGTTAAAAGGCCAGAAGATGAGATGAACGCTTGACGGAATGCAATACGAAGGAGATGGAGTCAGAGAAAGGGTGAGAATTGAGAGAGGAGAAGGCGAGACACATTCGAGACAGAAGGTATCAGATAAGAAATAAGGCAGAATTTCCGCCAGTTCTATCAGATGAGACGTAAGGAAGAATTACAGCCAGTTATATCAGATGAGACATAGGAGAGAATTACAACCAGTTATATTAGATGAGACAAGGCAGAATTACAGCAAGTTATATTAGATGAGACATAAGGCAGAATTACAGCCAGTTATATTAGATGAGACATAAAGCAGAATTACAGCCAGTTATATTAGATGAGACATAAGGCAGAATTACAGCCAGTTATATTAGATGACACATCAGGCAGAATTACAGCCAGTTGTATCAGATGAGAAACAAGGCAGAATTACAGCCAGTTGTATCAGATGAGAAACAAGGCAGAATTACAGCCAGTTGTATCAGATGAGAAAGAAGGCAGAATTACAGCCAGCTATATCAGATGAGATACAAGGCAGAATTACAACCAGTTGTATCAGATGAGACACAAGGTAGAATTACAGCCAGTTGTATCAGATGAGACACAAGGTAGAATTACAGCCAGTTGTATCAGATGAGACACAAGGTAGAATTACAGCCAGTTGTATCAGATGAGATACAAGGCAGAATTACAACCAGTTGTATCAGATGAGATACAAGGCAGAATTACAGCCAGTTGTATCAGATGAGACACAAGTTAGAATTACAGCCAGCTATGTCAGATGAGACACAAGGTAGAATTACAACCAGTTGTATCAGATGAGACACAAGGTAGAATTACAGCCAGTTGTATCAGGGGAGACACAAGGCAGAATTGCAGCCAGTCATATTACAGAAGACAATACAAAATTACATCTATCTGTATCATTGCAGTCAGACAACTCTTGGAGAATGTGCTTGCAGTGAGTTGATAAAATCCTGCAGCATCATTTATCACACCAGTTGTTTGTGCAGGGATGGGAAGAGACTGTGCAGTGGGGGAATGAAAATGATTATAAAGGGTTTCAGTTTGATTCTGCAATGTTTCATTCCTTACTGCTCTTTGTTTAATGAGAGTTCTGTTTGATTTCATTACTAGTGAAATAAGTTATCGATGACACTCGCTCCACCAGTTGGAATATACATCACTTCGTGCAGGTGGACCAGCCAGAAGATGGGACATAGAATTCATTGTTACATTTCGTGTATGTGTTGATGAAACTATGTCACGTAATCGAATACAGACGCGTCGCTGGTTCCAATATACTGTGTAGTTACCACAGCAGGGCAAGGTATTGAGGCAAACATCTCGATGGTTTGGAGTGTAGATGAACCAAAGAGATGGTTCCTGACTTCATTAGGTGTCCTTGCTCCTGATATTGAGTGCGTTTCCGGTACTTAATCATGCATGTTATGAACCCCACGCACTGGTGCTTGGAATATATTGGTTTCCACCAAAATTAAATGGAAAAGAACATCTGGAAACTGAGGTTTCTCCATCAAGAAAAGGGATGATTCATTAGGTGTCAGGACTTGTGAAACTGAATGCATGTATTTGTATGAAGCAATTATTCATGTTGTGGATCACAAGCACTAATGACTGGGATACAATATGTAGAGTACTGTAGATGGAAAACACACACACACACACACACACACACACACACACACACACACACACTGAGAGAGAGAGAGAGAGAGAGAGAGAGAGAGAGAGAGAGAGAGAGACTCAAATTACTTAAAAGCAGATCTTGTAACCATTAGTCAATAATAATTATAATAATAATAATAATAATAATAATAATAATAATAATAATAAAGATTAACACAAATGGTGAGAGAGTGACGGATATAATGTATACGTCCAGATGCAACAGAGATCCTAGTTTGAGACGCCATTAGGATTTTTTTTTTTTTTTTTTTTTTCAGTATAGTCGCTGCCAGAAACGTTGGTTGGGAAACAATAAACGAACAAGTCGTGTGTGGGTTTAAAGAGAAAAAAACATTTGTGACAAGTGATACAGATGCCTCTTAGTAGAAACCATGCTTCTTTTCTTCAGCAGCCTAGATATTCTGCCACTCACACATGTAACGTGAAAGTTGTTATGTTTTGTTTTAACCCGGGTTTTTTTCCAGTCGTCTCACTATATATTGACTCAGTGTTAATGGACTCGAACGTCGATCGAGTTGCGATGTGCATTTGTCAAAATCACAATAGACCCGGTATATAAAAGTGATCGGTGAAGGACGAAGGTTTGTACGATGCGGTACGGTGCGGTAAGGTACAGATGTCCTTTTATTGTATTCTTTTACGGTATACTTGACGCTCAAATGGAACTCTTTCGCGCATTTTCTAAACCTCCCCTCCTCCTCCCTGTCAGGCGAGACAAGGAAAGAAAGAGAAGTACTTTATGACAGTGAAAGTAGCAAAGTTCTAATTGAGAGAGAGAGACAGACAGACAGACAGACAGCAGACAGACAAAGGGGGGGGGGGAAGGAACTGCGTGTGTTTGCATATAGGCGAACTGTAGGTGGTATGGGTGTGCCCCTCAGCCTGGTATTTTGGTGGCGGAATACCTAATGTCACTTTTCCAGGTGGGTACATGTGCAGAGGCAGGTGGCGGAGTGTTAGGCTTAATTGCACTTTGCAGGCCTGGCAGGTGTACAGTTTGGGAGCAGGGGAGAGGCACGGGGCGTGGTGGGAAAGACAGAAGGAGAGGAAAGGCCTAGGAGGAAGGAAGAATGGCGAGGGGAAAGAGGGAGATAACAAGGAAGGGAAAGGAAGCTGATTGGGAAATGGAAGGGTGCGAGGTCAAGGGTAGGGAAGGAAGGAAATAGGAAAGTGGGAAAGAGATTGGGAGAGGGGAAGGAAGGAGGAGGAGAGGAAAATGGAAAAGTAATATGCAGAAGGGAATGAAAGAGGGTGAAAGGGAAATGGGAGGGATTTAGGCGGAGGGGAGAGAAAAGGGGGAAGGTAAATAAAGGAAAACTAATTAACATGTAGAAGAAAGGGATTTTTTTGTGTGTGTGACGTTAATGAGGGCTGTGGTCTTGGGTTATGAGAAAGTATTTTGATTTGCAGAGAGAGAGAGAGAGAGAGATTATGTTGGAAATGAGAGGAGTGATGATGATAAAATATGAGGGATGAAGAGACAGAAAGGAAGAAAGAAATGGTAAGAGAGGAGAGGAGGAAGGAGACAAGGCTGAAAGAAGAAATGAGAAGAATGAAGTGTAGGAAGGACAGAGTGGAAGAAAAGACTGGAAGAAGTGGAGAAAATAGAAGGGATGGGAAGAATATTAGGCAGAATTAGATGGGAGAATTACTGTGTTTGTTACTGGAAGTGTTATGAAATTGCAGTTAAGAAGGAAAGCGAAATTGATGGCGGAAACATTACCCTTATGAAGAAGACTATAATATATATATTTCTCTCTCTCTCTCTCTCTCTCTCTCTCTCTCTCTCTCTCTCTCTCTCTGTTTTTTTTCCCTACCAACATCCTTTCCTTTTATTCCGTCTCTCACCTTCGCTACCTCTTTTCCTTTCTCTCCCTCCTTTCATCCTTTCCTCCACATCTCATCACCGTTTGCATCTTGACAAACAAACAAAAAATGCCATTTCACTTTTGTCGGTGGCCTCCTCCCTCCTTCGTTCTGCTCTAACATTTTTTGTTTATCTTTCCTTCCTTCTTTCTCTTTCTTTCTTTTCTATTTTCGTTTCTTCTTTCTTTTATTTTTTTCTTCTTTGCCTTGCCTTGTTTTTTCTTTCTTACTTTCCTATTTCTTATTTCCTCTTACCTCCATGTTTCGATCATTTCTTATTTCCTTAATTTCTTACCCACTTCTCCCCTCATCAGTTTCGTGTCCCCTTTTCCTTAAATTCTTCCCTCTTCTTGCTCCCTCTATCTTCCGTTTCTATAATTTCAGTTTGTTATATTTTATCTTACCCCTCTTCCGTTCCTTCCTGCCCTTTTCATTTCTGCTTCACCTTTCCTCTTCAATCATTTTTAAGGTTTTTCCTTTACTTTTACATTACTTCCACCCACGGCTTTACGCCCACATTTCTGTGAAAGGAATATTCTACTGATTCCACAAGCACATTAGCTCAAAAAGACAATGCAGTGTTGGATTCCCTCATCTTTGTGACCTCCCTCCACCTCCACACTGCAGCGTGATACAGTGACTTAGGCTACTGTGAATACCATTGATCTGTGATGTGAGGAAGTGAGTCAGAGTGGTTGTACTGTATTGGTCGTGTACGTGTGTGTGTGAGTATGTGTGTGTGTGTGTGTGTGTGTGTGTGTGTGTGTGTGTGTGTGTGTGTGTGTTACTCCCTTTCCCTGAGCGACTGACGACCAAAAGCAAGATAATAAGGTATCTCACATTACAATAGTTGGTTCTTTCTGAAATATGTACAGTACAACACTAAAATATCCTCTCTGATAGGTGGTAAGGATGAAGTTTGTATTGTACAATTGCAGTCTCTCTCTCTCTCTCTCTCTCTCTCTCTCTCTCTCTCTCTCTCTCTCTCCATGATTTTCCTCCTTCCGTCATCCCTCCCTTCCTGGTCCTTCTCAATGCAAACCCGATGCTGGAATGTTAGGTAAACACATCAGTCGTCACAACAAAAGCCAGCACAGACATCACAGAATGTGTATGGTGATGAGGTGGCCAGGGCTGCACCATCCCATTCTGCTCCGCTTGACCTATTTATGTACAGTTCACATGCTGGCCAGACATCATAGACTGAGTGTGGTGATGAGGTGGCCAGGGCTTCACCATAACATTGAGCTCCATCAGGCCTGTTCCTGTGCAGTTCACATGCTGGCCAGACATAAGAGACTGAGTGTGGTGATGAGGTAGCCAGGGCTGCAGCATCCCTTTGTGCTGCATCTGACCTGTTTCAGTACAGGAAGATTTTCTCATGGTTTGCCGTGTGTCTGAGTGTACCCAACCATACACCGTTGGTGGGAAGCTGCCTTGTCAAATCCAAAACAATCACATAGGTCTGTCTCAAGCCATATGATGGAGGGGATGTCCCTTCCTTCTCATGATAATTTTTTTCTGATTACCTTCTCAGTGCCGGCCAGGGCAGATAGTACATGAGTTTGACCCACAGCTGCCATCAGTATTGATTCAGTGTTATAAACATTTGACTATGGTTTGAACGTCAACTCTTGTGCTATAATACTCAGTTCCTTCACTGCTGAATCATTCCAGTCTGGTGTGAATACCAGCTCTGATACTGTAATACAGAGTTGCTGTTTAGCAGTAAATTGTCCAGTGGCGGAGCAGTCAAATGCTTTTGTATTTTGCTATCTTGGTGTTGAACGTGACATGAATAACTACCTTATTTGATTCGCTCAAATGTCGTGAAAACTGTGGCTGCTGAAATTACAAGGCAGATTTGGACACACAATTTATTAAACCGTATTGATATTAGCAGCAGCAGGCGGTGAAGAAGTGAGGGGAGAAGTCAGAGTACACAGCTAAAACCCTTCAAGATTGTAATTCAGTATTTATAACTGCTTTTACCACGTAATTCCTCTGATGTGCTCCAACCACGGCAACATTAGCGACCGTGTGATGATAAATCTACAAATGCTGGGTAATTATAAAAGTAAATGATAAATCCCGCCATTACTTCACACTGAGTCTCTGTGGATGGAGCGTGGAGGAAGAGGGTGTGATCTTTGTAAACAGGAAAGGAAGAAACGAATAATGGAGAGGAAAAAAAAAAAAGAGCTAAGAAGAATGAGGGTGAGGTAGATCATACTGAAAGAAGGCTAGAACACAGAGATGGAGAAGAGGAGGTAGGAATTTGAGGAGGTAGGGATGGTAGAAAACTCTGAGAAGAATACAAGGAAGTAAAGTTTGGAGGCAGAGAGGTGAGGAAGGGAAAGAGAAAGGAGGAAGGTAAAAAAGTGTCAGCAAATTGGTGCAGTGACATACCCAGAAAGTTGAAAAAGGGGGGGGGGGTTTCTTTATCTTTTTAACTGTGCAGCCCATGACTTTGGCGAGCGCCGCGAGCCCGTACAGCTGGGGGGTTGAGGGGGGGCGCTTTAACCCCCCCCCTCAGAAAATTTTGTATTTTGGCCAATTTTGTGTTCATTTTGAGGTCATATGGAATGGGTATACGACATAAATATAGCATATTCTAAAGTCATTTCTAAGTACTCTGTGCCACTGAGTTATGATTCAGTCTCTCCAATAACCTTATACTACCAAAATTCAAACGCTCACATTTCGATCAAACAAGTTTACAACTGTAATCAACTAATAACATTAAAAAATTATGATAATTTAATCACTGTATTAGTCCCCATTACATACAGTTAAAGACAAGACGTATCCAACATAATTTTCTTGCTGATAATTCAGTTGAAACAGATGAAGCTGATGAGCAGTTCTCAGAGCATCCAGTGGATAAAATCAGAAAACTGTCATTTTTGAGATACTACTGAGTATAATACATAAACAGTTTATTCAGGTATGCATTATTTAGGCTGGATTTTGAAACTGTTTTTGTTGTCAGCGTATGCAGGTAGGGAGAAATTAAGTTATCTGAGAAAGAAGTATTTTAATGTTATTTGAGGAAACTTTATTCTTGTTCTTTTCTGTAATTTGGACTGAAACATTTACCTTCAGAACTGCACTTTTTCCTTTAGAACTGCATATTAAGATAAAAACCTGGTATAACGGCAAGGAAAACAAAAATCAGTTATATTATATTCTGATTTACATTATATCAATATCTGTATCTATATTTCTCTCTCTCTCTCTCTCTCTCTCTCTCTCTCTCTCTCTCTCTCTATGCAAAAGGGGGGGCCATGGCCGTATGCCCCCCCACCCCTTCGGTACGCCACAGAATTGGAGCTCATGGTCATTGCGTTTACATAATGGTGGTACCATATGACATAAATACATGCTGA
>NC_136970.1:21065483-21095483 GCF_032717465.1 Coenobita brevimanus | reverse complement strand
AGAGAGAAGTATGTGGTAGCCATAGGGGTATTTGCCTACTTAGTGTGACTGGTAAAATATATGGTAGAATACTCATAGATAGGGTTAGGCATATGACAGAGGAGCTAGTTGGAGAAGAACAAGGGGGATTTAGGAAGGGAAAAGGGTGTGTAGACCAGATATTTTTTCTAAGATGTTTAGTGTAGAAGTATCTAGAGAAGGGAAGGAAAGTGTATGCTGCCTTCATGGACTTGGAGAAAGCTTATGACAGAATAGATAGGCAAGGTATGTGGAAGGTATTAAGAATATATGGAGTGGAGGGGAAATTGTTGAGTGCTGTGAAGAGTATGTGCGAGGGAGCTAGGGCTGCGGTGCGAGTGGATGGTGAGCTGAGTGAGTTCTCTGATCTCAATGTGGGACTGAAACAGGGTTGTGTGATGTCTCCATGGCTGTTTAATATATACATGGATGGGGTTGTAAAGGAGGTGCAGGGTAGGGCAGTGGATGTGGGGGTGGCTCTAATGAATGAGGGTGAGATTTGGAAGCTTCCGGTGTTGCTGTTTGCTGATGATACAGTACTGTTGAGTGAAGATGAATGGGAGTTGCAAGGTTTGGTGAATGAATTTGGGACAGTGTGTAGGAGGAATCTGAAAGTTAATGTAAACAAAAGTAAAGTTATGGTGTTTGAGAGGAATGAAGTCACAGAGTGTGCAGTGAGGTTGGATGGTGAGGATATGGAGAATGTGAGTGCATTCAAGTACTTGGGTAGTGTGATGAGTAGGGATGGAACTTTGGGGGATGCAGTGCGTGAAAGGGTACAGCAGGGAAGGAACGTTGTTGGTACACTGAAAGCAGTGATGAGAAATAGGGAGGTGAGTATGGAAGTTAAGAAGTCACTGCATGATAGTATTGTGATCCCTACCCTGACGTATGGAAGCAAGGCATGGACCTTGCAAGAGGGGAACAAGTCAAGAGTGAGAGCAGTGGAAATGAGTTACTTGAGAGGAGCATGTGGAGTGACGTGGAGGGACGGGTTGACGAATGAAGAAGTGAAGGAACGCTGTGGGGTGGATATGGATGTGGTTGAGAAGATTAAGAGAAATACACTGAGGTGGTTTGGACACGTGAAGAGAATGGAGAATGAAAGACTAACTAAGAGGGTGTATGTAGGTGAGGTGGAGGGAGGGAGAGGGAGAGGTAGACCGAGGATGAGGTGGAGGGATGGAGTTGAGAGGTATATGAGGGAGGGGGGGGTGAGTTGGGGGGAGGGTAGTCAAATGGTGGGTGACAGAGCGACTTGGAGGCGTTTTGTCTGCGGCCACCCTTTGCGGGATTAGGGCGTCGGGCTACAGATAGATAGATAGACGTACTGTGTTTTTTTTTATGCCACTATCATAAAGCACGAGTATGGTTGAAGTCTTCAGCTGAAGTCTTCTTTATCTATCTATCACTATATATATATATATATATATATATATATATATATATATATATACCTGTGCAAATGACCACAGGAGAAATGAAAATAGAGACAGTATGTACCATTACTGTCGGTAGCGTTGGCTGGTGGCGGTCCTGTCAGAGTAGAGGGAGTGTGGTCACGTGCACTATGCTGCAAGGGTGGGGGAAGTAATTTCATCTTGTGCAGTCTTTGTGGCAAGCGGGTGCATAAGAGATGTAGTGGTATCAGAGGCAGACAGAGAAATATTGCTGATTTCGTGTGTGCCGTGTGTCGAGGAGAGCGTGTGGAGATTGAGAGACGTGAAATGATTGAACTTGCTGGAAAGTATCCTGAGTTTGCAGAGGAGTTTTGATATTTAAGCTTGTTGGTTTTAAGCCATGCAAGCACCTGCGTAGCTGCAAGAATCATCTAACTCATTGTGTCAGTAATGCATATAATATTATGGCCAGGACTGCCAGTAGTGTCAGTCCTCCTTACTTTCTTCAGTATTTCATAACCATTATTTATGAAAACCAAGCTTGTAATTAAAACATGCCACATTACACTACACTGCATGAAACTACATCACACTATAGTATACTACACTAAGCTGTGGTAAACTACGCTACACTACCTGTACACTAAACTGCACTATCCTGCACTGCAAAGGATTACAATACACTAAGCTGCACTACATTACACAAAAATACATTACACTACACCACACCACAACATATCTCACCAGATGTCCGTCGGGTCCCGGACTAAGGATATGACCTTCTCAGACCTACCTAGCATTGCAATATTGACCACCAGTACCACTATCAGTCTTCCTCCGCCCTGTCATAATAGGAGATGGTGGGTGTAAGTCCTCGCTTCACTTTCCCTTTTCACATGCGTAAGTGCTATGCAAGGGAAGGTATATATGACTCCATTTTCATCATAATCAAGGGTCAGCTTGTGCCTAATCATAGTCGTATGTGTTATGCAAAAAACAAAAAAAAAACTGTGCCTCCCTGTTTCCCTCATATTCACGGGGCTACACGTCCGCCACTTCATATTCCTAAGTGTCATGCCCTTCGCTCCTCGTGTTACTCGTATTGCAGCTCGCCTGGCGTGTGGTATGTATATAATCTTTGCACGCTTCAACAACTTGCAAATCCCTTCCTATGCTCCACTCATAGTGATAGCTTGTACTTTATCCTTCTCTCTCTCTCTCTCTCTCTCTCTCTCTCTCTCTCTCTCTAAATAATGCAGCGTGCATCACCACTGTTCTGACTTGCGTCGTAAAGGTGAGGTGTACTAGAGTGGTGTGTACGTACTCTCTTGTTGCTGTTAAGGTTCATCTTGCTTGTGGACTTGTTTTAGGTGATAGTTTTGGTTTAAGCTTTAGGAACAACCCACCCATCCCATTTACAACAATTGCCTTCACAGGGTATACCGCCTCCATCCTCCTGAACAACCCGCCACTCTACCAGTCTGTCATGCCAGCTCCTTACTCCATTTTAGTTCTTCACCGTCACCATCCTAACTCGTCCTGTCCATGCCCTTCCCCTCACCTCATCTCATTTTCTTCCGTCCATAGCCAACGCCGCCAGTGATACAACACCTGTCGTCACGAGAGATCCTTTACTGGGCCGCCAGTCGTCACCAGTGTATTTGTCTTGCCCTGCACCTTCCTCCACAATTCCATCCTGTCTTTCCCACTACTTTCTGACAACCACCATCCCCATTTTTCCAGCATTAGATCGTTAGTAAACATCTAATTTCAACACTCACGATTTACCATAGCGCTAAATAATTTTTACACGGGTTACTTATCCTATATATCTGATTTCACACCGCCATAAATTGTGAAAGATGCAGCACTTTTGTATCGACTTGGACCCTCGTCAGATATGTATACTTCCCCTGTCAAGACCCACCATCCACCATCATGCCAGCCCATCCCTCCCTCTCTTCTCTTCCCATCCTACCCAGTCTGGTGGTGTTGGATGTGATGTGCTGGTCGTGTCGTTCATTCATCAACGTCTTCAGCAAAGGACCTAATTAGAGACCTAAGTGCTGCTCTACCGGCTTCCCTTGACACTGTTGGCTGGCAAGGGAGCCCTTCACCGACACCTTGAAAAGCGACAAGAATATCTCTTACCTCATCACCTCTTGTCTCACTGCCATCCCACACCGTTACTACTTTTACCTCACACTATAACACCATCTGAACCTCACCTCACCATCTGGGCCTCACTTTGACACACACCTCATTAACCACGCTCTGCCTCACGTCTGCCTCACTCTTCCTTCACCTCCTCACCTCACCACCTGTGCCTCACTGACACACACACCTCATTAACCTCACTTCTGCCTCATTGCCTCACCTCCTCACCCACATCAAAGTCGCATCCATTTATCACGTAACCCACAGGCTAAAAGTGAGTCAGGTTATTTGTGGCGCCAGCAGTCATTAGGCTAACCATACCCCTTGTGATTTTCTTATCACCACCATCATTAGCATGAAGCGGAAAGTGAGGCGGGGAGAAAGAAAGAAGGTAAGGAAAAGGGAAGAAGGGAAGAACGTAAAATATGCAGGCATCCTCCTCTCCTGAGACGCAATCGGCTTAACGCTGCATTCAGACCCACCCAGCCTTCCAGTGGTGGGCATTAACGCGTTAATCGTTAATCCGTTATTAACGAAGCTAATGTTTTTGTTAAAGCGTTATTTTGTTTTTGAACTTAACGGATTAGCGGTAGCTTCCGTTAACATTTTCCGTTGATCCGTTAATCCGTTAATTATGTCTAAAATATTTCAATTTAGGTCAAAAACGCTTCGAATCGACATTTAGATCGTCAAACTGATAGTGTCAAAGTTAGTGGAGAGTGATACCGTGATTCAGAAATCGATACGAATTGTGTGTGTGTGTGTGTGTGTGTGTGTATGTGTGGGATCAAAGTACATATAAGTTATATGAACTTAGATCTGAAGTTGTGAACCATTTGTTATATCATATAACAGATGGTTCACAACTTCACACAGGTTTCATAACGGCATACTTCGACCATGTTGCTGGAGAGAGAGAGAGAGAGAGAGAGAGAGAGAGAGAGAGAGAGAGGGGGGGGGGGGAAAAGGCAGCTCATAAAACGATGAAAAGTCAAAACATTTCCCATAATGAATATTTCTACTACTGTCATATCACTCACTATCCGCAAATTCCATACATACCATGCATGTACTGACACTGATATACTCGATACCCGAACATGGTATTGACACTGCGGGGTTTAAGCATGGTGCTGGTAGTATCGACTATAAGCCAACAGAATTTTGGAGTTTGAACTGTGGAGGGATCATACTCATAGATTCAGTTTCATAGTGGTGGCGTCTCAGTCCAGTACGTCTTGGAAGTCTGTAGTCGGCCAGGACAGAAATTCAGAATGAATAGGCAGGAAAGTGACGAATCTGTTGTGGCTGGTGATTGTTTCATATGTAAACCTAGTGGATTAACGGTTAACTTCCGTTAATTTTTGGCAGAATTAAGCCAAATTAACTGATTAACTTTAACGAAACTAATTATCTGATTAATGGATTAATGTTTAACGAAGCTAACTTTTTCATTAACTTGCCCACCACTGCAGCCTTCCAGTTACCTTTTACTTTTCCCTGCCTTACTACCTTCTCTGCCTCACCCTCAGCCTTACCACCTTTTCTGCCTCGCCCTTTTCCTGTCTAAACACTTTTCCTGCCTCACGTTCCTACTTGGCTGCCTACCTTATCACCTTCCTCGCCTCACCCTCCTACCTGCCTTACCACCTTCCTTACTTCAACCTTCTACATGCCTTACACATTCCCTGCCTCACCGTCCTGCCTGCCTTAACACCTTCCTTCCCTGACCCGTCTACCTGCTCTATCACCTTCCCTACCAAACGCTCTGACTGCCATACCACCTTCCCTGCCTCACCCTTTTACCTGCTCAATCACCTTCCCTACCAAACGCTCTGACTGCCTTACTACCTTCCCTGCCTCACCCTTTTACCTGCTCTATCACCTTCCCTACCAAACGCTCTGACTGCCTTACTACCTTCCCTGGCTCACCCTTTTACCTTCTCTATCACCTTCCCTACCAAACGCTCTGACTGCCTTGCTACCTTCCCTGCCTCACCCTTTTACCTGCTCTATCACCTTCCCTACCAAACGCTCTGACTGCCTTACTACCTTCCCTGCCTCACCCTTTTACCTGCTCTATCACCTTCCCTACCAAACGCTCTGACTGCCTTACTACCTTCCCTGCCTCACCCTTTTACCTGCTCTATCACCTTCCCTACCAAACGCTCTGACTGCCTTACTACCTTCCCTGCTTCACCCTTTTATCTGCTCTATCACCTTCAATACCTAACGCTCTGCCTGTCTTACCACCTTCCCTGCCATACCCTCCTACCTGCCTTACCAACTGCCCTGCCTGACCCGAGTACCCGCCTGCCTGCATTACCACCTTCCCTGCCTCACCCTGCTACCTGCCTTACCACCTTCCCTACCACACTTTCCCTGCCTCACCCTCATACCTGCCTCATCATCTTCCCTACTCACCTTCTGCCTAATAATCGCACCTTCCTTGTCTCTGCCGTGAAATATTTCCGACACAACCAATTTTCTTGTCTCTCTTCTGGTTTCCACCTTCCCTGTCTCCTGTCTCACTCACTGCTTTTCTGATTAGCCGGTCAGAATACAAAATGTGTGTGTGTGTGTGTGTGTGTGTGTGTGTGTGTGTAAGAGAGAGAGAGAGAGAGAGAGAGAGAGAGAGAGAGAGAGAGAGCTGCAATAAGGAGATGGAAGCGTCAAACGATAGATCCGGCTTACACTTTGTACATTATGTTCTGTGTGGTGGAGGAAGTCAACAGGTGGTGAAGTCAAAAGGTGGTGCAGTAAGTCAACAGGTGGTGGAGGAATTCAACAGGTGGAGGAGGAAGTCAAAAGGTGGTGCAGGAATTCAACAGGTGGAGGAGGAAGTCAAAAGGTGGTGGACGAAGTCAGGAGGTGGTGCAGGAATTCAACAGGTGGTGGAGGAAGTCAAAAGGTGGTGGAGGAAGTCAAAAGGTGGTGCAAGAAGTCAACAGGTGGTGGAGAAAGTCAAAAGGTGGTGAAGGAAGTCAAAAGGTGGTGGAGGAAGTCAATAAGTGGTGGAGGAAGTCAAACGGTGGAGGGGTAGAATACAGATGGTAAAATTGATCTTATCATAGCTTTATCTTTGAACTCCTGACTCACTGGCTGGTATTCTCCTCAATCAACCGAGCAGAAGATTGGCTTTGCTATTGAAAGTTAAACATCGGTTCATATTAGGGCTAATTTTTTAGATGAAATTTTCTTTTATATTATTAATTGTCAATTTAATTAATATCCTTGAAATTTGAGGTATCTTTTCTCTTATTTCTTAACCATTTTCAACTTATGATTGGTCAATTTTTTAGCAGTCATTTCTTTTGAATTTCGTATCACCGTTTTCTTTCCTTTTTTCTTTTCTGTACATATTTTCCAGAACGCTAATCATATATCTATTGTTGCTTATTTTAATCTTGCATTTCACCCTTTTATCCTTTTCTTCTTTTTTCCCCTTTCCATGCAAGTTTACTGTACTGTTATTTCGTTTTTCCAACTTTTACTTTGTCTTTTTCTTAATATATAATGCGTCTTTTGACCTCATTATCATCCTTGTTCATTGTCTGTGTCCATAATTTATTACTTAACATTTGACCTCTCTTTCTCTCTCTCTCTGCTGGTATAAATAGGTCAATAAAACCGTCAAGTACTGAAGGGGTTTCTTAAAGCTGTGCCTAATCTTTTCAGTTCTTAAAACCTCCAAATCTCTCCTAACGTCACTGGAAACCCTTTACCTGCAGTAAGAACATAGCATGTCATAGGAGGGAGAGAGAGAGAGAGAGAGAGAGAGAGAGAGAGAGAGAGAGAACATGAACAAGAGGGGAAGGGAGGGGGGTGGAAGACACCCTTTGATAAGTGTTGGGGTTTCACTTAAAATTTGTCAGTCAGTTTATCTGCAATTAAGTCACTCTTGTAATCATAAAAGCTAACTCTGGTTTATTGTGAATCGCTCATATCATGGAATTATATCTGTGATTGCTACATGCGGTCGTGGTATTGCCTGCATCCCGCTTTAGTTGAAAGTACTGGAGGAAATATATATATATATATATATATATATATATATATATATATATATATTGTTACGGAACAGAGAAAACTGTCCCGTAAAGTTCCAGGTTCAAAACAAGAGTTAGGTAAATTACAAGTTGAAGTTTAATGCTCAGACTAACAACTAAACATTCAGGACTCATAAGGATAATGTAATGGCAAAAAACAGGTTAAATATATGGTTAACTGCAATAGCCTCTATTAACACGAAATTAGCAAGAGTAAATTTATCTAAGTCAGCCCTGATAAAATGAGAAAACCGGATAATGCTCAGTTAATGCAAGATATATTATTACACATACAAAATATTATTACTACTGGCTGACAGTAAAAACTTTACATTAATCACAAAAACCTCACCAGGCCTACGAATTAACACCTTATGCTATACAGTACAAGAAAAAATTTAATAACACTTACACTCAAATTACACAGCAGCTAGATGGTTGGAGACTTCCTGAGCACTCACAAAAATAATAACAACTGTACAGGGTAGGACAGAGATATGAACAAAATGAGGAGTAGATCTAAGTGGCAATTAATGCAGAGACTGAGCTCATTATATAGGGGCCGGCAGAGCTTGATACAACTTGTAAGAAGGACGCGCGAATGAAGCCATAGGGGACAAAGAGTTGACACTCCTGCTCTGAACAACAGAAAGAACGACTTACTCTACTATAAGGGAGGAGGGGGGGAGTGAGGTACAACACGCACTATGGAAGCCACGAGGCGAATCGTGATCAAGCATGCAGCATACTGTACGTTAGAATTATACAAAGGATGATGAAATCATAGGCTATGTAACACCTCCCCACAAAGAAAAAGAAATTTACAAAGGAAATTTCTTATTACTCTAAAACAATCTGTCTAAAGTCTAGATAAGCAATCTGCAATAACATTTTCTTTCCGCTCGATATGTTGTATGTCTAATGAATACTCCTGAAGAAGTAGACTCCATCTTGTCAATCTCTGATTTTTATCTTTAAACTTACTAAGGAATTTCAGTGAGTTATGATAGGTATAAATGACTATGGGGTCAAAACCAGAACACAAATAAAATGAAAAATGCTGTAAACCCAAAATCAAGGCCAAAAGATCTTTCTCAATAGTTGAGTAGTTCTTTTGAGGTGGAGTGAACTTCTTACTGTAATAAGATACAGGGTGTTCAATACCCTGAACATCCTCTTGCAGCAAAACAGCCCCAGCTCCCGTATCACTTGCGTCAACAGCCATCTTAAAAGGCTTAGCAAAATTTGGAATAGCAAGCACTGGCTGACTTAATAGGATAGCTTTAAGTTTGCTGAAAGAGGATTCACAGTCATCGGCCCAGACAAATTTAACTCCCTTTTTCAGTAGGTCTGTAAGTGGTGATACAAGAATTGAAAAATTCAGAACAAATCTCCTGTAATAACCTACCATTCCCAAAAATCTTTGTAGCTCTTTCCTACTTTTAGGTCTGGGAAGATCACTTATAACCTGAACCTTAGCTCCTGGTGGTGCAACATGTCCATCACCAATTACGTACCCAAGGTACTGAACTTTAGCTTGACCAAACTCACACTTTGATAAATTAGCTACAAGATTAGCCTGAACCAAACGCTCAAGAAATTTACTGACATGGCATAGGTGATCTTTCCAGTTGTCACTGAAGATTAATAAATCATCAATATAAACAACACACCCTGCCAAACCCTCTGTTACAACATTCATGAGCTTCTGAAATGTGGCTGGTGCATTCTTCATACCATATGGCATTACAGAACGTGCAAAAGTCTTTCCTAGTGTTACAAAACATGATATCTCCCTAGCACGTTCAGTCATAGGTACTTGCCAGTATCCCTTTAACAAATCAAACTTACTTATGTACCTAGCCTTTCCGATCTTGTCTATGCAATCTTCCACGCGAGGGAGAGGGTAAGTGTCTGTTTTGGTTATCTGATTAACACGTCTGTAGTCGATGCAAAGCCGCTGTGACCCACCTGGCTTAGGGACTAGAGTGACAGGAGAACTCCACTCGCTCTGACAGGGCTCAATCATCTTGTGGTCCAACAGGTAGCCAAGCTCCTTCTGGATGAGAGGAACTTTCACTGGGTTCACACGCGGTAAGGAGGCAGTTTAATTGGCTTTGCGTCTCCAACATCGACATCATGCATCAACACAGTGGTTTTTCATGGAGTAGCACGGAACACTTGCGGGTACTCCTGCAGTAATGCCGAAAACTCCTGCCTTTCCTCGGGAGGTAGATGAGAAAGCTTAGTCTGGAGATCATTCATGATATCAGGATTCTTCCCCAAACTATCACTCAGGCTCATGCTGCATGGGAGAACTTCACTTGCAGACTTGGGTGGAACAGCTACAGTGCAGACTGGGTTATTTTCGTCCCGCCTGTGATATAACTTTAGCATGTTCATGTGAAAAAGTTGCTTGTTCTTTCTATGATCTGGTGTGGCGATGACATTGTTGACATCACTGAGTTTCTTCTCCACGAAATAAGGACCACTAAACTTGGCTTGAAGAGGTTGCCCATGCACCGGTAGCAGAATCAAAACCTGATCTCCTGGCTGAAAGTGGCGTAACCTGGACTTCTTATCATACCAAGTCTTCATCTTCTCCTGAGCAGCTCCTAAATTCTCACTCGCCAGCTGTAAAGCAGTGGACAGCCGTTCTTTGAACTTCATCACATACTCCAGCAGGTTGACGTCATCTTCCTCCAACAGCCAGCATTCCTTGAGTAGCTTAAGGGGTCCTCTTACTTCATGGCCAAACAGTAGTTCAAAGGGTGAGAAGCCCAGTGATTCATTTGGAGATTCACTTGCAGCAAATACAACGAATGGAAGACCTTTATCCCAGTCTTTCTGATGTTCCAAACAGTATTTCTTGAGCATCGATTTGAGTGTTTGATGATATCTCTCCAACGCTCCTTGGGTCTGGGGATGGTATGAAGACGTGATCTGGGTGATGCCCAACTCTTTCAGAGACTGCTTGAAAACATTTGACATGAAATCACTTCCCCGGTCTGACTGTACCTCCTTGTGCAGACCAAACTTTGTGAAGAACCCTAGCATTTCCTTAACCACGTTCTTTGCTGAGATATTTCTAAATGGAATGGCTTCAGGATAACGAGTAGCCATATCAATCAGGGTCAACACATAAGAAAATCCTGAAGAAGTCTTAGGAAGAGGGCCCACAATATCCACCAACACACGGGTGAATGCGCCTCAAAAGGAGGAATGGGAACTAAAGGTGCAACCTTTTCGGTCTGATTACACTTCCCCACAACTTGACAGGTGTGACAAGACTTACAATACCAGGAAACATCTCTGAAGATACCTGGCTAGTAGAAGTGTTTCAAAATGCGTGCCACAGTCTTCCTCACTCCAAGGTGACCTGCCAAACTGGAATCATGAGCCACTCTAATGATATCCTGCCTACAAACACCAGGGATGACAACTTGATGTACAACCTCCCATTCACGTCGGCTGATGCTGTTGGGGGTCTCCACTTCCTCATAAGTACTCCTGACTTTATATAATAACAAGCAGAAGCACCAGCTGACTCTTCCTCACTGCAAGCAGAGTTAGCTAGACCTTTCAACTCAGGGTCAGCAACCTGCAACTCAACCAACTCTTGACGAGACAAATTATCAACACTACGGGATACTGCTTCATCTGGTGAGTGGTCCAAATTAGCAAGAAAAGTGTCAGCTAGGATAACATCATCATCATCATTATCCTCTAAGTCACCAGTAACTTTAGACTTAGCCCTAGTGACAGCACATGCAGAGAACACATCGGGGACATTACAATCCTGGGTCGCAGCCACTGGCTCACTAGACAACTGCGGAGCTGGACACACTTGACTTCCACCAATATCATTTCCAAGTAAGAAAGTTACACCTGACATTGGGAGTGTCTCAACCAACCCAACCATAACGGAACCATTAAGAAAACCAGACTCTAAATTCACTCTGCACAGAGGGTCGGAGAAGTAATTATTCCCTACACCTTGTAAGATTACAGTTTCATCAGAGGAATTAACATCAGAGCCTAGAACACTGGTCAGCATAAGGAATTGGCAAGCACCTGTATCACGATATATTTTAACTGATTTCCTGTTATTACTGTCCAGAGGACTGACAAAACCATCAGACAGGAAAGTAGCACATGAACTCTTGAGAGTGTCACCCACGTTACTACTCAAAAGAGGAGCTTCATCATGAGAATTTAATTTACCCCTCAAAGCAGGTTCAGTTAACTCAGTTAAAGAATTCTGGGAACTCTCAAGGGTGGACACTAGACCAATTGACTGAATATTTAAAGACTCCTTTTTGTTCACATCACGCTGTCTCCTGAAACATTTCTCCGTAGTATGACCAAGCTTACTACAATAAGTACATTTACTTTTCTGAAATCTAGAGGTGGAGCTGGTATTTACTTTCTGAGAAACATCATCTTTTTTCTCTTTCCTGTTACCTGTACTCTGAGTAGAGGCAACGTACTTACTCTCAGCTTTCCTTTTTTCTTTAGAATATCTCTTGTGAATGAGAACATATTCATCAGCTAAAACTGCAGCATCAGACAAATTATCTGTTCTTTTCTCATCAAGATATAGGCTTACATCTTTATTAATACACCTTTTGAAGTCCTCCAGCAAAATCATATGCTTAAATTTATCAAAATCAGAATTTACATTCTTAGAATTTAACCACTGCTCTAACAGATCTTCTTAGATTTTTGCATACTCAACATGGGATTGCTTATCTTGTTTGTAAGTTGTCCTAAATTTTACTCAATAGGCTTCAGGAACAAGCTCATAGGCCTTAAGAATCAAGCTCTTAACTACATCATAATTATCAGATTGATCCTGAGGCAAAGATGCATAAGTTACTTGAGCTTTACCCGGTTAGAACAGTTTGAAGGAGTACTGGCCAATACTTTTTGTGCCAATTAAAACCTGTAGCTACCCTCTCAAACAACTGAAAATACTTTGTTAAATCAGATTCATTAAAAGGAGGGACAAGTTTAACGTTTTTAGCCACATCAAAATCATCAGAGCTAGATGCTCCAGTTCCACCTTGTTTCATGCGATACTCATGGTCTGCCTGAATCCTAGCAAGTTGAACTTGTGCGTGAAACTCAGCCTCCTTAGCGCGAGCCTCCTGCAGGGTTAGCTGTAACTTAGCTATTTCAATCTGCGTTTGCTCATTTGGAGGAGTTACATTAAACAAGCTTTCATTAATCATGTCAACAATTTGATCTTTAGAATGATGAGAGCGAACAGCAATTCCCAATTGTTGAGCAACAAGCTTAAGTTCATTCTTTGTTCTGTTTTCTATATCATACACTGTTTGCACATTTGACAAAAAATCTTTGGCTTCATCAAGAGTAGTAATAGTAGACATCATGAATAAATCACAGTCACAAAATATCAAGCAATATCCTTATGATAATATCCTGAATTTCCTGATAAGAGGTCGCCAAATTTATGTTACGGAAGAGAAAACTGTCCCGCAAAGTTTCAGGTTCAAAACAAAAGAGTTAGGTAAAATTACAAGTTAAAGTTTAATGCTCAAACTAACAACTAAATATTCAGGACTAATAAAGATAATGTAATGGCAAAAAACAGGTTAAATATATGGTTAACTGCAATAGCCTCTATTAACACGAAATTAGCAAGAGTAAATTTATCTAAGTTAGCCCTGATAAAATGAGAAAACCGGATAATGCTCAGTTAATGCAAGATATATTATTACACATACAAAATATTATTACTACTGGCTGACAGTAAAAACTTTACATTAATCACAAAAACCTCACCAGGCCTACGAATTAACACCTTATGCTATACAGTACAAGAAAAAATTTAATAACACTTATACTCAAATTACACAGCAGCTAGATGGTTGGAGACTTCCTGAGCACTCACAAAAATAATAACAACTGTACAGGGTAGGACAGAGATGTGAAGAAAATGAGTAGTAGATCTAAGTGGCAATTAATGCAGAGACTGAGCTCGTTATATAGGGGCCGGCAGAGCTTGATACAACTTGTAAGAAGGACGCGCAAATGAAGCCATAGGGGACAAAGAGTTGACACTCCTGCTCTGAACAACAGAAAGAACGACTAACTCTACTATAAGGGAGGAGGGGGGGAGTGAGGTAGAACACGCACTATGGAAGCCACGAGGCAAATCGTGATCAAACATGCAGCATACTGTACGTTAGAATTATACAAAGGATGATGAAATCATAGGCCATGTAACAATATATATATATATATATATATATATATATATATATATATATATATTTATCTAATACGCGTGTGCATTGCCTGCGTTCAGAAAAGTTTTAGATTATTCTCGTTGGTTGTCTGTATACGTTTCTTTTACAAAAGGCGAAGAATAATGAATAAATTCACTCCATATTCAAATTTCAGCGTCGTTTTATGTGGTCATTATAAAGGACTATTGTATGTGATGCATAAATATTAAAATATCTCTGATGTTTAAATCGAATATTAAATCGAATTAGAGCCTTGGGTGCATCAGTGTCACGCAGTGAGGCTTAGTGTGTGTCGGTGTTTAGCCATTCGCCGCAATACATTTCCTCTTTTATCCAGGTTGTAAGTACATATGAGGCTTTATAGTGCATTTTCGTTTTTTATTATGTAATTTATATTGTGTGGACTGCATTAAAGTCCCCTAATTAGTAGTAAATGAGACGATGCACTCATTTTGAATTTAGGTAACGACAGGACGCACGGGACAGGAGACCATATTTAAACCTGTTTTTAAATCCCACATCACCCATGTAGGCTATTAATATTATTTTTCATTCTTTCCTTGTCCCTCTGCCTACGGGTGACTTTACACTCCCTCTTCGGTCTTTCTTTCCTTCATTCTTTCCTCTTCCTTCTGCCTGTGGGTGACTCTACACTGAGTGACATGCCAATTGATTTCCTTTACACAAGGAAACCATTTACTACGCTAGGTGGTAATCATATAACTATATTTTCGCGCCTGGTGGTTTAGTGGGTAATTACTGTGCTCCAATCGGATTGAGCCGGTGAAGGTTTATATCCACGGGGTGGTTGGGGTTGATTACTCGTGTAATGCCACCCAGGGATTAGCGAGGCTGGTCACTCTCATCTTAAATGTTGGGACCAACTACCTAGCCCCGGGCTCCTACGCTCCTCATGGGGCAATGTAGGATTGGATGATGGATGGATTTATTTTTATCACTATTATTATTATCTGTTGTTAGTATTAGTATAAGTAGTATAAAAGACGGACCGAACTTCAGTGGGTTAAAACTTTTAAGTAGTAGTAGTAGTAGTATCATTTTTGTTGTTGTTGTTGTTACAAGGTATACTGTCATACACTGCCAGCAGTTTCGTACTCATGTCCATCTTCACAGAGTATTCCCCCATATTTACACCAGTAATGTCAGTATAGCTTCCATGTTTACTGGGTACACTCTCATACGTACACGACCAGTAGTGCCAGTATACAGCGTCCATCTTCACAGGGTATACTCCCAAATTTAAACCACCAGTAGTGTCAGTATAGTGTCCATCTTCAAAGGGTATACTCTTATATTTACACCACCATAAGTTCCTGTATACAGTGTTCATCGTCACGGAGTATACTCCTATATATACACCATCAGTAATGCCAGTATGAATTATTCATCTTCACAGGGTATACTCCCCCTGCCTGCCATACAACGTACGACCATTCTAGGTCATCACACACATTCATGTCTGCCCAGTCCATTTGTACCAGAAAGGGGTGGACTGGGCAGACCAGGGACTGAAGGGAAAGGGAGAAAGCGAGGGGGACTGAGGGGGAGGAAAAGGAAAGGGTGAGGAGGGGGAATAGAAGGGGGTCACCAACACGCTTCCCCTTCTCCCTCTACCCTTCCTCCTACCGTTCACCACCAAGCAAACAGTCTTAATAGCTGAGCGAGACTATTATCTGCCGCTGCCTGCAGGAGACAATTACCGTTATGACACTAACGGCAAGTGCCAGTCCACAGTTCACATTACCACAAATTATGAAAACTAAATTTGCACTTCCAAGAGACAGGTGGTTAAGTGGGTAACAAGACTGGGACTGGAGGATGGCGATAATATTCTGAAAGCGAGCTGGAAACAGCTGGTTTGAAAGTACTATGTTGAAGAGTAGAATAAGTTACTAGTCAGTATGGCAGCTGGTATTTTGAGTGTTTGATGAAGAGGCGCAATAAACTATTGATAAAGCTTATGTGTCAAAACGTCCAAGTCAGGAAAAAAACCAGGATACACCGAACAAATATCATTAATGTTTTTTTTTTTTCTCTCATTTTCATATCACGGTCACATCGTGACGACGAGCTAACAAGAAATATTATGACATTGTCCCTTCTAGATGTAGTACCCGAGGCTAGGCGAGGCGACTGGCCTACACCCCTGCCACATTACACGATGGAGGAAAAAAATCCCTCGAACCGCCTCTTGCTGACTCGAATCTACTCACACCACCTGATCATCAACCTGACTGGTGCTCTTACACCACTAGACCACCAGGCGTCACTCCACACAGTAAGTAACCATCAAATATAATTTTGTTGTTTTTCATGTTCATTATGGCAGTTGTTAACAGGTTTTACATCTCTAAAATTTTCAGTGTTGCATTAGATTCCTTCTCATTTTTCCAACTGGTTTTGACTGCAGGAATAATTGGAATACTTAGAGAGGTAGTGGAGGAGTGAGGATATATATTTTGGTATGGATGTTGTTATGGTAGTATACACTCAAATTTATAATTTCACTACTATTTGTGTAAGAGTTAACATTACCACTCTGCTTATTACCAAATACTTAGTGAGGTAGTGTGGGGGTAAGGTTATGTATTTTAGTTTGGTTGCGTTGATATAGCAGTATACACTCAGTTATACATTGACGCACCATTTGTATAACAGTTAACATTTCTACGACCTTTATTAACTTATATCATCCTATGTTGGTAGGAAAACACTCCATATGATATATTAAGAACTTTCATAATATTTTTTACTTTTAATTTTTGCCTCACTTATGCTCTTTTTCATCAGTTATCAAAATGAGGAAGCGAAAAGTCTGGTCCAGTATTGAGAAAGATACATTTAAAAATAACTTTTGACAGAGTAGTGGAGAAGCAACTTACTACCATGACTGGAGACTAAAAGATAAAAAAAAAAAAAAAAAAAAAATCCTACACTAACTTTAACTTAATTTACGAATTTTGAGATCTTTTGCGGAAACATTACAGATATTTTGTGAATGGAGGACACCAGTAATCTGGCGAATGGATTATTTATTTTTATTCATTTGTTTTTCCTTTTGTTCTGTTATTTGAAGGGAAAAAAATTCTGGACTAGAATTTTTTCTGTCTCGAAACGAGTGATTTATGATGGTTTGGTTTAGTTATCAGTAATGTCAGATTTTTTTTTTTTTGTCAGACTTCTGTTTAGTCACACAGTATATGAAGGTATTTTTTTTTTCCCGACGATTAATTCTGTCTAGTTATTAATCACCGTCAAGTAGTGGGAAATGTTAATGGCAATTTATGTCACACTCCAGTTTCAGTAGAACCTTTTTCTTTTTTTCTTTTTTTTCAGCCATCTTTGGGCAACAGAAGGAAAAATGCTCGTGCCTCTGAATGTGACACACTAATTTCCAGAAGAAAATTTGCTGTGTTTTATTTGAGGCATTGAAAATACCTTATAAATGTATTACATTTATTTGATCGTGATTTTGTGTGTGTGTGTGTGTGTGTGTACTCTCCTCCTCACCAATAACACCAATGTATTGAGTGTGGCTAGCCACACTCCCACACACATATAGCATTAAATAATAGCTGATCATAAAAAATTATTGTATTATTAATAACTTCACTTTCCTCTCTTGGCTTCAACTATACGTATAGTCCTGTCTTAATCTGGTCCAAACTTTTGTGTGGTTTATTTCATGTGGCTCAGTGGCAGGAGACAATAGTATGGTTCTACATTCTTTCCTTAGAACTACAGTACTTCGTGACTAGCATCAGACTCTAGTGTTAGTATTGCTGCAACTGAGTATTCAAAATGGAGAAAAGGGCAGTTCTAGGCTAGGTTAAAGTTTAAAGAAAAAGTAGAGTTATACACGTAGTGGCGACACACACACACACACACACACACACACACACACACACACACACAAATCATCAGTTATTCAGCCCAGTTCACGATGACTGCGCTGGACTTCTCTTTATTTCGAACAGTTCATTCACTTGGAAACGCTTGAAGTGGGGGAGGTGGTGTCTGAATCGGTAGAGAGGCGGCCTGCAGTCCTAATGGACCCAGGATCGAATCCCTGCTGGAGCAGGGAACAGTTTAAGGATTTGAATTTCCTAAAAAGCAGACTTTCCTGATCTGCCAGATGACCCGCCGACATGTTGTAAAAATATCCCCGATAATACCAGTACACCAGTCCTGTATGAGACAGCCCTAGCATGTATTCAATATGGACGGTGGGTGTTAGCGCCGAAGTGGTGATATGTGGAGGTGTAGAAGAACTACTGGGCCTTGGGATAGGTCACTGCCCCCAAGAAATAGGCCCTGAAGCCTTTGCCCAGAGTCGGACACGTAGGAAAAAAAAAATATATGAAAATATCTCGAGAATGATCAACTTGCCACCACTGAGTGACAGAATCATCTTTCAGACAATTAATCTTTACATCAAACTGTAAGGCAGAAACTTTGTCATTGTGGAAATAGTGTGTGAAAGTGTGTTGCTGTTTTAAGGTGGGACAGCGAACTGAAATATAATGAAAGGGTAGGTAATAGCTGTGTGTGTGTGTGTGTGTGTGTGTGTGTGTGGATATTTTAAGGTGGAATGGCTGAACTAGGCTTAAACAAAACATGAGTTGTGTCCATTGGCGTCCATTAGTTTCTTTCCAGTGTTAAAACCCTTCCAGTTATTACAGACTAATTAAAAGTACTCAGAGGGAAGGAGCAATCAAATCCATGAGCGTCACTGAAGAAGAAGAAGAGAGAGAGAGAGAGAGAGAGAGAGAGAGAGACTAAAGTAGGAAGATGAAAAAGGAGAAGAGGGGAAGCTCAGGAGGGAAGAGCCATTAAAGATGCTGGTTAGTCGACAGAAAGGGAGATTAGAGGAAGAAGGATAGGTGAGGAGGGAAGAGAAGAGGAAGAGATAAGGAGAGAAAGAGGATGAGTGGAGGAAGAGAGGAAGCAGATCCATGAAAAGCAGTATAGGAAAAGGAAGAAAATGCAATGAAACAGGGGAGGTGGTAGGGAATGGAGAAGAGAAAGGAGAAGATAAGGTGAATGAACGGAAGAGAAGGGGCAGATGGTAGAGACTGGAAACATAACCATTCAGTGGAGAGAGAGAGAGAGAGAGAGAGAGAGAGAGAGCGATGGGTATGTTAATGCAGAAGACAAATAAAAACTATTGTGATTAGTGTATGATACAGGTGAGGGGTGCCTGTCCCTGTGAAAAAGTTAAACCTTATCTGCAGTGACCCTCTCATTGCTGGAGTAGTAGATAGGTTGTATTTTCTTAGTAGGGGCAATGATCCTAACCTGTCTTAATGAATGGTTTGATAAATCACAGTGGCACCCATTTATCTCTTACACCAACTCTTGTCTTATATCTTCTCTCTTTCGCCTCTCGTGTCCTCTCATCTAATCTTCTCCCATTTCTCTTCTCTCGTGCCCTCTACTTTCTTTCTTTCTCTACCTCCCCTTCCCTCTTCTCCTGTCACACCAACAGCGTAATGAGCTTCACCTTCCTAACTTTTCAGTTCCATTTTTCTTACTCCTTCGTTCTCACCCCCTGGCGTCTTCCATGGGCCAAGTCTGGTGCACCTACTGTACACCTATACACTTCTGTCTTTTATCATCTCCACAGTTTTTCCACTCTGTGTTTTTTATGTCTGCATATTTATCTATATGTCTGTCTGTGTGTCTCTCTGTTAATATGTTTGTTAGTGTGTGCAGCCACCTGTGTAGAAAAAGAAGGAAGCAAAGGCCCAAAATCTCCAGTAGTCAGCCATCTCAATGCAAATTAAAAACAAAGTGAAATATTAATGTTAATTATAATTACCAGTGAAACACTGGAAGTCACAGGCTGGGACCTTTTGATGCAAGAAAGAAGGGACCAAGCACTAGAAGCCCGCAAAGTGTTCCCTCCAAGAGAGAAAGAAAAATAAGACAATAGAGAGCCAAATTTAAGATCCATTCAGTTCGAGATGCCTGGACACACTGGGTTTAAAAGGAAATACAGACACAGGAAGACAGCTCCAGATTTGACTGGTTGCACACATGAAGGACTGGGATTAATGATTAATTCTTGCACTGGAGGGTTGGACAGAAAAGGGATGAGAGTTTGCTACTAGACGGGTGCTACTCACCCGCCGTAGTGGTGGAGAGATACAAGCAGACAATTAAGAGGTAGTGACCATTTAAGTAGCGACAGAGATGAGATAACGATGCAATAGTGCGGTGAAGAGATAGTGGTTGAAGGGGGCCAGTAAAAGAAGGAGAGTTAATGAGGTCGAAATGCCTATGACTCTACCTTGTTGACAAAAGCGGTATGTGGGGATTGATAAAGTTACACGCTTCTAGAGTTGACTTCTTCCTAATGTGGATTCACATTATATAACTGGACGAAATAGTGTGTGAATTGGTGGGTGCTGTATGCCCACTTGAAATGGAGAGGAATGCAGGCAACGTGTCTATATTGAAACCTGTGTGCTGTGTAATTATGACAGATTTATAGCGAGTGATACATTATTATCTATTATTCTGTATACTGTGAAATCATTGCAGAATATCTTTGTAATTGTGTGTGTGTGTGTGTGTGTGTGTGTGTGTGTGTTTAAATAGCCAACGAAAGCAGTAGTCTACGGACAAACCATGGGTTCATATCTCACACTGTGTAGCCCGAACATCAGTCATTATATCTTTTCAATGGAGAAACTCATGCAGTAGCCCTTGATGTTTCTAAAGCTTTTGACAGAGTGTGGCATTGTTCCCTGCTGTCGAAACTCCCTTGCTATGGACTAACGTCTTTTGTTCCTCTGCTTTCCTCATATCTCAGCAACAGAAAAATAAGAGTAAAAGTAGATGATGTATATTCCAATATCCATTCAGTTAATGCCGGCGTGCCACAGGGATCAGATCTGGTGCCAACCCTGTTCTTGGTTCATATAAATGATCTCTTATCTGTCACCCACAATCCCATCCATTCATATACAGATGACTCAACACTTCATAGTTCATTCACACTCAGACACCCATTTGCAAAGTCTGATATCTATAACTCTGAATTCAGTACAGCCATCCCCATAAATTAAGACATCGAATGGGGATAGAACAACCTTGTCTCATTTAATGCTAGTAAAACCAAATATATACAATTTACTAATAGACATACATTGCCAGATTCGTATATTACCTTCAACACTACTAATATTCATATCTTCAAAAGTATTGAAATTCTATGTCTCTCTCTTAATCACTTAACAATGTCCTCAGCTGGACCTCTCATGTCAGATCATTTGCGTAAACCGCCTCAAAGAAACTTGGTTTATTGTACAGAGTCTGTAACTTCTTCACTGACGAACAGTTAGCTATAATTTCTAAGAGTCATGTGCACTCTGAGCTTGAATATTGCTCACCCTTGTGGAGTGGATGTGGAGAGGTTGCATTAAAACTACTAGACAAAATTCAGAACAAAGCTGCTAGAATTATTAATAACCCTGCTATTAAAAATAAACTACCACCCCTACAAATAAGAAGGAATGTCGCCTCCCTTGCAATATTTTACAGGTATTTTTATGGCAAATGCTCAGACGAAGTTGCGTCCATTGTGCCACCTCTCCATGCCTTCCTTAGTGCTACATGGGCATCTGGTAGTGTTCATGACTGGAATGTCACACAGCCATATTGCAGAACTTCTGCCTATCAGAATTCTTTCATTCCCCGAACTGCGTCTTTCAGGAACTCGCTTCCCCAAAGTTGTTTCCCTCCTGACTTCAACCTACAGCTGTTCAAATGCAGCTAATATAGATATTTTATGAATGGAGGACACCAGTAATCTGGTATATGGATTATTTTTTTATTCATTTGTTTTTCCTTCCTGTTTTCTGTTATTAAAAAAATGATTGTTCTGAAGCATTGAAATATTTCGTCTTTCATGTTGACAGGTAAAAAGGAAAAAATAATCGTGTCGTGGGTGTTTGTGATGTTGGTGATGGCATGTGAAGGTGACTGAGAGCCTGATATTCAACCCAGCAGTGAGTGAAGGTGAGACTCAAACCTTTATCACAACTTAAACATCCCACTTTTCACTCTTCTTCATTTTCCTGACACACCTGTTTCCCTCCTTCCTTTGTGTTGCCAGTTATATTTCCTAATATTTTTTATATTGTTTTACTGTTGTATTTTCTGGTAATCCAAGTAATATTTTTGTACATAAGATTCCATTTTATTCATTGTTGGTCTTTCAATACTTCTGCTTGCATTCGTCACAATTTGGTTATAAACCATTATGTCTGGTTCGATTTCTGTAATTTCTGGTCATGATATTAGAAGAGGAATTAAAGTATACTGTTAACGAGTTTAGATTACTTATAATAATAATAATAATAATAATAATTATTATTATTATTATTATTATTCCTACAACTACTACTACTACTACTACTACTACAGCTACTACTAGTACTATTATTCAGCTTCCCCATATCCCATTCACAACCAAGGATTTTCCTGTAGCTAAATAATTGTCAGGCAGTGGATCAAATAAAGACATTGTGAGTCTGTATTGCGTATACTGAAATAGGTTGTAACCCAGTTAGACCTGGAGATTTTCTTGCAGCTGAATAAAATCATCTGGTAGCAGTCAGAATCAAGTAGAAAGATACAAATGAGTGAGATATATATATGGATAAGTTTATTGTTTTGGTATTGTTCTTTTTCTTTGCACTTCTCATTCTTAGATCTTGATGATGTTATTCAGGAAGGTACCCTAGGGTAATCCAAGTACTTGCGCCAAATATAAACGACACTGACCTATTTCTTAAAGCCATATACTCATTCTTGGTGCAAACATTTCATTTTTCAAATAGAAATATCAGAAACTAATTGAAAAACAGCTATTTGATTGAAAATCTTATAATCAAAAAGTTTGCTGAGAACTTTTGCTGGATATTTTGCCATGTAGCTTAGTGAGAAGTACCGAGTTCAAATCTGCTTAGTATCTTCTTCGTTTTAGAGAAAACCACAAAAGCTGTATAGCTGCAACTTTACAGAAGTATAGATGTTGTCCCTCTTATTATATGAAAGGAATATGGTTACAGTTAAGCATACAGCTAGCCAGTTATTGAGGCAAATGTATAATGTACCCCTGCATTCTTCCACATTTTTGTCTTTGAATCTTGTTGATATTGCACAAGCTGCTACCTTAGGTTAATATAAGGACATGCTCCAAATATGAATGACCTTGTACTAAAATTAACCTGCCGTGTGCCAGTGTCGTTTTAAAACTGTCTGACATAATGCTGCAGCCAGTGCCAGTGCCATTTTAAAACGGTCTAAAATAAAAAAACTTCACTGTGACCACATTTTTCAAGATTCGCGGGTAAAAATTGGCAGTCATGTAAGGTAACTGTTCCTCTACCATCTCTCAGGCTGTCAAGGCCATACACTCACTGTGCCTCACCCAGTGCTGTATATAGTGAAGGCATTTTGTAAATATTTTCTTGTAAGTATAAGTTGTAGATATTTTCTTGTAAGTGTAAGGACTATATAGTCAAGTCAAGTTGTAAATACCTTCTTGTAAGTGCCAGGACTGTACATAATGAAGTCAGGTTGTACCTATCTTCAAGTAAGTGCAAGATAATGCATTCACAGTAAGAAAGACACACAAATTTTGATAGATGCTGAAGTAATAAGTGATCAGGAAAGTGTACTGAACATTGCTATACCTTCCCAGCATAAATACCTGAATATACCTTACATAGAAAACGGCTTTTTCTCCCGTCTGTGGTGAGCGTGAGAGAGTGACTATGCCTGTACAGTACACAAGTATGCAGGACTAAAAAAAACAACGATTTCTGACCCTCGGTGAGCATTTTAATGGCAAAATTCGTTGTTTCCACATCAAAATCTATCATTTTAACCAAAAAAACAAAGGTCGAAAAATGGCAGGCACTGGGGTGACCCAGAGGGCTAAAAATAGCTGACACATGGCGGGTTAAAGGCCACAGACCTGTTTGTGATGCCAAAATTTCATATCTTATATACCACAAATAATTACGGCGAAGCTTCCTTATTGTGGCTACACAATAAGTAAACAGGTAACTAGTTATTTTTATTATTATTATTATTATTATTATTGTTATTATTATTATTATTATTATTGTTATAATTATTATTATTATTATTAGTAGTAGTAGTAGTAGTATTGGAAGAGATTATTAAACTGCATGTAATTATCATCTCAAGCTAACGTACGCTGTAACATTTGGAATGAAACTGTGGTCAGTGCCAACAGCTATATTGTCATCTATAATTATTCTGCCGTCAATTATTTCCGTTATTATTATTGCAAGTTGTGAGTAATGTGCCGTGTATGATTTTGCTGCCCAGTTACATATTTCACCAACACTTTTTTTAAGTTGAAGTTGGCTTGTGTAAAGGAACAAATTGCCTGGAAAACCAGAAAGAAAATCATTTGGCCTCCACAGATTTTTGCCCCGTTTTGACTCCCATGAGACAAGGCTGACACTTTGAGGAAAGAATTTGACCAGACTTCACCTTTTGACACCAGCTGGAAAAAGAAAATGTGTGAGTGAGAGAATGAGGGAGTGGGGAGGGTGGAAAGTGAAATAAAAAGAGTGTCTGGGGACAAAGAATGAGAGAATGAATGGGAATGAGTGGGGAGGAAAGGATGGAGAAAACAAATATCTTGATGGGCATGGGAGAGAATGACAGTTTGTGTGTGTGTGTGTGTGTGTGTGTGTGTGTGTGTGTGTGTGTGTGTAGCATGTTTGCATTTGTATGTCTATGGATGTTAGAGATCTGTGTACATAAAATTATTCTGTGCATGAGTTGTTAATATTAGAAATAAAGTTAATGGATCTCAGTGTAGTTTAAAAGGAAAGAAAAGCTAGTCCTAAAAAATGAGAACAATAAAAAAGTGTCTACTTATCAATTAAAATAATACTAAAAGCCTGACATCACATCCAAAATTAAACTCCAGACCCCCCTGCAAGTAAAAACGTACCATTCACGTTCAATCGAGTACAGTAATCGGAAACCCCACTGGAAGCTAACGCCGGTCAGACATGGTTTACCTCACACCCACCAAGGCACAGTTGCCTTCCACCACCAACAGATGGCTCTGTCTAACACATACCAAGTAGTGTTGTGCGACTTGAAGCTGGGATATAATTATAATCTTGCTCTACAGTATTACCGGTGCGATTTCACAGTCACATGCTTTATCATAAGTTTATACTGAATATACTTAGTGCCAGCTTTATGGATGTGAGACTATGGTGTGGCATAAAAATGAAATGTCAAAAGTAAGAGCAGTGGAGATGGGCCTGCTGAGGAATGTATGTGAAGTGCAGAGGGTGGATAGGATACAAAATAATGTGATTCGTGAAAGATGTGGAGTGAGGAAGTCGGTGAACACCAGAATCAAAGAGAGTGTAGAGAGATGGTATTGTCATGTGGAAAGAATGGACAACAATAGAGTGGTGAAAAAGTATATCTGAACGAATTTGAATGAGGGAGGAGGCGAGGTAGGCCAAGGAGAAGGTGGAGAGATATGGTGGATGAGTGTGTAAGGAAGAGAGGTTTAGAAGTCGGTGAGGCTGGGGAACTGACAAGAGATCGAGCTGGCTTGATGAAAGTTATGAGAGGTGCATGATCATGGATTTGCCACCGCTTTTTAACGTGGCAGCGTTCGGATTAACTCTATAGGATAGGTTTATGTGAAGCTACAGGACATGGTGAATGTTTTTGGCGTATCTGATAGAGCCAGGATTCCGGGGGCTTCAGTGATGAGCAAATGGAAGCATGGCCCATTGGACTGGGCAAATTTGGGCTGTCTGGACATTGTTACTCCTCACCCTGCCTGGGGTGGGAATGGAGGTCCGGGTGATGATAATGATGGTAAAAAAAATAAAATAATAACAGACACTCATTATGAATGTAAATCCTTCGGATGACAGGCTGCCATCCATTGCCAACGAATCGCTCTCTTGGTTACGAATCGCCCCCTTGGTTATGAATCACCCCCTTGGTTACGAATCTACACCTTGGTTACGAACTGGCTCCTTGGTTACAAATTGGCTTCTTGGTTGCGAGTCTGCCTCTCGAATGAGTGACGGACCGTTGGTTACAACTCGGCCTTTGGTTACTCGTCGGCCCCTTTGTCATTAGTCGGGCATTTGGTTCCGAATCGGCCTCTCGGTAACAGACTGGCTTCTTGGTTTCTTGTGGCCCATGGACTTTCAACGGTATTTAAATGGTATGTACTGTACCACCTTTAACCCTTCACCTGTAAGGGATATCCATCTGTTGAATAAAATCGTTTGACGGCTGCCAGAATTTAAGACCTGTGTAACGTCCTGCCCGACTAAGAGCTAATGACTTGAGACTTTGGCTGCAAGTTCATGCGTGCCTGTTGTAAATGTTTCCTTGCGTGTTGTTTTTGCGTGCGTGTTATTTATATTTGCATGCATGTTGTGGATGTTTGCGTGCGTTTTGTGTATATTTTGCGTGCCTATTCTGTAGGTTTGCTTCGTGTTGTGTATGTTTGTGTGCGTGTAGTGTATGTTTGGGTGCTTGCAGTAATGACACTAAACTGTGTCATCGCGGCCGATTATCTTATATTTTGGCATGTGATCCTGCAATGCAGCTATGCGAGGCGGTGTCTGACTGAAGCTCATGACAGTTTGGGTAATGGATAATGACGGCGAAAGTGGGCCTGGCTTGGGATCACCAACTGGTTTTGCTGGTGTAGTATAATGGTGTGGTGTTACTGGTGTTGTCCCCTACATGGCAGAACTATGTTTACACTCTGACACGTCAGCCTTGTAGATACACACTGCCTACAACATCATTACAACCTGGGCCATAGAATGAATTTGATGAGCGACTCACCAATCTTCGATTGACTGGTGGGCAGTACATTTCTGTGACTAAGATGAGTAGTTGAAAAAAGAAATATTTTGAAAATGTTCTTTTAGGTGGTTATGGATAAACAAAAACTATCTTCACAGTCTCGAACACAAAATAAAACATTTTATTGTCTGTGTACAGTAGTCACCTCATTTAGACAAAATTGTTGGATCAGAATGTATCCAAAACCTTCCTCGAGGTTGCTGGTGTGATAATAAGGAATATTAGTCTTTGTTAGATTCAGTGGTTTTGTGTGTGTGTGTGTGTGTGTGTGTGTGTGTGTGTGTGTAAGAGAGAGAGAGAGAGAGACGGGGGTGTAGATACTATCTATCTATTATTGATAGATAGATAGATATGTGTGTGTGTGTGTGAGAGAGAGAGAGAGAGAGAGAGAGAGAGAGACAGACAGACAGACAGACAGACAGACAGACAGAACAATCTCTAAGGGTTAGAAGTCGTCCAGTCGGTAAGTTAGCCAATTGTCCACATTATAGGATGTGGTAGATGAGGGCGCTCACCATCCACTCACTCAATGTTGTGCTGCTCTCGGGTGGCTGCCATTTCCTCTCTTCGTTTTTTTCTTCCTTCCTCCTATGTCGTTCTTTCCTTCATTCTGTCCTCTTCCTTCTGTCTACGGATGACTACAATGAGTAGCAAGCCAAATGGATTCCTGTACACCAGGAAACCATTTACTATGCTGGGTGGTAACCATATAACCAAACTATGGCGCCTGGTGGTTTAGTGGGTAATTAAGGCGCTCCAACAGGATTAAGCTTGTGTCGGTTTATATCCAAGGGGTGGATGGGGTTTATTGCTCACTTAATGCCATTCAGGGAGAAGTGAGGCTGGTCACTCTCGTCTTAAATGTCAGGACCAACTTGCCTAGCCCCAGGCCCCTACGCTTCTCATGGGTCAAAACAGGTTTAGAGGATGGATGAATGGATGAATAATTACAGGAAAACAATATATGTTCTTTCCTAATTTACTCTCCCTTTCCTTCTTCCCCTCTCTCATCCGTTTCCTCACTCTTAATCCCATTTCTTTCTTCCCTTTCTTTCTCTCTTTCTTCCTTTTCCTCGTTCTCACTCTCTCCTGTTTTGTCATTCATCGTTCTTTCTGTCTCCACCCGGCTTATCATTCCATGTCTGTTTCACTACCTCTTCTCTCCCCAGCCTTTTTTCTTTCGTTTTCGTAATCCTTTCTTCAGTAAACCTTTTATCCACCCAACTTCCCTGCTGCGTTCTCTTTTGTGTCCCTTCTTCG
The DNA here is from genome assembly GCF_032717465.1 of Coenobita brevimanus. Lineage (NCBI taxonomy): Eukaryota > Metazoa > Arthropoda > Malacostraca > Decapoda > Coenobitidae > Coenobita > Coenobita brevimanus. Next base: position 21,067,385 of record NC_136970.1, on the reverse strand, counting down.
TTTCTCCATCTCTGCCCCTCCCTTTATCTGCGTAAGTTTGTGTAAATAGTGATTATTCAGTAATATTACATTTTAAACAAGTTGTATACATATTTGAATAAATGCATTAAAGTAAATTATTTAACTGTAATAAAGTTTGTAACTTGGGTTATTATAGTAAAATGCATACATGCAAGAATAAAAAATAGTTTAAAATTAAGATTATGGTAAGAGCTATTAATATTTCATTTAAAGATAATGCTACTGGTATAGCATACTTCTATATCATGGGTATTCTTCTTTGTATTTTATATATATATATATATATATATATATATATATATATATATATATATATATATATATATATATATATATATATATATATAATTAATACTATATACAAAATATGTACACTTCATTCAGGGTGGTTAACTGTGATGTTAACACTACCCCCACTAAATACTGACTCCAAATTTGCAATTCTTGCATGCATTCTGTGCATTGCGAACAGCAGTACTGCAAATACAATGCAGAAGATTATAAAGACAGTAGGTGCTGGGCTATACACATAATATGGGTTGAACATACTCAAACTCAGATCTTCCCAGGGCTTCATTGTTTCATTGATCAGTTGCATAGTTTCAGACTTAGGTGAAGTCAGCTTAATACTTGTGCTCAAGTTTAAGTCCATATCAGGCAGTGGGTGGAAATGTTTGTGTGTATGATTGAGGATGGCGTAGTGATTGATGGTGGATAAAGTGGACATGGATGGTGTAAATACCGCACAGTAGTCTGGTGCTCTGTATAATCCTGAGGCTGAAGTATGAGATGGTGGTATATCTGGACAGACTATGTAAACTGACGTGTTATGAGTGAAATAAAAAAAAACTGTGAGTGTCCGATGCGTTGATGGTGTACAAGCTTATCTGGAGCAAAAGTGAAGTTACAATGATGATGAATATTGTTATTTCTGATGATAGCCATTTCACAAGGGACTGTATCAGTAGGCTGAAACGTGAAAATGTACGCAGAACAAAGGTGAACAGGATGTAAGGATGTGCAGCACTTTCGTTCAATCATTGATTCACTTGCGAAAGTGACAGTGTTCCGTCTCTTGGAGACTATGATGAGTTCGGTGTCTGTGTTGATGTTGATGATGATCAAAGTGTTATTATTCTTAGAAGGGAAGGAGTGTATTTGGTATACTGTGAACAGGTCTTCAGTTATAAATGGTACATGAACTGCTACTGATGTTGGTGTTAGTGTTGCATCTAAATATGGATAATATTGCAAGAATTCCGTACTTCGGAACAAAGGCTTCAATTTATGTTTATGTATGCCTTGAATAATTATCTGACGTAGCTCATGAACTGGAAGTAAGTCAATTGTAATCTTGCCATCACCAGCATTCGAAATTCCTTGCATAAGTGCCATGTAACGAACTCTAGTGTTGTCTAATTGTAGTAGAATTGTGTCAATATGTTCTATGATGATGGAGAAGTGTTGGAAAAGTGTTATGTTATCTTCCATTTCATTTATTTTATCTACACTTTCGAGAGCTATGTTTTCTGCCTTTTTCAGATTTTTCAGAATTGTCTTCATTGCCGAGTTATGTCCTGTGATGAATTTATCTTGGTATGTTAGTACCTGAGCTGTTTTATTAAATTTGTTGTTTATTTCTTGAAGGTCTTCCTCTGTAGCCAATCCAAAGATGTTCCCAAGAACTGCGCCACCCAGGTAGAACAAACCGCGCTTTTGGCGAGTACGTGTGATGTTGTTCTTGTCACTCAATACCTCCGTTCCATGAGATGGGAGATCTTGGATTATGATGAGCTTAGTTGACTTAGCCTGTTCTATTTTCCATTTCGCTAACTTCACTATTTCATCCACTTCCATTGTGTTATGTGCTTGTGAAACATA